>NW_004524668.1:3854353-3864981 GCF_000260255.1 Octodon degus
CAGAGAGCAGGGACCGACTCCTACTGCATCTGGCAGTGGCCGACAGCAGTAACTGCCAGTGTCACCCACGCATGGCATCAGGGATGCTGGAGGACCTGCCCCTTGCCTGCTCATGACTGTTGTGAGACCTGAGATCTCAAGTGCAGAGATGAGACTGGATCCAGCCCTCTCTCACCAAGACAGTGGTGGGGCAGGGGATGAGGCACAGAAGAGAGAAGAGTTGCCATGGTGACCGATTTTGCTGGTTGCCTGGGACTGAGAGGATGCTAGGACACAGTTCTGAGAAAATCTCAGAGAACCTGGGTCAAGTGGGTCATGGCATAGACAGCTGCACGCCAACCAGGGCAGGCACACAAATTTGTACTCAACGCTGCACACAAACTGCCCCGCCAGCCTCTGTGGAGCGCGGAAATGGAGCTTGTGGTTATTTATTCATTTATTTCCTGAAGGCAGCTCAGAGACAGAGGATTCTGTGCTTCGTGCCCTGAAGTGACTTCATCATTTAAACAGAAATGAGCACATCAGAGTCTTGCACTGAGCACACACTAGCACCCTGCCCTGTGGCAGATTCTGGGTCAGGAGGACAGAGGCGAAGGAGAGGCCAGTGGGAGTCCTGGTCGCCTTGGAGAGGAGGTGGGCACTCGGCCACCGTGCAGGGCTGCACACCAGCCCATCATCCAGCTTGCTGTGCTTGGGGTCTGAACCATTCCTGCTGAGCAGAATGAAGCAACAGAAATACCCCTCGGGGCCGAGGAGATGGCTCAGTAGAATAAGCACTTGTCTGGCAAGTGCAAAGGCCTGAGTTCAATCCCCAGTTCCACACACACACAAAAGAAAGAAATACCCCTGAATTCCTCTCTTCGTGTTTCTTTTTTTCTTTTTTTTCTTTTTCTTTTTTTTTTTTTTTTTTTGTGTGTGTGTGTGTGTTTCTTTTAATACCATAAAAGAAAGCTTGGCGGTGGAAAAGACATGCACAAATACTTCTTACTATTAATATCCCATTAATATTCACTTCCAAAAGTTTACTTTCATTAAAAAATTAGGCTCAGAGGGGCTGGTGAGATGGCTCAGTGATCTAAGGCACCTACTTAGAACAAGCTTAGCAAAGCACAGGGACCGTGGTTCAATCCCCCAGCACCACATGCCAGCCAGCCCCGCCCCCTGGTGGGCTGAGCTGGCCATACACACACACACACACACACACACACACACACACACACACAATAAATAAATAAACTTAAAAAAAATTAGGCTCAGAGCAATTAGACAAAGGAAAGAAATAAAATGAATAAGAATAGCCAAGGGAGAGGTTTAATTATTATTTGCAGATGACATGATACTCTACATGCAAGAGTCCAAAAACCTCATTAAAAATCATATAAATCTATTAGGCAAATTCAGAAGCATAGGTAGCTACAAAGTCTACGCTCAAAATTCAACAGCTTTGCTGTACATAGATACAAACTCACTGAGAAAGAAATCAGGAAACAACATCTTTCATAATAGCATCCAAAACATGAAATACCTGGGAATCAATCTGATGAAGACAGCAAAGACCTCCATATCAAAAATTATAGAGCTGGAGAGATACATAGTAGAATAAGCACTTGCCTGGCAAAAATTATAGTACTCTGTAAAAGGAGATTGGCTGGGGATATAGCTCAGCAGGATAAGTACCTGTCTGGCAAGTGCAGTGTCCCAAGTTCGATCCCCAGTACCATAATAAAAACAAGGGGGGGTAGAGATCAGCAAGGATATTAGAAAACTGGAAGGTATCTCTTGTTCTTAAATAGAAAGAACCAATATAGTGATGGCTCAGTGGAATAAGTGCTTCCCTGGCAAGCGCAAGGGCCTGAGTTCAATCCCTGGTTCCGCCAAAAAAAAGAAAAAAAAGTGAAAATGCTCATACTTCTGAAATCGTTATACAGATTTAATGCAAATGTCAAGAGCATATCTCATAGAATTAGAAAACACAAGCCTAAAATTCACTTGGAGCCAGAAGAGACCTGGAATAGCAAAGGCAATTCTGAGCAACAAAAAGAAGCCTGGGGCCATCACAACTCCTGACTTGAAGTTATACTACAAAGCTACTGTGATAAAAATAGCATGGTTAAAAAACAAACAGACGAACACGGCATGGTCCTGGCAAAAACATAGACCGGGGCCGGGGAGATAACTCAGTGGAATAAGCGCTTCCCTGGCAAGCGCAAGGGCCTGAGTTCAATTCCTGGTTCTGCCAAAACACAGACCTGAGATACAATGGAACAGATTAATAGATACAGAAACAAGTGCAGACATACTCAGCAACCTTATCTTTGACAAAGGAGTCAAACACCTTCACTGGAAGAATGATAGCCTCGTGCATGAATGGTACTGGAAAAACTGGCCTTCCACATGCCGAAGATTAGATCTGTATCTTTCACTATATCTTTCAATACATCTTTCACCATATAGTAAACTAAAATTGAAATGGATCAAGTATCTATATATTAAAACAGAAACACTAAATCTGCTGCAAGGTAGCATAGGTAGGACTCTTGAAAACATTGGTGTAGGCAAAGACTTTATGAACAAAACCCGGAACACACAAGAACTATCACAAAGAATCAACAAGTGGGATGCCATCTTATTAAATTTCGTATAGCAAGAGAAATCCCCAAGAGTGAAGAGACAACCCAAACTATGGGGGAGTTTTTTTTTTTTTTTTTTTTTTTTTTTTTTTTAGACAAAGTCTCAGTATGCAGTTCATGCTGGGCTTGAGCTCACTTTATAGCCCAGGCTGCTCTGGAACGCCCAGCAATCCCTCTGCATCAGTCTCCTGAGTGCTGGGATTACAGGTATGCATATCTATGCCCAGCGTGTGAGAAAAATTTTTGCCAACTGTTTCTCATGCAGAGGACTACTGTAAAGAATATATAAAGAACCTCAAAAAAAAAAAAAAATCAGACCCTCCAAAGTTAAAAACCCAGTCCAAAAACAAGCATCTGAAATAGACTTTCTCCGATGAAGAAGTAGAAAGGGCAAATAAATAAATGAAAAAATATTCAACATCACTGGTCATTGTACAGATGCAAGCTAAAACAAAGGTGAGTGTCCATCTCACCCAGCAAAGCATGGTTATTATCTTTTTTTTTTTTCTTTCAGTGGTACCAATAATTAATTCTGGCAGAGAAATGTGGGGAAAAAGTAGCCCTTCTCCACTGTTGGTGGGACTATAGACTGGTGCATCCACTGTGGAAATCAGTGTGGAGATTCCTGAGAAAACTAGGAGCAGAGGATCCTAAATGGACACACCAGGAGACCATACTCCTAAGTGAACTGAATCAAACACACGTGTGTAAATATTGATTGTATGGTTTCTCTGATGTAAGAAACTGAAAGTGTAAATGAGTACAGCATGTGGAATAGGTAGTGGAGAACGGGAAGAAAATGTTCAGATGAGAAAAGAACAAGGCGGGAAGCAAGGAAAGAAGAGGGGAAAGAAGGAAAAATAGAAATAAAAGTTTCGTAAAAAATTAGGCTCTCAGAGCCAGGGAGCTAGCTCAGTGGCGTAAGCACCTGCCTGGCAAACAAGGTCCTAATTTCAGTCCTTGGTACAGAAAAATAAAATAAATAAATTAGGCTCGAGACGTCGAGAAGGGACAGAAGTGTAGTGTGGTGAGAGTGGGAGTCAGTATAAGTTTTGTTGTCCTAATGATGCAGAGACTTGAATGTCATAATAAAGACTTCATATTTTAAATTTAAAAAAAAAAAGAATCCTTTTATTCAGTGAAAAGACAGGTATGTATATGCTGATAATGTTTGGACAAGATTTCATGCCTATATCTTGTACTATAAACAATTATTATGAATATAATAACATACAATGTATTAATTATGGTTACTCCTCTACTAGCCTGTTTTGAAATTGTATTTTGTTACTTTTATTTTTTCTTCATAAAATTAAAAAAGAACCTATTGTTTGGCAATATTACATTAAAAAAGCATTTTTAACAAAAATAAATAAATAAATAAATAAATAAATAAATAAATTAGGCTCTCAGGGTTTGGAGTGTGTGCATGGGCGCGGGTGTATGTGTGTGTGTGTGTGTGTGTGTGTGTGTTGCTATGGATTAAACCTAAGTCCTCCTTCATGATACGCAGTGCTCTACTGCTGAGCTGTACCCCAACCCCCTACTTTCAACTCTGAAAAAGTCTAAAAATGCATGAAAAATAAGATTACAAACACCTATGTGAGTATCCGCCCTACAGGATTAAATTGCATATTTTCTTTTAGCTATGGCACACGGAAGCTCCTTGTTCTCTTCTCAGAGGTTGGCATCATCACGAGAGACAAGGAACCGCTGAGATCCCGTCTCATCATGCTGGGGCAGCACAGTCCGGAAATGCTGCCTAAGTAAACTAATCTTTCTTCTCTTAAATCACATCTTCAGCCAATTATTTCATGTTTTGTGTGAGGGTTAGAGTGTCAATGCTAGCAATTTTTAGCTTTTGGTTTCTAAATTGCAAAAAAAAATCAGCAAGTGACTTTTTTGAAAACACACAACAGCAATACTCTAGATTGCCTTTAAATTTGTAAGGGAATCTAGAGTGGTGGTTCATGCCGGCAATCCCAGCCCTTGGAAGGCTGAGACAGGACGATTGCCACAAGTTCAAGGTCAGGCAGAGCCAAATAGTGAGTTCAAGGCCAGCCTGCTCTTCACAGCTAGAGTTTGTCTCTAAATACATACAAGCATACATGGTTGTCACAAATTCAAGAGCAGCCTGGTCTACATATGAGTTTTATTTATTTATT
The DNA here is from genome assembly GCF_000260255.1 of Octodon degus. NCBI lineage: Eukaryota > Metazoa > Chordata > Mammalia > Rodentia > Octodontidae > Octodon > Octodon degus. Next base: position 3,859,149 of record NW_004524668.1, read on the forward strand.
TATTTATTTATTTATTTATTTATTTATTGGTGGAACCAGGGATTGAACTCAGGCCCTTGTGCTTGCCAGGGAAGTGCTTATTCCACTGAGCCATCTCCCCGGCCCCACTACTTATGAGTTTGAGGCCAGCATTAACTATATGGTAATGCATTGAGGATGCCCTTGAAGTATTAAAGTCTGGCCCCTAATAAACCTGTCCCATGTGATTGGTTTGTGCTCTTAGGAGTCAGTGTTTGAGAATACCAGGATTATTCTCAGGAGTAGCTGTGAGCTGGAGATTATCACTGTGATGGTCCCTGTGCCGCTGACTGGTTAAAATCAGATAAAACTGAAGAAGGGATAAGACAAGGTCACAGAGGTAAGTAAGTACCTTATGGGCTGAGCTGCCATGCGTGCTGTCTCACTTTGTGACTTTTGTTCTGCTGCTTGGCCTGTGCTCCTGCTCCTCCTCCTGAAGCTCTGGTTCTATCCCAGCCTGCCTGCTGTGCCCTTGCCTTCCTGCACGGGGAACCCATGCTTAGGTCCTCAGCCCAGGCTTCAGAGCTCAGCTGAAGGGCCACTGCATTCCCAGCACAGCTTGGCCAGGCACCTTCCTGCCTCTGGCCCAGCTCCAGGGCACATCCATCTGCTCTCATGACCAGCTCGGCACCTGTTCAGACCCTGCCTTTGGTGGAAGGCTGCTTAGCTCCACGCTGGCCCTCAGCTTTTCCTGCTCCCGGCAGTGCTCTAGGAGTCCTCGAGGAGCTCCAGGACCTGAGTTCACAGATGCGCCCTGAAACGTTCACTTCAGGCTATTGGCAAAGTGGCCGAGGTTTCAGGAATGGAAGGAAGCGAGTGTGGGTTTCTCAACAGTGACACTCTTGACATTTTGGACAAGGTAACCAAATGTCCTGGGTATAGGAGGATGTTCCTGGGTTTGGGGCTTGTCCTGGGTATAGGAGGATGTTCAGCTGCACCCTAGTTTCTCCCCAGTCCTTGTCAGAAGCAGCCACCTGCAGGTGACAGCCAAAAGCATCTCCAGACATTGCCAAATGTCCCTTGCTGGACAAGTTGCCACTGTTCAGAGTACTGTTAGTAGAAGGAAGATTCAAAAGGACATTTGAGGGGCTGGTGAGATGGCTCAGTGGTCTAAAGCACCTACTTGGAACAAGCTTGGCAAAACACAGGGACCGCAGTTCAATCCCCCAGCACCACATGCCAGCCAGCCCCGCCCCCTGGTGGGCTGAGCTGGCCACACACACACACACACACACACACACACAAATTAAAAAAATAAAATAAAAATAAAAAATAAAAAAAGGACATTTGAGGGGGTCCTGGGGCTTGGGTATGGGGCACAGACTGCCCTCCACCCTGGCCTGGGCACATCGATGCAGATGAGTGTGGTGTAGGCTGGGTGTTGTGTTCTCCTTATGTGTTTGGGCACTGCAACTGACTCTGGCTGTCTTAAGCCCTTTGGGGTGAAGATCAATACTCTACTTCTACATTAACAAGCTTTAGCTGGCTTCTGTGGAGATGGTTGACTGTGTACCACAGTGTGTAGTAAGTCCATTCATGCTTCGCTGACTCCCAATGATCTTCTGAGATAAATATTAAATATACCTCCTTTTGGGGCTGGGAATACAGCTTGGCTATACAAGCCCTGAGTTTGATTGCCAGTACAAAATAAATAAACCTCTTTTACAGATGGGAAAAATGAGGCCTACCAGTTATATATGGGCCATGGCCAATAAGTGATGTAGCTTACTGGGACTTAGATTTCTGTCCTTCTGGTCTTGGGTTTTATCCCTTGTGTAGAGAAATATTAATTTCACAAACATGTTCTAAGAATCTTTTTTTTTTTTTTTTTTTTGCTTGTTTATTTTGCAATAGTGTCTCTCGGTGTAGTTCAGAGTGGCCTGAACTCACTTGGTGGCCCCAGCACGTCCTCCAATTCTCAGTGATCCTCCTGCCCCAGCCTCCCAAGTGCGGGGGTTACAGGTGTGCTCCACCACTCCTAGCATCAGAAAAATATTTCTAAAAATAAAAAATGGCCCATAGTTTTACTTCCCAGGTCATTTCTGTTAACTTTTCTTACCCTGGTGCTGGTGATTGATCCTAAGACCTGGGGCAAGTGTTCTTCTGAGCTATATCTCCAACCTCTTTTGACTATTTCTCCCCAGTGTAAAGATTAAACCTGGGACCTTTATGCAAGCTCCAGCCTGTTCTGTTTTGTTTTGTTATGAGACAGGTTTCTCTAAGTCAGTAAATTATTCAGGCTAGGTTGAAACTTTAGGTCCTCCTGCCTCAGCCTCCCAAGAAGCTGGGATTAAATGTATGTGATACCATACATAGTCCCTTTACTCTTTTGTTTTCTCTGTTTATTTTGTTTTGTTTTTGAGGTAGGGTTTCACTTGTAGCTCAGGCTGGCCTTGATTTCACTATGTAGACCAGGTTGGCCTTGAGTTTGTGGTGCTCCTCCTGTCTTGGCCTCCCGCGTGCTGGGATCCCAGGCTTGTGCTCTTAACCGCAGTCTTGTTTACAACTTTTAAAAGAAAACTAAAGCACTAATGTGTATTTTCAAAAAGGTGACCTTGGTTTTTATGATTTAGAAATCAAAAGCCAAAAATTTCTGGCATTTATATCCTAATCGTTACTCAAGAAATAAATTACTGAGGGCTGGCCAAATAGCTCAGCACGGGGGAGGGAGGGTGTTGATCCCCAGGCCTCCCATGCCGGCCCCGCCCCCGGGGCGTGCTGAGATGGCAATTGAGACTGGGCATGGGTGGTGTGCCCTCCTGTAATCCCAGGTCTTGGGAGGCTGTAAACAGGCAGGTCACTACCAGTCTGATCTAGTAGTGAGACCCTGAAGACACTGTAGACCTTTCCCTAAAATACACAAAAAAAAAAAAGAAAGAAGGAAGGAAGGAAGGAAGGAAGGAAGGAAGGAAAGAACGAAAGAAAGAAAAAGAGAGAGAGGAAAGAAAGAAAGAAAGAAAGAGAAAGAAAGAAAGAAAGAAAGAAAGAAAGAAAGAAAGAAAGAAAGAAAGAAAGAAAGAAAGAAGAAAGAAATTGCAGAAGATTTTATTTAAGAAAAGAAATATTGGATTATTTAGTAAATTGCTGGCTGTTGGGGTGAGCGTTTCTGACTCTGTGCTGCCCTCGTGTGGTGAGAAGGTATCACAGCGGTCCCTGCCTCTAGGGAGTTGGGCAGAGTCCCCTGGGTGGGGTTGGGTGGAAGACACTTTAGCCTCCGCCCGGGATGGGTCGCGTGCATCTCACTGCCTTTATTCTGCAGATGCCGTGGAGAGGAACCCTGCGGGCACTGCCCTGATCCTGGGTAGGTGTGGACACTCAGTTCTTCAGGGCTCTGGTGACCCACCATTACGGGTCCTCGACTCAGTAAAAATGAGGAAAATCGGTGTGGTTGCGGAACTTCCTGTCAGCTCCCTTCCCTTCCCCCAGGTCCCTCCAGGATGCAGAAGTTTGTACTCTGCCAGACTCAAGCCCTTCTCTTCCCTCTATGTCCTGACCTCAGCTGAGTGGGGAGGAGAGCTTGGTCAGGGTTAAGCCCCAGGAGGTTTTAGGAGAAAAAGTTGGGGCAGTCTGTAAGGGGAGGGGTGCGGGTGGGACATGAGGGGTGGTTAAGTATTGTGGACACACTCACTCTGCGGCGCAGTTGGGTAAGTGACGGAGTTGTAAGTGAGCCCGCCCTCCCACTCCGCATTCCATTGCTTGGAGTATGCCCTAGAGAAAGCCTCCCTTGTGCACCTGGAGATACACCCGGAGACCAGAGCCATCCACTGAAGTCTTCCTTCTAATCAAAACACTGGCCCGCTCTGAGAGTCGTCAGAGGGTGGGGGCGGGGTGGGGGAGGGTCACACTTTGCAAAGAGAAATTCTGCAAACCCGCAGCAGCGAGCTCTAGCCAGGAGAAAGAACAAGGCTACACCTCGGAAACACAATGTTAAATGAAAGGAGCACGTAGCAGGTCAGTCCATGCAGCGTGAAGCTGTACAGTCATTGATTGATTGATTTGCAGTGCTGGAGATTGAACCCAGGGCTTCAGACACGCTTGGCAAATGCTCTAACACTGAGCTAGATTCCCAGCACCTCAGCACGTTATTTTAAAAACCCCAAACCATGCAGTGTATCTTTTATGGGTATGTGAGATAAAAGTACAGTTGCAAGGAATAAAAGAACAAACACCATCTTCATTAAATCTCTCACTATAGCCTAGTATTAAGAACCCTTGTATATATGGTTGTGGGGGAAATCATTTCATAATTAAATTGTGAGTAGGGTTTGTCTGAGGCCTAGGGCCTTGCCATGCGGGTGGGCTGTGGTATGGGGGAAAATAACTCCCTGCGCTGAGGCCTCAAGGGTCCTGTCACACCCTAGGGCGTGATTACAACAGCGGAGGACATCTTGGTTCCTGGAGAACCCAGTAGTAATAAAAACAGAGCTTCACCTTGGGGAAAGGACAGACTCCACACCTTGCCATCTTGCCCCACCTCATCTACATGAAGATCCTCATCAGTAAAAGGTCCCACCACCACCTGCTAAGTCGCTGACCTCTGAGTCATCCCTCCACCCTGAGACTTCCCTTAGACTTCAGATCATTCCTCCAATCACTGTATACACCCAAGAAAAAATGTCTGGCTTGGAGTATCTTTGTCTTTGCCCATCCTGAAGCAGTGACTTTCCAGCACCTCTGTCTATGTGTTCCTAAATATCTCCTTTTTTTTTTTTTTTTTGGCGGAACCAGGGATTGAACTCAGGCCCTTGCGCTTGCCAGGGAAGCACTTATTCCACTGAGCCATCTCCCCAGCCCCAATGTGTCTGTTTCTTATTTCACCTTTTCACTGTTAGAGGCAGCTGAGCTAGATATTCTAGGCAGTCAGACAGGGCCAGGCCCTAGAAGGAGACAATATGGAAGACAAGATATTTTACAGCGGTGGGAGGGACAGACATTCCCACTGTGGGCCAGACCTCAAGACAAAAGATTGGCCTTTTGGCCAGAACCACCATCTTCCAGTAATTTGCCAAAATGACTAACACTTAAACATTTTTTCTTTTTTGTAGACCTTTGCAGTATGTGTGTTCATGATTTTACTTCAAGTGTGTTTCTTTTTTTTGATATCTAGAAGTTAACTTTATTTATTTTATTGAGAAACAGCAATGAGAGAGTTTCAAAATCGATTAATAGGACAGTTTCAATAATTAATAATTGCATATTTTTCTCTTCTTAGTGATTATTCATAGTACAAGATGCAGACATGATATCCTGTCCAAATACTGTTAGTACAAATCTCTCTTCTCATTGAATTAAGATAAAGTATTTGTATATCTGTCCTAACTATTTTGTATCTACAGATACAAAATGGTCCTTCCTTTGTATCCCCTTTTTTCGTTTAGTTTTGTTAGAGATGGGTATTCCATTGCCATTTAAATATTGTAAGGTGTGAATTCAGAAAAATAATCCAATATAGTCCAGTAGTCCTTAATAGTAGTGGGTTATCCATAGGACTGGCAATGTCAGAAGTTGTTGAATTGAGCCTTTCGCAGCTCAGCATGTTAATATGGCTTTACTTTTTTTTTCCCATAATTTTATTGAGAAACAAATAGCAATGAGACAGTTTCAAATCAAATTGGTTGGACAGATTCAATAATTAACACATTGCGTACATTCTTCCTAGTGATTAATTGCTGTACATATGTGGACATGATATCCTATTTACAAACACCATTAGAACAAATTCCTCTGTTCATTAAAAGAATGTAACTATATATCTATCCTAACCACTTTGAATACACAGATACAAAATGGACATTCATCTGTATCCCCTTTTTTT
>NW_004524668.1:3869582-3870506 GCF_000260255.1 Octodon degus
CTAGTCTTTACTCTTCAGTGTTTTTCTCACTGAAAGATATTGCTGAGGTATTGTGCAGGTGTATACCCAAATATTCAAATATTTATAAAATATTTGTATTGGCTTGAGGATCCTGTAGATCATCATGAGGAACAGATGTATCAAAATAAATGGAAGTCACTTCAGAAACAAATTTAAGTCCATTTCAGTTAAATAAATTGTTTAAAGCACAACAACAACAAAAAGACAAAAAATTGAACAAATGCAGCCACATACCTCCTTGGGGATGGGTATCCGGAATTAATATTCTAAATAAGCGTCAATCACCTTAAGAAAGCCTGTAAGAATCACTAACCCAACCTCCTACAGGAAAAGCCCCTCTTCTGTATCCATATCTGCTTGCTACATGATTTATTTCTCCATTTGATCCCAATTTAATTATTTTTACCTGAGCAATTAATCTTATTGCTGGATCATAGTTTAGTCCCACCTCAGGCTCATCTTGCAAGTTCCCATGTTGCCCACCTTAGACCCACCTCACTTTGTGGTTTTGCTCTATAAAACCCCTAGAAAAGGCAGACTCCTGGGCAACCCACTCGGGCCCCCTTCTGTCCCTCTCTCGGACAGAAGCTTTCTTTCCCCCAATAAAAATATTCTGCTCTTAACCTCCATTGTTCCTAAAATTCATTGCTGAGTTTTAGAGAATATGAACTTGTCTCAGGTATCTTTCTCATTGGGAGTTTCATTCCCCTATATCAACAGTACCCCTCATACAGGCGGTTGGGAATCTCAGCCAGGTCCCCCATAGGCTAGGTCCATGTTATAACAAACAACATCCAGAATCTTAGTGGCTTATGATGACAGAATTTATGCCATCAGGCAGTCTAGCCAGTAGGCACCAGGAGAGAGGAGAGAGGAGAGAGGAGAGAGGAGAGAGAGAGGAGA
>NW_004524668.1:3870854-3872400 GCF_000260255.1 Octodon degus
GGAGAGAGGAGAGAGGAGAGAGGAGAGAGGAGAGAGGAGAGAGAGTTAGTGCCCAGAACAGAAAGCACTAGTCACTGGTGGCCTGCTCCCCACCCACCATGCTGGCAGCCCCAGAGCAGAGCACCACAGGCCTTCACATGAACGGTAGTTATCTTTCTTAAAATAGGAAACAAAAATATTAAATTGTGCAGGAGGATATCCACATAGGTGTTTGCTACCATTCATGTGCGTATGTATGTACGTGTGTATGTATTTGTTTATTGAGATAGTGTCTCACTATCCGTTCAGGCTGGCCCTGTGCTCGCTTGTGGCCCCAGGCTGGCCTCAAGCCTTCAGCACCCTCTTACTTCAACCTCCTGAGTGCTGAGATTACAAGCATGTGCCGCCATGCCTGGTTCTAGGGGCCACAAGGTACATCCGGGGTGAGGGGCCAGGTGGGCATGCCCCAGGTTTTCGGACCTGCACAGCATGAGGGGGCCGGAAATCGAATTCAGAATGTTGTGCTAGTCAGGTAGGTTCTTACGCCACTGAGTTATCTCCTCAAGCCTCTGCTACCTTATTTTGCATTAAATCTGTATAACAATTTTGGGAGTATGGAGGTTTGTGGCCGACCTCTCCGGAGCGGGCCGCTGCACCGGGCACAGTTAAGTCCAAAGGAGATGGTGGGTCGGAACAGCGCCCTCGCAGCCGGCGTGTGCGGGGCCCTCTTCAACGGGTACTGCATTTACTTCGACCGCAAGCGGTGAAGTGATCCCAACTTCAAGAACAGGCTTCGAGAACGAAGAAAGAAACAGAAGCTTGCCAAGGAGAGAGCTGGACTCTCTAAGTTACCTGGCCTTAAAGATGCTGAAGCTGTTCAGAAATTTTTCCTTGAAGAAATACAGCTTGGTGAAGAGTTACTGGCTCAAGGTGAGTATGAGAAGGGGGTGGACCATCTGACAAATGCAACTGCTGTATGTGGGCAGCCACAGCAGTTGCTGCAGGTGTTACAGCAAACTCTTCCACCACCCGTGTTCCAGATGCTTCTCACTAAGCTCCCAACAATCAGTCAGAGAATTGTAAGTGCTCAGAGCTTGGCTGAAGATGATGTGGAATGAAAACAAATCTCAACATAATAAAATCTCAAAAAGATTTTAAAAATTCTAAGCTCAGAAGTGGAACGACTGGGGGAATAAGGGCAAATATGCTTATTAGTGGGCTGTCCTACACTGAAATCTACCGAAGTTAATGTTTATTTTGTGTAGATCCATTTGTCAATTATTTATTTTTCCCAGTGAAAAGTGTATTTTAATAGAGAGCTTTTCATTTTATAAAAACACTATGAGTTACCAAAATACAAATTTTGTTTATTCTTTAGCCTTGTAGTTAAAATGTACATAAACCATTAAAAAAGCCAATGCTTAGTTTTAAAGAATAGGCAAAAGGGCTGGGGTTGCAGCTGAGGATAGAGTACTTGTGTAGCATGTATGAGGCTTTAAAGGTTTGTTTTTTTTTTTAAATATTTATTTATGTGTGTGTGTGTGTGTGTGTGTGTGTGTGTGGCCAG
>NW_004524668.1:3872740-3873615 GCF_000260255.1 Octodon degus
TTCTTACAAATGAAAGTTGGATAGAGATTTGATTGTATTTTTGAAAAGTGTTAAAATGAGACCTTTCTATTTACTCAAACATTAATTGGTGTGCTGCCATGCTGTACTAACAGCTCTACTTCTTTCGTCTTTGTCTGTTTTGAGCAATTTTATTTAAATCAGTGTAGTTAATGTTTCTGGGCATTTGTCTCCTTGTATTTTAAGCACATGTAACTAGAAATATTACCAGGAATTAGATCCGTGTACCTGATCTCACCTGTGAGCTTCACCAGCTGGAGTCTGCTCTCATTTATAAAACCAGGGAATCAACTTTGGTGATTTTTAAGTGTCTTTCTGCTTCTCTTGCTTTTGGTTCTGTTGAGCACCTTCAAATTCACCTTTGCCTGAGGAGCGTATTTGGGCAACTGGGATTTGCATTGTTTAAATATTTTGAATTTTGCATGCTTGCCTGATTGTGTTTCTGAATTGATTTTTTGATGTTCACTGGAATTGAACAGTTCCTGTGACTATGTAAATTTGAAAATTAACCTTTAAGGTAACTGGGATCACCTGCCTGCAAAAGTGTTCCCTTTTTGCTTTCACTTCAGTACATTTCAGGTTGATTAATTTATGTCATATAGTGAGAGTGGGATGTAATACTGACGAAAGACTTGACTAGAGTTCGTGGGACCTCTTACTCTCACAGTGACATCATCTGCTATTTCAGAATTGAGAATAAAGATCTTTGGTACTTAAAGGCATCTTTTGGACCAAGCAGCATTTTTCATTGAATGGATGTCCTGCATTCTAAGAATCTGTAGAAATATCAGAAGGTATTCCTGTGTGTTAGACTTTATTTTGGCTTACTGACAGGTTTGTTTTTTTTTTTAAATTTA
>NW_004524668.1:3874350-3891202 GCF_000260255.1 Octodon degus
ATTTCTTCCTACACAAGAGCAAGGTATATCTTTCCATTTATTGATATCCTTTCTCAGAGTACTACAGTTTTTGATGTAGAGGTCTTTGCTACCTTCATCAGATTGGTTTCCAGGCATTAATTTTTTTGGATGCTATTGTGAAAGGTGGTGTTTCCCTGATGTCTCTCTCAGTGAGTTTGTATGTACAGCAAAGCTGTTGAATTTTGAACGTTGACTTTGTATCCTCCTATGCTACTGAATTTTCTTAATAGACTTAGATTTTTAGTGGAGTTTTTGGACTCTTGTATGTAGAGTACCATGTCATCGGCAAATAACAATAATTAAACTACTCTCTTGGCTATTCTTATTGATTTTATTTCTTCCCTTTCTCTAATTGCTCTGAGGCTAATTTCTTAATGGAAGTGAATTATTTGGAAGTGAATGTTAATGGGGCGTTAATATGAAGAAGTACTTGTGCATGTCCTTTCCACCTCCAAGCTTTCTTTTATTGTATTAAAAAGAACACGAGGAGAGGAATTCAGGGGTATTTCTGTTGCTTCATTCTGCTCAGCAGGAATGGTTCAGACCCCAAGCACAGTCTGCTGGGTGGTGGGCTGGTGTGCAGCCCTGCATGGTGGCCGAGTGCCCACCTCCTCTCCAAGGCGACCAGGACTCCCGCTGGCCTCTCCCTCGCCTCTGTCCTCCTGACCCAGAATCTGCCACAGGGCAGGGTGCTAGTGTGTGCTCAGTGCAAGACTCTGATGTGCTCATTTCTATTTAAATGATGAAGTCACTTCAGGGCACGAAGCACAGAATCCTCTGTCTCTGAGCTGCCTTCAGGAAATAAATGAATAAATAACCACAAGCTCCATTTCCGCGCTCCACAGAGGCTGGCGGGGCAGTTTGTGTGCAGCGTTGAGTACAAATTTGTGTGCCTGCCCTGGTTGGCGTGCAGCTGTCTATGCCATGACCCACTTGACCCAGGTTCTCTGAGATTTTCTCAGAACTGTGTCCTAGCATCCTCTCAGTCCCAGGCAACCAGCAAAATCGGTCACCATGGCAACTCTTCTCTCTTCTGTGCCTCATCCCCCGCCCCACCACTGTCTTGGTGAGAGAGGGCTGGATCCAGTCTCATCTCTGCACTTAAGATCTCAGGTCTCACAACAGTCATGAGCAGGCAAGGGGCAGGTCCTCCAGCATCCCTGATGCCATGCGTGGGTGACACTGGCAGTTACTGCTGTCGGCCACTGCCAGATGCAGTAGGAGTCGGTCCCTGCTCTCTGTGGGCTCCTGGTTGGTGGAGCCCTCAGGGACACCAGGCCCTAACATTTGCAGTTCTTTCTTTCTTCTTTTATTCTGCTTATTTATTAATTAATTTATGTATTGGCCAGCTCAGCCCACTCTGAGGGTGGGGCTGGCGCAGCATGTGCCGCTAGAGAATCGAACCACAGTCCCCTGTGCCTGCCTAAGCCTGCCTCAGCAGGCGCTTTAGGCCGCTGAGCTATCTCACTGGCCCCATCTGCACTTTCTTTTAAAGCAAGCATTCCATCTACATGCACTACTCAGGCTAAGTGGACAGATTTATAGGCCCTTCACTACCTGAAAGGTAACTCACAAGCATACGAATGGGATCCCAAGAGAAGAATTACTGGAACATGACCACTCTGCAGCAGGAAGTGCCTCTTCTACCTTCCTGGAAGTGGGAGGGGAGTGCTGCTTATACAGCAGCTGCAGCCTTGGGATTGGCCTAAATTTGGGCCCGCTGATTGGTCCAAACTAGCTAGGACTCACACCTTTCCACCCAAGCACACGGATTGGTCCAATTTGAGTTCTCCTGCTTAGTCTAACTTGGGCCTGCTGGCATGAGGGCAGACACCTTTGGGAGTAGGGACCAGGTGTCCAGGACCACAGCAGCAGTCATGGCAGAGGTTCTTGGAACATTGCATGACACTGTGTGTTTGACAGGGGTCACATCTCCATCATGAATGTCAGGGACCCACCCAGGGAAACTTCAGGAGGACTGTCTGTGCTCATCACAGCTTCCTGGGGCCCAGAGAGGTGGTGATGGTGATGTGGACCCCAGTGGTTCCCTGATCTCGGCCACTTTTCCCAAGAGGTGGCCACACACTGCAAAGTCTGGAGGGGGAGGGATACCCACAGCTGAGCTGCACCTCTGCTCAGAGCTGCTGGAGAGAGGGAGGGAGGACACAGAGGGACTCTGAGGACAGGTGTCCCAGTCCATCCCTGAGAGAGGAGGACACCACAGGGAGTGCAGGGAAGTGTGGGGGAGAGAGTGACAGCCTTGTGCCAGACCATCCATGCTGCTGCAGACTCAGGGCAAAGGGCAGGATGGGGCGCTGTGTCCCTGTCATCAGAGCGCCCAGGGGCAGGGTGAGACAATGAAGAGGAAGGACTCGGGCTTGCAGAGACACCTTTATTCTGATTGCAGGATGTGGACCGCTCAGCCAGCTGGGCCTGGTCCTAGTTGCTGGCAATGGTCTGAAAGAAAGCAGGGAGCAGGGCAGAGAGGGCCTAGTGAGGAGCTCGGGCTCTGGAGGTGGTGATGGTGAATTACAACACCAGGGCTCAGCTCCAGCTGTCACCCCAGCAGCTGTGGGACCCAAGGAGGACACTGTACCTCTCTGAGCCTTCCTTTCCTTCTCTGTAGTAGGATAAGGCTAGTGCTTTCTTCACGAGGTTCTCTAAGAAGCTATTAAGTCAGGTGCTCACCACAGTGCCCTGGGCCATTTTGTTTCATTTCTGTTGTAGCCAGGGCAGCTTTACCCTGGAGTTAGGTCCCCAACCAGCTCTTTTCTACTTCGTTATCTTCTTATTATTATTTTGGTGTTTTTGAGACAGGGTCTCACTATGCAGTTCAGGCTGGCCTTGAGCTCACTTTGTAGCCCAGGCTGGTCTCGAACTCAGCCTCCCGAGTGTGGGGATTACAGGCCTGTGCCATGTCACCAGATTTTTTTCTGTGTCTTTATTTTTTGTTTCTCAGCACTGCAGTCCATACACCTGGGCCTTTGCATTTAGCTACTTCCTCAGCCCCCACTTTGTTTTTCAAGTTTGAGACAGGGTTGTCATTCAGTTGCCAAATTGGCCTGGCTCACCTTAAAGGTAGAATCCTCCTGCCTCAGCCTCCCAGTGTGCCAGCGGTGTTGGTGTGGTATACCACGGCAGCTCTGGCACAGGTTTAAGTGGTCTACAACGTGTAGCCATTGCTGTTATCAGGAACTATCCAAGTCATCCTGGACAGACTCTCCCTTGAGGAAAGAGTTCTGTACTCTCACTGGGGCCTGAGTGTCACTGTCTCGGCTGCCACCATGTCTCGTGGCTCTCCTGTGTCCCTACCAGCAGGCCCTGTGTGTGCATGGCCCAAAAGCACTGAAGCCACTGTGCAAACCCTTAATAACTAAGAAAGCCGAGCAGCTGGGGCTCACTGCTCTGCCCAGAAGCCATTGGAGGTCTCTGGGTGAGGAGAAAACACGTGCTCCGAGGTACCTCCATGGGCCTCTGCTCCCCCTGGATCTGGGGCCCTCACAGAACCCCCCTGAGCTCACCTCCTCGATCCAGTCAATGAAGGCCGAGACTCGTGTGAACACCGTGGGCTTCTTGAGGGTGTTGCAGCCCAAGCCAGAAACGAAGCTGGTCACCCCATGGACCTGCCAGCTGCCCTCCTCGGTGGGGCAGTTGAGGGGTCCTCCAGAGTCACCCTGGAACCACCAGAGTGGGGGCTGAGCTGTGTGCTGGGCTAAGCGCACTGGGATTAAACTTTAGGAAACTCTGGACATTTGTGATGGAGCAAGAAAGCAAGGCCTCCTCTGAGAGTGTGTGTGGATGACAGGTGAAGACAATGAACATTAATGCCTGGCAGGGAAGAGGCGCTGAAGAAATGGCAGCTCCCATGCCTGGCACCACAGGTAGTACCATTCTTCGTACTAAGAGTTTAATGAGAATATTCTGAACTCTCTTTTTCTTTCTTGTCTCTCTCTCTCTTCTCTCTCTCTCTCTCTCTCTCTCTCTCTCTCTCTCTCTCTCTCTCTCTCTCTCTGTAGTGTTGGGGGTTAAACCCCAGTCCAGAAAATTGCTCTACCATTGATTTGCATGCTCTACCATACATCTACTCTCTGAAGTTTTTTTTTTTTTTTGCTTGCCAGGGCTGCCTTGAGGGTGGGTCTGGTAAGGCATGGGGAGCTGGGGATCGAACCACAGACCCCTGGGCCTGACTGGGTTTGCCCAAGCAGGAGCTTAAACAACTGAGGTAACCCGTAAGACCCTCTTTTTTCTTATTTTGAGACAAGGTCTCTCTGTGAAGTTCAGGCTGGCCATTAACTCTTTATGTTGACCCAGATGGCCTCAAACTATAGTGATCTCCTGCCTCAGAATCCACATACTGGGATTACAGGCCTTGGCTAGCAGGCCTGGCCATGAGATGTATAATTATAGCTTCAGAACATTTGAGCTGATATGACTTGGAGGGCAGAAGGCAGTGTCCCTTGTTACAGAGAAGGAGACCCCTGATGCCCAGGGAGGGACAGTGACCTATTCCAGTGAGGGCTACCTCTGAGCAGGACCTGGAATCTGGGTCCTGTCTACCAGACCAGGCAGTATGCTGACTTCTCCAGGTACTGCCTGTCCTGGGGCTAAAGGAGGCTAGCAGGGCCTGTGCAGGGCGAACTCACATTGCAGCCAGACTGGATGTCCCCGCCGGCGCACACCATTGTTTTCCTCACAGAAAGGCCCCACCAGTCCCACTTGGAGCAGCGCTTATGGTCCACTACGGGCAGCAGGGCCTGCTGCAGCTTGTCTGGGAGAGGCCCATCGGCTGTGGGGACAGAGAACAGTGAGTGGGGAGCCAGGCCAGGAGCTGGGAGATATAGAGAACCCTGGGTACAGGGGGAACTGGATGTTCCTGCAGGGCTTATTCACCAAAGACCAGAGCTGATGTGGCCTTCCACCCACAGCCCAGGATTAGCTTTGTGTCTCTGTCCCTGTGGCCACTAGAGGGGTCTGAACATACTGTAGAGGCGGCCCCAGCCAGTGATATAGCAGGGTGCTTCATCAGGCAGGATTTCACCAGCGGGAGGGAGCTGGGCCAGCTGGACATTGTCCCCCAGCTCAGCACTGCGTGACAGCTTGACCAGGGCGATGTCATTGCTGGGGAGGAGAAGAGTCACACAGAGCCTGGGTTTCTACCCAGCCAGTCCCCACATCCTGGGCTCAGATCAGGATAATGGGGGTTGGACTCCACAACATGAACATTGAAGACCTTTTCTTTTTCTGACACTGGGGGCTGAAACCATGGTCTTGACTCTGAACTGTATTCAAAGACCTTTTCTTTTCACAGTTCTTTTTCTTTTGAGACAGGATCTCACAAAATTGCTAAGTTGCCCAGGCTAGGCTCAAACTTCAGTCCTCCTGCCCCAGCCTCCTTTGAGGCTGGGACAGCAGGCATGGCCCTGAATACCTGCCTAGGGCAAGTGGTATGAGAATCCCCATCCCCGACTCCCGCCCACTCCCACCCTTGGCCTTCTTAATCTAGAATTCTTCCCAGTGCACATGGTCCCCTGAGTGAGAACCACTGGAGAGCCCAGGACACAGCAATGGCTGGGCGGCCGCTCAGCCTCGCCAAGGCCGTGGGTCTGGGAAAAGCCAGAAATCCGTATTTCTAAGGGTTCCCCAGGTTGCTTGGATGCTGGTGTCGCATGGCCACACTTTGAGAAACAGAACTCTTGCCTTCACGTGCCTGCTGGTCACGCAAGTCACTTCACTGGGGCCCGAGTTGTCCCTCTGCTCATTCTAGGAGGCTCAGATGGGCCGGGGTCTCGCTCCTCACGGCTGCTCACACCTACACTGCACTTGCAGGTCTGAACCTCCTCTACTGTCTAGAACACCAGAGAAACTGCACCACCCAGACACACAATTCTGCCTGCACCGGAGGGCTTATGACAGACACCATGAGCCTCACAGGCACCCTGGAGCCCTGCTTCATGGTCACCCTGTGACAAAGGGCACAGTAGCCACCCCAGAGAGGTCACTGGAAGAGTGAGCTCTCAGGCCAGTGCTCCTTCTCTTGCCCACAGTTCTGAGCCAGAAGGCCCAGGCTTCATTCACATCTGTCACAAGGGGGAACCTTGGGTTTGTAGGAGAGTAGGAGCCAGAAGAGTCCTGGTTTGGGGGTAGGACTGCACCTCCCGGGCCCCAGTGTCCCCTGTATAGGGAGAGGACTCTGGTGTCTGTGCTCTTTAAAGGCTCTGGTGGCTCAAGACTTGGTGGATGTGTGCTGGGGTCTAGCATGAGGGTCACTGGCCATAAAGGGTCAAATGTAGAAGGCCCAGGTGACTGGCCTGGGACCCCACTCACCCACAGGCTACACAGTAACTGCTCCAGCGTGGATGCACAAAGAGGTCGCCAGCGTTGATGGGGATCACCTGCTCAGGCCCCTCCTTTACACTCCGGTCATACTCGCCCAGCACCACCTGGTAGGTCAGGGATGTCCTGCAGGTGGAGGACAGGTGAGTCCAGGCCTGTGGCCCTCCTCTCTCCTCTCCCACATCCCTCACTGCCCCAGCCTCCCTGTTCTCACACAGGGACAAGAGCTGGGAGAGCCCAGGGGCAGCTGACAGAACTCACGAGATGCAGTGGCCTGCAGTCAGGACCCAATTGGGGGCAATGAGGGTGCCACCGCAGGTGTGGCGGAAGGTCCCGTCCTTCTCATACTGCAAGGAGACCTGGTGGCCAAGGAGAAAAGGGCCTGAGTATCCTGGGCTCCACAGTAAGACTTGTCAGCCATGTCTCTCCATTCTGCACTGTACAACTCTAGAGAGTTCTGTTGCCATGGAAAAGAACAGCTCCCTCTGAAATGTGCAGCGCGCAGCCTGCTTAACTGCTCCTGGTGGCTCCGTCTCTTCCTACTGGGATACATTCTGAGTCACCACAACCTCCCCACTCTACAGTCTATGACCTCTCTGGGGAACAAGCACTCTTCCCTCTAGCGGGTCCCCAGCCCTTCTCTGAGAACACTCAGGGTCTCTATCTGGCTCTCCCACTCTTCTGGGCCACAGTTGTTCAAAGGCCTCCGGACCTCAAGAAGCACAACCCATCCTGAGTGCTTGTCTCTCCACTTGATCATGCATTTCATTTCCAAAAGCTCCCTCTAGACTAAGGGTAGGCAGACTCCTCATGTGGGCCCCGTCTGGGCCACGGCTAATGTTTCTGTTTTGTTTTTATTCTTTCCTATGCTAGGGATTGAACCCAGGGACTTTGTACTGAGCATCATCCTAGGTCCTTGATTGAAATCTTGAGATGGTATCTCACTGTTACTAAATTTGTAATGAAGAGTTTTTGGAGTGGATGGAGGCTCATTCCTGTCCCCATGCCATGGCTTCTTTGAGGACACAGTGGTGGTGGAATAAGTCCTGGTTCAGTAATTTTGGGTGATGCCTCCACTGTTTACCTTGTGATCCACACAGGGCGCGCCTGTACCCTCACCCAGGAAGACCTTTCATCACCATGGAAATGTCCTAGATCTCTGCTGTCTCCTGTGGCCCCTCCCATCACGTGGCTCTTGAGTATTTGAATGTGCCTAGCAGTGAATATCTGAGTTTTAATTTTACTTCCTTTAAATTAAATTGAAAGCTAGGGTTGCAGTGTGTGACGGGAGAGTGCGTGGAGCTCTCTGGGCATCTGTCGGCGTGCCCAGCGAAGGGCCTGAGCTACTATACGCCTGTAATGCCAGCCACTAAGGACACGGAGCTTCAGGCATGAAGATGGAAAGTGCTAGGCGTGCTTGAGAAATTTAGCAAGAGCCTATTTCAAAAATTATTTTCAAAAGATTTATGGAGTGGTTGGTGGTCTATGATCCCATTACTCAGGAATCGGAGGCAAAAAGGTCATTCCCATAAGTATGAAAGCATGATAGATACTATAGTGAGTTCAAAGCCAGCTTGAACTACCTGGGGAGATTCTGTCACCAAAAAAGAAAAAAAAAAAAATCCAAAAATAAATAGATTAACTAATGAACAGAAACATTTTCAGACAAGGCTTAGAGATGTACAAGGATGTAGCTCAGCTGTAGAACACTGGCCAGATGTGCCCTAGGTCCAGGGTTCAATCCCCACCAGCACTAAAATATAAACAAAACCAACCAACCCTAATCTTTCAAGTTCTCAGATCTTAGAGCGCTGATGTACAATTTGAGGAATCCAGAAGCGAGTCCCCCCTCCATCTTCCTTCTGGAAATCCACCATTACTGTACTAGCCTCAGAAGTCTACCCTCTCCACAGACTCTGTTTCTGCAAGGCCAGCAGCCAGCTGGGGTGCAGGCTGCATGGGCAAAGCAGAAGAGCAATATGGAAAGGAAGCACGACCCGTCTGGGGGATCAGACGTTGGGGCCAGGGCTGTGGAGGGCAGCGAGCACCTGGTCCAGCTCTTACCTGCCATGGCCAGCTGTAGGGAACAGCATCCTCACCATTGACCACGCGGCCAGAGGGGCCGTGGGAGGGGTGGCGGCCGCCTGAGGCTAGAGGAGACAGTGGGGTGACCTTCAGCCAGGCTCTAGAAGGAGGAAGCAGGCCAGGCCACCAGGCCCAACTGCGCCACAAGCTGCCTGTGTGGCCCTGGGCCAGCTCCTATCACCCTCTGCTCTGCAGTACCACCGAGGAAGGAGTATTTGCTGATGCATTCCCAGGCAGGGCTTTCCTAAGTCCCAGGACCCAGGGCCTCCTTCAGCTGACAGTGCCTGGAGGGCCCTGAGCCCTCCAAAGTGGAAGCCAATATCAGAAAGAGTGAGCGCTCTGAAGTGCCACTGCCTGGGCTGAGAGGCAGCAGCCTGCTTCTTGTGTCAGGACACCTGCTTTCCAGGTCTGAGGATCAGTTTCCCTCTCTGGGAAACCGGGATAATAATTGTACCGGCTTCGTGAGGCTGTGATGAGAATGAAATGAGTTCACCTAAGACCTGCTGGCAGCATCCCACCTGGCCTACAGGATGCGCTGAGCAAGTGTCACTGTCTCTGTTCATCAAGCAAGGCCACTAGGACGAGGCGGCCATGAGCCAAATGGAAGACAGCAGAGAGAGAAGCAAAAGGCCAGGCACCAGCTATGGAGCCGGAGGTGCCAGTGTGATGGGAGAGCTGTGGTGCAAATTCCAACCCGAGGCTCCAAGCACAGAGCAGGAAGTCTTAACCTTGAGAGGGGCTCAGGGACCCAGGAGGGGGCGGCCCTGGGGTGCTCCCTGCCTTTCCCTGAAGGCCTCCACCAAAGCTTGTCCAGCACCCCGCTCCTGCTGCACCGCCACAATCACGCCCAGGAATAGAAGGAGACTCCGCGTGTGGAAGCAGGTGTTGGGTGCTGTGGGACCCAGGGCAGGTGGCAGAGGCATCTGCGGCCTTGGCCTGTGCAGCACAGGGAACCCAGGCCCAGGCTGGGGTCTTACCAAGGGCCACAAGGAGAAGGGAACTCAGCAGCCACAGCATCGTGAGCTTTGAGGGGATGGGAAAGTGATCCACAACCAGGGGCTCTAATATAGGGCAGGGGGCAGAGGGAGGGCCTGGGCTGGGCCCCATTCCCAGAACAGGTGGTAGAATATCAGGTCCCCCAGAGCCCAAGGCCACAGTGCCTCCCTCTGCAGATAAAGGAGAAACAGCCAATCGAAAGACCAGGTGACTGTGCAGGTGGCATTGAGTAGCCAGCTGATAACAGGAAAAGGTAAGAAGTTTTGCTTTGACCCTGACCAAGCCTGGATTCAAATCCTGCCTCTGCCAAGTCCATGCTCTGGGACCTTGGGCAGATGGATTAACCTCTCGGAATTTCAGGTTTGCGAAATATGTGTCCTACGTATAGTTCATTTCATCTCCTTTAATTTCCATAATTTTACTGAGCACTTTCTCTATCTACCCTGAGTACCGTGCTGGGGCCACTGCCAGGAACAGGACCTTGTCCCTGTTTTCCTGTTGCTTGGTTTAAGGCAGAGACAAAGACAGGCAAGCACAGGTCCAGGAATACTGTTTCCAATCTTGGTGTGGGCAGATGGTACAGAGAAGAAAACACGGGTGGTAGGGAGCAGCCCTTGTAGCTGAGAACCCCAGAAAGTGACACTAGCGGAGGGAAGCATTTGACTGAGTCTGGATGGGTAATAGCCAGAGCAGGGAGGGTCTGGCCGCAGAGCACTCTGGGAAGAGGGGTTGATAGTGGTCAAGTGCCAAGGGCTCAAGCTGAGTGGACCAGGCTTCTTGAAGAACCACGAGTCTCTCTGATTGTCCCGCTGCTGTCAAGATGGCACCGCAGAAGGAAAAGAAGCCTAGGAGGTCAACCTGAAAGTTTAATTTGGACCTTACCCATCCAGTAGAAGATGGAATTTTTGATCCTGGAAATTTTGAACAGTTTCTGAGGGAGAAGGTTAAAGTCAATGGAAAAACTAGAAACCTTGGGAATGTTGTTCACATTGAATGGTTCGAGAATAAGATCACAGTTGTTTCTGAGAAAGTTCTCCAAAAGGTATTTGAAATATCTTACCAAGAAGTATCTTAAAAAGAATAATCTTGGGCCAGAGAGATAGCTCAGTAGAGTAAGCACTTGCCTGGCAAGTGCAAGGTCCTGAGTTGAATTCCCGGTACAATAAATAAAGAAAGAAAGAAGAAGAAGAAGAAGAAGAAGAAGAAGAAGAAGAAGAAGAAGAAGAAGAAGAAGAAGAAGAAGAAGAAGAAGAAGAAGAGTGTAAAAAGAATAATCTTCATGATTGGCTTCGTGTGGTTGCATCTGGCAAAGAGACTTAGGAACTCCGATGCTTCCAGATTAGTCAAGATGAAGATGAATTAGAGTCTGAGGACTAAGTAATTGCCTCTTACAAGGCTTTGCTGTTTCCTAAAACAAATGAAGTATGTGTGAGAAAGAAACATCCAGAAATGGGCTTTTAGTTTATTGGTGAATAAAAACATTGCAGTCTTTAAAAAAAAAAAAAACAAAAACCAACAACATGAGTCCAGCGTGGGCTGGAGGGGCAGCCCTGTCCTTGAGGAGCCACAGTGGCACTGCAAGTGCCCACCATGTCCACAGCCGGCCACATCATCCAGTACACGGGCATGAAGAGGTTCATTCTGCTCATCCTCGGTCCCTGAGACACAGAGAGCTCACACTCAACGATGAGTGCACCCATGTGTCCTCTGCTTCCTGCTAGAATATTAATCAATGGTGGAGAGAAGCCAATCCCAGCAACCATGTTATTACAACACAGGATGTTTTCAGTACCTTCGGATCTTGCTCCAAATAATCAGCTCTGCTTTCCATCTCTAGTTCTGCCTTTTCCAGAGTCTTACATTCAGAAGGAATCTCATAGTGTAAAGCATGGACCTGTAGTTTCTGGAGTCTTTCAGATCCATCCTTGTCAGTGGTGCTGTGGAAGGTGCTGAGTGTATCATGTAAAATATCTGCACCTCTTACTAAATAAAAGTTACCCAAGACTATGATGCTTTTGCACGACAGGACTGAGGATTATAATCAATGTTCTTATGCTTCTTCTGTCTGAAATTCAGAGATTGAGAGAGAGAGAGAGAGAGAGAGAGAGAGAGAGAGAGACAGAGACAGAGACAGAGACTAATAGAGACAGAAATACAGAGAGACAGAGATAGAAATAATCAGAGACAGACACAGAGAGAGAGGGAGAGAGACATATAGACAGACAGACAGACAGACAGACAGACAGACAGACAGACAGACAGACAGACAGACAGAGACAGAGACAGAGGAGAGAAAGGATTCTGGAGGACATCTTTGCAGATAAGAGGACTGAGGAGTTGGAAATTTATTCTATGCATAAGGACCAAAGCACGGGTTTGTGGGGAGGTGACAAAGAGGAGAAAGACCTGGATTCGCTGTGTATTTAGAAAATCCTTCTTCCTTGGGCCAGTTGTGGTAGCATATGCCTGTAATCCCATCAATCAGGAGGCTGAAGCAGGAGGATCCCACATAGCAAGGATCTATGTCAAATGATCAAACTGAAAACACACACACACACACACACACACACACACACACACATTTCCTCCTGAGGCTGGGGTTGAGCAGTAGGGTAGGGATGACGGGGTGAAGAGAAGAAGACCAACTAGACCCACTTCAGTCACGCAGGCCCCACAGGAGGAGGTGGGGGCTCCACTTTTGGGACTAGAGGTGGCACCTGAGAGGGAAGTGTGGCATCGGTGTGTTTTGGAGGAGCTGCATCTCTGAGATGTCACTGTGAGGCAGTGAGCACAGTGCCTGGTGCTGCATCCCATTGGTTTGCAGAAAGCACTCAGCCCTTGTTTGCTGGCTGTGGGCAGCAGCCTCCCAGGACAGGCCCAGCATGTTATGAGCACCTTGCCATCCCTAGGGAGCAAGGTGAGCCTGGAACCTGCTGCTCAGGCCGCTCCAGAACCCGGGCAGCCTCACACAGGTGCCGGCGCCCTCACACAGCTCTCCAGTGGGGCTGCCTCCAGGTGGTGCTTGGAGGCCTCGTAGTGTAGATGGGCATATGACTGCATGGTTTCTGCTGAGGAACCCACCCCTCCAGCAACCCTCAGGGACATCTGCCACTGTGCTAGTCCAGGCCCAGGGAAATATGGGGACACATGTGAAGCAGCTGTGGAAATCCTTCAAGTGGGATAAAAATAGCGGTGCCCTCCCTGGCGCTGTTCCAGTGGACCTGCATGGGTTTATTTGCTCAGCTTTGGCACTCAGAGCCCTTCCCTAGACCCTGGGTGGAAGACAGAGGAGCTGGCTTGGGGACAAAGGGGCAGGGCACATCTTCCAGCTCCTACTGCAGATAGTCTGGAGTGGACAGGGCCTGGGAAGACCGTCCATGCACCCTCTGTCATCAGACATGTGGAGACATCATCCCAGGGAGAAGCAAGGGCTTCCTTGAGGTCCCCTGGCATGTCACTATGGGGCCTCACAGAGGCTAACACAAGGGCACAGGGAGCTCAAACCCTCTCCCCACACAGGTGTCAAACAGGAAGCAGGCCCAGCACTCATCCAGGTGGCCTTGAGCACATCCTGCCCAGGTGCCAGTTCTGTATACAGACGCGCAGCCACTTGGCCCTCTTCTGGGTCCCAGGGGAGGCCCCTCTGAGCCCAACCATGGCCTGGGGCTCCTGGCCAGGCCTGTTTGTGTTTCAGGGCTTCTGAGCAGATATCTCCAGCTTTGTTGCTGGTTAAATATGATGGGGTTTGGGGGTGTGTGGGAGGGTCAGGTGCAGCTTGAGCTAAACTCCTGAAATGCAGCTCCACCCCGTCCCAGTAGAGGGAGCAGGCCTGGGAAGAAGAGGGCCTCCGTGCACCACAGGCCTCAGCCCTCAGCCCTCAGCCCCTGGGGAATCAGACAGCAGGGAGGGTAGGAGGTAGAGGGTGGGGAACTTGGGAGCCACTATCACTGGGGTCCATTATTTCTAGTTTCTGTTCAGTGGGAAGCTCTATGAAGAGCAAAACTTGGCCTTATTCATCCACGAATTCTGTGTCTACCTAGGTGCACCTCCATAAACCCAGCACTCGGGAAGCCAAGGCAGGTGGATCACTGCAAGTTCCAGGCCAGCTGGGATCCACGGTGGGAACCAGTGTCTCAATAAATAATTTCCCAGTGCCTAGAACAGAGGCTGCTACGTAGTGGTTGTTCAACTTGTAATGCTATTTTTTAAAGGAGGCCCGGAATGGAGCCACAATGCCACAGGTCTCTTCAAGCGTCATTCTTCTCCTCCCCTGACAGTACAGTTGACCCTGACATTCACACAGTGCAGAGCTGGAGGTCACCCCACCCTATGTGTCCCAGGAAATGTCCTTGGTGGCACTGCTTCATGGCCTTGTGTTCTGTGATAAATGAACCCACCTGACCCGAGCCTCACAAGGCAGGAGGTGTTCTCTGCTTGGTTCACCACTGAGGCCTCAGCTCTCAGGGCAGAACCCAGAGGGTATTTAGAAAAGAATCAAAAAACCCAATGAGATTGGAAAGTAGTGAGGTTAAAGTTCAGATGGTTCTTTCTGAAAGACTTTTCAGATCCTTTTATGCATCTGTCCAGGCCTTCTTGGGGCCTTGTCTCCCTTGATTTTCGCAGCTGCCAACCCACCCCTCATATGGGCAGCCCAATCTAGAGGAGGCTGCACCAGGTGCAGGATTAGGAGGCCCATCTGTGACACAAGGAAGCTACTGAAGGGGCCCAAGATTGGGACATGCACAGACTGGATCTTGTCCCCAGGCAGATGTCACCTCAGCTAGGCCCAGGGGGACTTGCCTCTTTCCCACATCTGGGGACCTGCTTTCTAGGGCTTAGCAGCGTGGGATGGGAGAAACCTTCTCGCTACTGGGAGGAAGAGTGTGAAGCTTCCATCCCACCTGAGATGCTACCACAAATATACATTCAGCAAATATTCGCAGGCATATTCTAGAGTCCAGCATCCTCTTGTTCACCAGGCTCCTGCAGACAGATGCTGCCTCCCCCACCCCGTGCTCTCAGTTGGGAGTGGCACAGAACCTGGTGTGTATCCTCTCCCTGTCCTGCTCCGTGGCCCACTGGTGGTCCTGATAGATCCAGAGGCTCCTGTGGCCTTGGCCTTGGCCTTGGCTTGGTCTATGGAAAGTGTTAGCAGCACCTGGGTGTGAGAGAAAAGGCAGGTGAGGAACTTACTTCTGGAACTCCCTGTGGGCCGAAGCTGTTCAGTGGCAGCATTCCTGCCAGATCCCCTGACTTGGCTCATTTGGGCTTCTCTTTTTTTCCACAGTTACTATCTCTGGGTTCCATTAACTGCCTCATAGGCCAAGGCAAGCTATGGGCCCCTGTGGAAAGCCACCTGTGATTGCTTGAAAATCTGGGCCATTTGAGCACCCATAAGGACATGACCCCACTACTTAGTACACGTGCATAACAGGACCCACTTACATAAGCATGACTCAGCATAGACAACCACGCATGTGCTACACACACAGTTATGTCAGTTCACGAGGATGTAATGCTTGATAACAGTCTATATGCAGGCCGAATAATAGAAGCACTTGTGGGCTGGGGAGATAGCTCAGCAGCATAAGCACCTACCTGGCAAGTGCAAGGTCCAGAGTTTGATCCCCAGTACCAGAGGGAGAGAGAGAGGGAGAGAGAGAGCGAGAAAGAGAGACAGAGAGAGACAGACAGACAGACAGAGAGACAGAGACAGAGACAGACAGAGACAGACAGAGACAGAGAGACAGAGACAGACAGAGACAGAGACAGAGACAGAGAGAAACAGAGACAGAGGCAGAGACAGTGAGACTGAGCTCCAAGGGTCTGTGAGATAGCTCAGCAGACTAAGCACCTGCTTAGGCAAGCACAGGGACATGGGTTCAATCCTTGGAGCCACATGCTGAGCCAGCTACTGAGACCAAGCATGGTGGTACACGCCTGCAATTCCAGAGCTGGGGAGGCTGAAAACAGGAGGATCACTACAAGTCCGAGCTGCATAATGAGACCCTGTTCCAAATATATAAACTAAATAAAATAAAAGCACTTGCTGCCATTGCTACTGTTGGCTCTGAGTGCCTTCTTTTCACTGAGGACCTTACCTATGAACCTACTCCTTCAAACCCGAGTGCAGAGGCACTTACCTGTAATCCCAGCACTCCAGAGCCTGAAGCAGGAGGATCGTTGCAAGACCAGGCTGGGCTGCAAAGTGAGCTCAAGGCCAGCCTGAACTGCATAGTGAGACCCTGTCTCAAAAAGGCAAAAATAAATAATAAATAAATGAATGCAATAAAATACCCCTTCTGCACCCCCAACCCTGAAAAGTGGCATAGCCAGCAGGACGAGGTGAATGTTCCCTTACTGTCTGTAGAAACAGTGCCTGAAGGGGAGGGAGAGCCTCAGGGGGTGGCAAACATGTTTCCCCCTGCCTCAGCCCGGTTACCTTTTTGGCAGCTTGGAAGCCCCACCTCCACCCCCCAGACTGGGAAGTAGTCTGTCTGATAGCCTTGGACACACTGATAGCACATTAGAAGTCATAGCCATACGAGCATCCCTCCCCCTCCTCACACTGTGAGTTGGCAAGGTGGTTTCCTTGGCTGTTTCTTTTGTTTTTTGTTTTATTTTTTTAGAAAAGTTCTTGCTATATAGTTCAGCCAACTCTGAACTCACGATGTAGCTCAGGGTGGCCTTGAACTTGATGTGTATGTTTCCCGGATTGCTGAACACATAGTGGGGGTGGGCATACTAACTTGTACTCAGCTTGACGCTGTGAGGGAGAATTCTGTTTGCCCCCCTTCATGTACTGGGGGACATATTTGCAGCAGCGGCTTCCTTTGTAGACAGCCTATTGGCAGGGAAATCGGCAACACTGTTGGGACCAGTGATGACTATGACACAGAAAACCACACAGGATGACAGGCTGCAGGCTATGACACCCTCCCCCTGTACAGCATGGAAAGAGGGGCCTCTGGCTGACTCCTAGGTCCAGCCACAACACAACCCCACAGTGGACAGTAGTCACTGTCCAGCCCAACACTGGACTCCTCTGGTTTGATACTAAAATAGGCAGGTTGAGCCAATAGGCAAGGTGTTGAAGAGTGAGGCTATTCATAATACAGCTACTCGTAGTACACGAAAAAGCCTTACTACATGTTTACACAGATAGTTGGCTGTATCAGGGATAGTTGGGCTGACACTGGGCTACTGGCTTGAGGGGGCCCAGGATTGGCAGACAGGGAGGGCCCTGACCCTTGTGGGACATATGTGGGAGTGTGGCCAAGCAACTAGCCATGTAGTGTATCATGTTTCAGGACATAAGCCCCTTTTCTTGCTTGAGAGTGACTCAGCAGATGCCTTGACAAGGGTACCTACTCTTGGAGGACTACATTCTTTTTTTTTTTTTTTTTTAATTTTATTT
>NW_004524668.1:3892358-3902084 GCF_000260255.1 Octodon degus
AATAAATAAATAAACAAATAAAAAATTTAATAAAAAAAAACCAAAAAAAAAAAAAACCACAGCTGGCCCATCTGCCCATTTGACACACAGAAGAAGGTACTAAGGTGCCGAAAGGGACCTTAATCCTTCTTGTGTTGGAACCTGTGTGGCCAGAAACCCCCCTATCAATGGATTTGGGACTGGCCTACAGACCCCTGGTGGGAAATTTGGTGTTCTTCTTGGATCCCCCTGGGGGAAGGATTAAAATACATGCCACAAAAGTACAGTCCGGGGCTTCCACATGACCCTTGAGGACCTCGGTACACTCTATCCTCTATGAAAGCCACCATACTAAAAGACAGTGATAGTGGTTTGCTCATCCCCCTGGGAGTGGTGGACCTAACCCTGATTCCCCCAGTACCAGTGGGGAGGCAGGTTTGCTATTCTAAGCCAGGGGGGTCAAATGATTCATTCCACAATCCTATCACAGATTGAACAAGAGGCCTGCAGCCTCCCATATAGGCAGGATCTGCCCACAATGGTTTCTCTTTCTGCCCTGTCCTTCTGACCAGCATGAGGCATGCTAACAGCATCCTGTTCTGGACACACTCTTGCCCATGTACACCAACAATCACGTTGTTAGATATGTACAAAGCTTCTGACCGACGCAACCGAGGGCTGCCCATGGGGGACTGCACTGGTGTCCCTGCTCGATTTGATTGACTAGCAGCAACAAAACAAGACTGGCTCTGCCTGGAATCGGTGACACTAGGCTGTCAAGGTGCTGATCCAGAAGAGTATGACTACTCCACAGGGACTGGGCCCTATTATGTACAATGGCTGAAGGTGGATGATGGGGGAACCAAGCATTATTAATTACAATGTGGATGTAGTCCCCTTTGTATTCAGCAGGTAAAAATGTCAGTGGGGAACTGCACTATAAGGTGGATGCCATTTGATCTGTGTGATTATACATTACTGATAAATGATACAAATACTTGGTGGGATAGTCATAAGCCCACCAGCACGGTGCCCACCAATTGGCCCACTGCAGGAATATTATGGGTCTGTGGTACCACAGGCTGGCCGTACCTACCTGCACTCTGGATGGGATGCTGCACCCAGGGATTCCCATATAATAAGGGTACTACCGGATCCACCATCAGAGGCACACCCCACAATTGGGACGCTATTCACCACAGGTGGCACCATACTCAACTGGTGGCCTTGTGGTTTTATCTGGTGGCCTTGATGATACCAGGGGCAGGGACCTCAGACCCTGCCCTCCAGGTTAAAGCCCTAGCTCAACACACAGCCCAGACCTGAAATGTCACATGCCAGCCTTTGATGTTGCTCATGGATGAAGCTTCCCAAATGAAAGAGGTGGGATTTTTTGCAAAACCACATGGCTCTCAATTTGCTAACCACAGTACAAGGAAGTCCTTGTATCCTCTTGCAGGTAACATGTTACTTGTATCCTTGACCACCAGACACAAGTAGAAGAAGCCGTGCAAGAAATGGGTGCGGAGGAGTCTCTGGCATCCAAGCCTTGCTAGAGGACCCCCTTACTCCGTAGTGAGAATCCTTGGGATCCACCTGGCACTGTGTGGCCAAAAGCCGCACAGTGGCAGCAACAGGGTTAGTGGTATTGCGCTGTTCCCTTTATTGTAGCTGTGATCTCTGTATACAGCATGCCTCATGGGCCAGTCATAAGAAGCACTATTCACCTGACCTTTGAGGGGGATCATATGTGGGGGGACCACTGCAGTGTGCTTCAAAGCACAGGGCTTTGAGGACCCATAAGAACATGACTCCGCTATTTAACACACGTGCATAACGGGACACACATATAAGCATGGCTTAGCATAGCCAACCACACATGTGTTACATGGTTATGTCAGTACACAAGTACTATGTACAGGCCAAACAATAAAGGCACTTGCTACTGTTGTTACTGTTGGCTCCCAGTGCTTTCTTTTCTCTGGGGACCTCACCCACAAAATACCCTACCAGCTCCCTGACCCCAAGAGCTTCCCACTGTTATGAGCCTCGGGACACTTCACTAGCCCTTATTAATCTATTCAACCCCACCTTCATTTATATTAATTATTCCTTATGCCTTGGGGTTGACATCGGTTCCCTTTGAAACCCTAGCTATAAGAGATCTCAAACATAAAATAACTGAGAAATTTATTTCTCTCAAACATCAAAGTCCAGCTGGCACTGTGGCTCTGGTCTGGTCTTTTTGTCTCAGGTTCTTCTGTCTCAAGGATACATTATAACCTCATTGGTAAGGTACACCTTATGGAACATGTTGTGTCACTTTGAAATTCCTATGTTGAATCCCTCCAGTGAGTCAGTTTCCTGTTACTATTACAAATACCTGAGTCAATCAACTTATAAAGAGAAAAGGTTCATTGTGACTCACAATTTGGAAGGTTTCCATCCATGACTGGTTGGTCTTATTCCTTGAAGCCTGTGGCAAAGCAGCATATCATGTCAGGAATGTGGATCAGAGAAGAACCACTCACAGCTAGGAAGCAAAAGAGAAGAAATAGAAGAGTCTGGGCTCCCCATGAACCCCTTCTTTGGCGCTGGGGACCTGGAGATTTCCTACCTCCCAAACCCTCCCAACACTGCATTGAAGACATGAGCCTTTGGGAGCCAGTTGACATCCAAACTTCAGCACCCTAGGGCCTCAGAATGGGATCTGATGTACAATAGGGTCATGGTCATGGCCAATGCAATTAATTAAGATGAAGTCCTTAGGGTTGGGGCTCATCCAGTACGAGTGGTTTCCTTATGAAAAGGGGAAACTGGGACACAGAGGGGAGATGGGCATCTATAAGCGAAGGACAAAGTCTCGGAACAGATCCTTCCCTCACGGTCCTTGGAAGGTAACAAGCTGTGACACCTTGCTTTCAGATTCCTGCCCTCTAGAACTGAGAAAATAAATTCCTGTTGTTTAAGTGACTCAGATTATAACACTTTGTTGTATTTTGTTTTTAGTTTTTGAGACAGGGTCTCACTGGGTGGTCCAGTCTGACCTTGAACTTGCAGGGGTCCTCCTGACTCACCTTCCTGAGTGCTGTGATCACAGGCAAGAGCCACCTTCTGTGCCCAGCAGTGCCCTCACCCACAAGTCCAGAACACAGTGGCTCCCAGGTCACAGCCTCATTGCAGGCAGAAACAGCAATGGCATGTTTGGCTTTGAGCCTCAACCTGGGATTTGTACCCACCTTGTACCCAGCCTCCCCCTGCCGCCCTGAGTCAGGAACAGTGGTTTCCCTAGTGCCCAGCCCTGTGCTCAAAGACCAATGCCCTTCACAGGGAGAATGGCTACTGGGACAGCTACAGGTTTCTGTCACAAAACACAAATATTTTCAGATGTACGCAACAGGAAACCCTGCCCAAGCTTCAGTTAGGAGAGGTATAACCTTCCTGGACTTGGCCTCTACTTGTAGGGCAGGGGGAACAGAAATTCAGCCCTCAGCTTCCCCTGGGCTCTAACCCCACTCTGGCAGGGTCATTGGGCTGAAAGTAAGAGGGCTGCTGCTGGTCAGCAGAGTAGAACCAGAAGATGGAGCTCTCAAGTATTGAAAAAGGAGAATTTAATCCATGGGATTGGTTTACCCAGGTAAGGAGGCTGCTAGAAGCCAACAGGGAAGGCGAGGGACAACAGAGCACCACCACAGCTACTCCCCGGATGGTGGGACAGAGGAAAGAAGTGCTGGAAGTGGAAACCCAGGACCAGCACCTGCTGGATGGGAGCCATGGAGGAGGCACGGGAGAGAGATACCCTGGTTCCCTCTTCCCCAGCCCTGCAATCGTCTACTGGAAGGTGACTGTCGCAATGCCATGAAGTTCAGGCTCCTTCCACCCACAGGTGACACAGTGAGGAGTGAATCTGAGGGTGGAGTCCTGTGGAAGTGCATGCAGGGGGGACAGATTGGGCTAGAGCCCCCCAGAGAGCAGGAATGTAGGCAATGGGAGGCCTTGCAGAGGTTCTAACAAGGGAGGAAAGGACCACATGGCTCTGGGTGCAAAATCATTTGAAGAGAAGTAAGAAGACCTTGAGGGGAACTAGCTGAGTTCTGCAGAGGTTGTCCAGGTAACCAGGATGGAATAAGTGGATGAGCAGAGGGGCTGAGGGTGAGGGAGGTGTTCCAGAAAAACCAAGCCTGGGATGACAGAAGAGTCCATGCAGGGTGGGAACAAACATGCCTACTAAGTCTGTGTCCCAGGTACACAGCCACGGCAGGGGCCCTGCACACAGTGGGTGTCAATGCACACAGGGTACGTGCATACCCAGCAGCACTGTGTCCTCCACAAGGCCACATGCCTGCCATCCACCTGCCTTTCCCACAGAACACCCCATGGAGTACCACAGTAACAGAGACCCCACTACAACAGTCTTATGTGCTAAGGGACGTCTCACCTAACCAGGTGCAGACTCTGGGTGGTTAATTCAGCAACAAGGAAGCGACCAATGAGGGAGGCCTGTGACCCCTGCCCTTAGCCTGCCTCCTTCCTGTCTCAGCAGCAGACTGGGAGATGGGATTGGAGTAGGGGCAGTTTCTGTAGAAGGGGATCCTGAAAAGCATGAGGAGAGGAGAGGGGACGGGAAGAAAGCCAAATAGGGTGCACTGATGGACACCTGGGGCCCTGACCCCCTAGGGACTCTGGGAGCCAAGGCCTCAGACTTATCACATCTAAGTGTGACATGGTGTCACACATCTCTTCCCATGCCCCAGGAGCCCCGGTGTGCATGAGTAAGGAGCCTTGTGGAGGCCTCAATCATGCCCAGAGCCTGGCCCAAGAACAGACCCTGAATGTGGAACCTTCTATGGGCACCCCTCACCAACACCAGAGCATGCACATTCATGACGCACATACCCACTTGGGGCTCACACTCCACCCATGATACGAGCTCATGCTTCTTACTCTGGACTTTAACTTGGGCAAAAGCTGAAGCACTGAACATTTCTTACAAGGACTCCACTGTCAGAAGCCCCTAAAATGGAATTGTTGGCAGAACTGTGGCACAGAATGGTGGGAGCAGCCAAAGCAGCCCCTCCCTTACCAAAAACACTCGAAGACTCTCTAGCCTGGGTGTAATACTCAGCTTATCAGCAGGGGGTGCCCAAGAGCCATAACTGTCTCCAGAATTACTCTGATTTGTTTCTGTAAAGGTGTGCTTGGATCTGAAGTGTTTAAGGGAAAGGACTGGTCTCAGGGATTACCTGTAGGGGGACCGTATTACTCAGGTTTCATCGGCCTGGAAAAGAGATGGTGCTGAGTTCATATAAGATGAACGGATGAATCAATGCATGAGTGGTTGGAAAAGTGAACCAACTAATGAAAGGGTAGATAAATGAACAGATGAATGAATGAATGAATGAATGAATGAATGAAGACTAAAGAGAAAGAACATAAAAAGAAAGAAGGCAAATAGGAATTAGGAAGGGAAATGAACAGATGACAGATGATGGAGGATTATGAAGAAAGATATTCCCAGAGTTCTGCAGTGGGGAGGAGCTTGGAGCTCTGTAGGGGAAGGGGGCAGGGCTGGCCCTGTGAGCCTTGAGCCTCAGCCTTGGTGTCTCAGCTCCCTCCCGCCCCCCGCGGGGGAGGCCTCCTCCTGATGGCTCTGCTGCTGACCCCTGCAATGCCCCGCTGTTCTAATTTGGCTGTCACTGTTATCTCCTTCTAGGAATCCTCCTGTACCCCCAGCTGGGATCACTCTCTCCTGCACTGAAGGGGCCGGGAAGATGGCTCAGTGGAATAAGCGCTTCCCTAGCAAGCGCAAGGGCCTGGGTTCAATCCCTGGTTCTGCAAAAAAAAAAAAAAAGTAAAAAGTGAAAAAGAACTGGCGATGTACCTCCACACCAAAGCTCTGAATTCAGTCCTTAGTTCCCCAATCTCCTGCACTGACCTTCCTACAGCTCCCAGGGTGCTCCAGGTCCCCTCTGCCATCATTAACGAATGGGCAGTGGAACCAGTCAGACCAGCGTGGGTGATCTGAGTTCCAGGTTGTCCACTGTTGTGTGGTCTTGGCAAGATAACTTTTCTGTGCCTCAGTTTCCTGGGAGTAACCCCAGAACTCCCTCACAGACTCTCTGAGAATTCAGGCAGGTAAAGCTCTTAGCAGGAAGCTTGACCCAAAGAAAGCCCTTAACACAGTAACAAATGAGGGCTTGCACCTTCCAGAGGGTCCCAATCTCAAATAGTCTATCATAAGTCTACAAGTCAGTTAGTTCAGAACATAGTGCTTTCAGAGTGAACAGTAAATACCATAGATCAGGAATTTGAGCTCCATGTAACATTTATGTTTGCCCTAATTCCCAAGAATATTTATTATCTGGGCATGATGGCATACACCTGTAATCCCAGCACTCTGGGAGGCTGAGACAGGAGGATTTAATGTTGAAACCCAGCCCTGGCAATTTAGCTACTTTGCCTAAAATACAAATAAATAAAAAGGACTAGAGATGTATCTCAGGGTGAAGGATAGAATATTTCAGTGTTCTTTGAATAATAAAACATAACTGGAATAAATACAGTTGACAGGAGAATGGATGGATTATGGTATATCTATAGAATGTAATACTAAACCAAATACTGGGACTAGAGCTTCCTGTACCTACATGAACAGACTGAAAATACATTTTTATGGGGTAGAAAAGCAGATCATAAATAATGTATTCAGCGTAATGTCATAATATACGCAACAGTTGAATGCATGAAAATCAGTGCAGTGCTGTGTATGGCAGAGATGGGAATGAGAAAAAAAATACAGCAAAGATAATCAGAGATCAGATGATACTTCCCCAGAAGGCAGAGGAGCTGGTAGAGGCTTTAGACAACTTCAACAGTATCTAAAATCTAACTTGTGTTTAGTTCTTTGAATATCGAAAAGGAATTAATGAGAGCTTCTCTGTGCTAATTCCCAGAGGACCCTAAACATGAAATGGGAAGGAGCAGCTGGGGCTCAGAGACAGGGAGAAAGTGGCCAGTTCCCAACCTTTGGAAAGAGAGCTGGGGAAGGAACCCGGTGTCCTGACCCCGGCTGCCTTCCTGTAGGAGTAAGCTTATAGGGCCCCTGTGCAACTGGTGGTGGTGTCAGGGTCGAAGTAAGCTTATAGGGCCCCTGTGGAACTGGTGGTGGTGTCAGGAGCTGCTGGAGATGTGGGAAACCTGAGCTCTGTGAAACTGGACCAGGAGGGTGGGCTTTGGGCACGGGGCCCAGGGTTCAGCCTGTTCTAGTAGAAGTGTGGGCCCAGGGCAGGCCTAAGGGACGTTTCCTGCCTTCCGCTGTGTTCTGCAGCTCCAAGAGGTCAGGGCTGGAGCCATACTTGGACAGGGCCTCCATTGCCAGAAGTAAAGGCCTCTGGCCCTCAGAGCCTCCAGTCTAGCTCCCTCCTATTCCTGTATCTTCTCCTCTTTCCCAAGGCATTGGGGACACAGGCAGGAGAAGGTATATGGGGCAAATGCCAGTTCCAGACCCCAGTCTTCCTGACCAGGAATTTCAACAGCAGATTCCAAAAGCTTTGGGGCAGAGATTTTGCAGGATGTGCTCCTTCCCTTACACACCCAGGGTCAGTATCTGAACGGGGCCTGAGGGAAAGCAGGGTGAAGAGACAGCCCTTACCATCTACAGGCTCAGTGGCTGGTGGGGGGAAGTTAGATATCCAAATAAGGAGGCACCTAGTGGACATTTAATTTGTGCATGGACCAAAGAAAAGGGAAACTATCAGTTTGAATGTGTCCCCCAAAAGTTCATATGTCGGAAATATTATCTCCCAACTCATAGGCTGATGGTAAAAGAGATGAGGCCCTGGGGAGGTGATGAGTACCCCACGATGCCCTGAAGGTAGGGTTCTCATGATGGCATTAGTAGTGGCTTTCTAAGAAGAGGAAGAGACACAAGATTGCTTAGGTCACACAATGCCTCCTCCCATGTCTTAACACAGCATGAAGGCCCTTTGTGTGGGCACCTTGACATTGGACTTTCTGTTCTACAGAACTGTAAGAAATAACTCTCTTCTATATAAGTTACACTATGTCATTCTGTTACAATAACAGAAAATGGGCGGAGACACTCTACCATAAAACATAGTCCTACAAGGACTGCTAGAATTGGACTGTGTGGCTCAGAGAAGGCCAAGGTCTTGGTCAAGGTCATAGGGTGCTTCAAGGGCATAATTGAAACTAGAACCCAGAACTCTAGATTCAATCCAAAGCTCCTTCTATTGTATCCAGTTGATCATGTAAAATCTAGAGTGGACAGAAAAGTTTATAAAGTAATACCATTCCTCTTAAGAACAAATACCACCTACCTTTGTCCCACACTTACAGGGGTCACCCAGACCTCACTGATCAGCCTGGATCTGATGCTGTCCTTGTTTCTGGAATACATTTATTGTGTTTTGATTTGGTGTTTGTTTGCGGTATTGGAGGTTGAATTGGACCAGCATGCTACCACTGAGCTACCTCCTCTGCCCTTTTACAATTTCTTTCTTTTTTTTTTTTTTTTACATTTATTGTGGGGGGGGGCAGCTCAGCCCACCAGGGGGCGGGGCTGGCTGGCATGTGGTGCTGGGGGATTGAACCGCGGTCCCTGTGCTTTGCTAAGCTTGTTCCAAGTAGGTGCTTTAGACCACTGAGCCATCTCTCCAGCCCCCTTTTACAATTTCATTTGAAACAAGGCCTCACTAAATTGCCCAGGCTGGCCTCTAACTCTTGATCTTCCTGCCACAGCCTTCAAAATAGCTGAGGACAGAAGCATATGCCTCTGTACCATGTGGTAGGAGCTTCTTCCAGAGGAGGCTGTGATACAGGCCACTTCTCCAATTCTTTGACACAAATTGAGTGTCCAAAACACTCAATTCATTTCTGATACAATCTCCCTGATTTTCATATCATATTCCATAAGTCAAAGAGCTCAAAGCTCAGGGCCAGGTGTGGTGGCACATGCTATAATCCCAGCACTCAGGAGACTGAGGCAGGAGGATCACTGTGAGTTTGAGGCCAGCATGGGCTACATAGTGACTTTAAGATCATCTTGAATTGCAAAGCAAGAACCTGTCTCTCTCTCTCTCTCTCTCTCTCTCTCTCTCTCTCTCTCTCACATACACACACACACACACACACACACACACACACACACAAATAAAGAGGGATAAAAAGAGGGGCTGGAGATATAGCTCAGCAGCATCTGTTCCTGTCTGGCAAGTGCAAGGTCCTGAGTTCAAATCCTGATAAACAGTTCAAATCCTTCCTCTGAAAAAGGAGCTTGAGGCTCTGATCCATAAGTCATAAGCCCTGGAGGTCTTTCCATGACCATCCTGACCAGCCAAGCATAAAGCAGAGGATCCCACAACTTCCTCCTCAGGTCTGATAGTGTGGTAGAATAGGTCACAGAACTCAGGAAAATACTTTTTTGACACTTATCAACTTATCATGAAGCATACACATGAATGAGAGTGGTCTCATTCATAGGGCAAGGCCGCCAGCTATCCCCAGGATACAATGTAAAGATTCACGGAGGCTGTCACAAAGAACCACGGCCAGAAATAGGCTGTCTAAACCATTTGATCCCATTTTCTCCTCTTGCAGTTGAATGATACTAATAAGCTGAGGCCCAGCTCATTTAGCAAGTTAATAACCAAGCTGGACCTAGATAGTCACCTTTTATGTGACTAGCATCTATAGAACAATGATAGCACCAGCCACTGATATATATAT
>NW_004524668.1:3902184-3961498 GCF_000260255.1 Octodon degus
TTTTTTTTATTCCCGGAACCGGGGATTGAACTCAGGCCCTTGCGCTAGCCAGGGAAGCACTTATTCTACTGAGCCATCTCCCCGGCCCCAGCCACTGTTATTTAAGTATTTATTGTGAGCCTATTAGCCACGGGGGTCAGGGTAACAGCCCACATGGGTGCAAAACTGAAAGTTTGGCTTCTGCCTACACCCAGAGGTGGGCCAGCTTTTCAGCTCAGCAGCAGCCTGGGGAGGGGAGACCTGCAGGGCTTGGGAGCCCAGAATGAGGGAAGAGGACAAGAAGGGGCTGGGTGCCCTTCACTGAGGAGAAAGGAGGCCTCGAGACACAAAGCACCAAGTTGTCCTTTGTCCTGTGCTGTGTTGCCGTCCCGTCTTCAGTGTCACTATGTCCGTGATGGCTTGCTGCATGGATGGGGGGAGCAGTGGGCACTGGGGTGAAGCTCTGCTGAGAAGAGGACACTCACCAAGAGTGGGGCAGCGAGACGGCAGGAGAAGGCTTGGAGTGGTGGTGCACGCCTGTATTCCCAGCACTGAGGAGTTGAGGCAGGAGCATCGTGGAATGTTCCAGGCCAGCCTGGGCTGCATAGTGAGTTCAAGAACAGCCTAGGACACCCTCTCTTGGGGAAGGTAGAAAAAAGGATGGAAAAGTGCCCTGGAAGTGGGAGGACAGGGTAAAGGGGAACAGAAGCCCCAAGAGCCCCTGGGTCTCCTCAGAAATGCCAGGGAAGGCTCAGGACAGAGACTGGAGTTGTGTTTTATGTGACTATGAAAGGAAAGGCTGACCCCAGGAGGCAGGGGGTGTTGAGGGTGCCTCTGTGGATGCCAAAACTTTAGCACATAATCTCCACTCAGCAAATGCTTCAGGAAAGGCATGCGTGATTCTGTTCTTGGGGCCACAGGGTGCAGAGGTGAAGGGCAGAGCGGGGCCACACTGAGTGCCCTGTGCTGGGCTATGTTCCTCTGTGTGAGTTACCCTGTCTCTGCCCTCCACAGTTTCTCATCTGGAAATGGAGATGCAGTTACCTCTAGCTCAGGCAGCTGTGAGGAGGGATCAATGAATGGAAAGCTAAGACCAAGCGCAGCGCTGGGACAGGGCTTGCATCTGGTGTATCTAGACTACTGTTATCGCTATGGTTTTCTGGAAACAGGTTCATGAGGTGAACATTTGGCCAGGGT
This sequence comes from Octodon degus, assembly GCF_000260255.1. Classification (NCBI taxonomy): domain Eukaryota; kingdom Metazoa; phylum Chordata; class Mammalia; order Rodentia; family Octodontidae; genus Octodon; species Octodon degus. The sequence goes on from NW_004524668.1 coordinate 3,903,361, forward strand.
CCTGAAGCTCCCAGGATGTGCTGGTAAACCAGGTCTCAAACAAAACAAAAGAAGTTTTGTTTTGCTAGTTCCTAGCACAGAAATACTCCCGCCTTGGCTGAAGTCAAACTACCAATCGTTCAATCACTGCAGAAAGCTGAACAGCCCGAGGCTCTAGCTGCTCTAAGACATCACCGCGGCAGCTGGCACTCAGGACAAAGCCTGGACGTGGAGGCTTGCGAAGTACCGACTGTGATGTGTGATGACAAATTGTCAACAGTGCCTACCGAGCGTCCTTTTAGCCTCCATTTCACAGAACCGAAGATGGAGGTCTGGAGCCCCGCTACCTGGTCAGGCCACAGCACAAGGTGGCCAACTCACTGTCTTGTCTGCTCCGAGTGCTATCTTCTCTCACAAGGCTGCATATAAACCTACCTTTGGCTGTCTTCCTGTGCTCCTTTCACGGGGATTTCCAGGCTCCTGGCAGATGGGGGCCCTGTTTCCTCCTGAATTGGTTGTTCTACCTCAAAAGCCCTGCCAAACCTCACCTGTCCCAGTATCCCAAGCTCAGATCTGTCCCAGCTTGTCTTTGCCACATGAGGGCTTTGAAAAGCCAGTTTTGGCAGCAGGTGAGCAGAGGGCCTTCACCCTTGAAGGTGTTGGGGGAGGCAGGTGACTCATTACGCTCTGGTGAGTAGAAAACTACAGGTGGGAGAAGGTCAGGGTCGTGGTGAGTGGGAGATTTTCAGCCCTGCAGGCAGGCTGGCTGAGTGCCAGGTAGGGGTTCAGGTGAGTCACACTGCCAACAGTCACCCAAGAGTAGGCACAGATGCCCTTTACTCCAAATGGGAGCACCTACATTTATGTAGCTCTTGATTCTAGCTGTCCCCTGGACAGACCTGGCTGGTGAACTAGGCTCTGCTTCTACCTGGTGCTTCCAACAACCATGAGGCTGAAGGAGCCAAGGGACCTTCCTCCCCTCATCTCAGGCCCCAATGCAGGGACAACACCCTAAAATCTCAGGGGAGCTGGGAGGAGTCAGATGGCTTTCAGCTCTTTGCGCTGGGGCCAGGAAAGGGCCCTTGGTGGTCTTGATGAGGTTCAGAAGGGGTGGAAGGTGTTGGCAGAGTGGGCTAGGGGAGCCCAGTGAGAAGGGAAAGTGGGAAAGGCCAGGGATGGTGGAAAGCCCACTGCTGGTAGCTGTTTTGGCAGTGGAGCTAAGAAGCCAAGGTTGAAGTGCTCCAGGTGGGCCAGCGGGTGGGGCTACGGCTGCAGACTGCAGCGTGGGTGTTCCATCTTCCCAGGACCTTCCATCATCTCGTGTCTCCCTTGCCAATCCCACTCAGTTCACAGGGCTCCTTTCTCAGTTTGCATCAACTGAGGGGAGGGCCCACTTCCTCCCTAAATTCATGTTCAAGGCAGTAGTCTCTGGAACTAGAAGGTGGGGTTCTTCTTCTGGGTTGCTGGGCCAGTTTTAGGTCTCTCACCCTCTCTGAGCCTCTTATGACCTCGTCTGGAAATGAAACACCTAGCTCTTACGGTCGCTGGGAGGATTAGTGAAAGGGTGGATATGAAGGGCCTGGTACCAACAATGTCGGGCTCTAGAGGACAAGGGAGATGCTCCTTCCGGGGACGATGAGCTCTGGCACAAGTGGTCAGACAGCTTCTTCATTTTCTCCCTATGTGTCCCCCAGCTTGCAAGTCAGCTGAATCTCAAGTGGTCCAGCCTGAAGTCAAGATCTAAGAACAAGACATCCACACCGCAGGAAAGGGAGCTTCTGGTCTCCCGGCCCTCGGGTCCTAGCCCCTCTGATGGCCTCCATGGCCTCAACAGGCCTGGAGGGTCCCCTGTAGCACAGAGGCCAGAAAGGGACTTTCCTAATCTTACTGGGACACAGCCTAGCTGTCTGGGAAGATGGAGAAATAGCACATTCCTCCCGAAATAATTGTCCTAGGGCTATTTCCAGCGGGCTCTTAGTGCCCAGGCCAGAAATGGCTGGTGATCTCTATGCCTGGGTACCATCAGGACAAACAGCCCAGTAGCCCCGTCTTCTACCTGGCTATGTGCCTGCCTGCCCAGCCCTGAGCCCAGAGCCAACCCAAGCCCTGGCTCAGACCCCAAAAAGGAATCATTCCCCTTGTTCAGTCAGCCCCCACCCCATACTACTTCACTATTTCTGGGGGAGCCCTCAGGTTCCTCCTACCCACTCCTTGTCTCAGCCACCATTGCTCCCCTACTCTGGGGCAAAGGCCCTTTAGGCTCTTTGGCTGTGTATGGAGCAGAAGATCCTGGGCCAAAGTGTTTAGAAATCCTGGATCTGGTCATCAGGAAACATCAGATAAACCCGAGCTGGAGAACAGTCTCTAAAACAACTCTTCATGGCAATCAGTATCATTAATGACAAGCAAGGCTGAGAAACTTCCAGAAGTTTGGGGACTAAGGAGACATGAAAACTAAACGCAGTACTCCACCTTGAGCTCAGTCCTGTACTGGAAAAACAGTTGCTATCAAGTACCTCTGAGGGGCCACTAGTGACACTCGAATATGGACCATCCGTTGGACTACAGTATTGAACCAGTATTTAATATCCTGGGTTTGATCATGATCATGATAACATGCCTGTGTTATAAAATGTTCTTGTTCTTCCAGTGAGTAAGAGTTGTACACTGAAGTCACCCTCGGTAAGAGACACTGCGATTGGCAAGCTTACTCAGAAAATAAAAAGTACTGGGTCAGTGAAATAGCTCAACAGACTAAGTACCTGCTTAGGCAAGTACAGGGACCGGGGTTTAATCTCCAGCACCACATGCTGAGCTGGCCACGAAGACTGGGCATGGTGGTGCAGGCCTATAATCCCAGTGCTGGGGAGGCTGAAAACAAGAGGATCGCTACAAGCTGTATAATGAGACCCTGTACCAAACACATTAAAAATAAATAAGAAAATAAAATAAATGTGTGTGGGGGTAGAGTGATAAATGTGGTAAAAAATATTGATAATTAATGGATTTGAGTGAAAAAGCGCATTCAAGAGTTCATAAATTTTCAAGAAATTTGAGAATTTGTGAAAATACTGAATTGTTTGGGGTCATTCATTTGCTTTGCAATGCTGGGGATTGAACCCAGGGCCTCACGCACACTAGGGAAGTTCCCCACTACTGCCCCAAACTGTATTTTCAATGTTGAGGGAAGAATATGGTGGAGAGAAGATTTTCTGGGAAATGTGATGAGACCTTGCAAGAGAATTCTGGGCATTTGTTCAACACACATGTCTTCCGTGGCCCCTGTGGACCAGGCCCCAGTGAGGGGCTTGCAGTTCCAAAAGGAACATGAAGGTTTGTGCCCTTGAGACTCTCAGGCTCTTAGCAGAGTCCCACACAGAGTAGGTGCTCAACGTGGGATTGTTGGCTGCACCAGAAGAGGCAAGAAGAGAGGAATGAAGTTGCTGTCATGTCCAAGAATGGGTCACCCAAAGGGATACGGCTTGAAGGAGATTTGATAAATGTTTGGTGACCTAAAGTTAAAAAAAAAAGAGAGAAATTCATGCTGACCACAGTGAACAGGAGTTCACTGCGCTAGCATAAAACTTCCTGGCTCACAGCAAACAGAACACAAGAAAAACAACAAGGAACACTGGAAAACAGCCACCCAGCCTCGTTTCAAAAATAGGGCCCATCTGTCCTGGCAGGCTTAAAGTGGCTCTGGCTCCAGGGCAGGGGCCTGGCTGCGATGACCCCTGGCGGCCCCTCCCAGCTCTAGGATTCCATGATTCTATGACATGGCCAGCAGTCTGGAGTAGCAGCATGCAGGAATCCCCAGTGGAGAGCCAGAGGAGGTCTATGTCATCTGCCTCTGAAGAGACACAGTGAGACAGCAGGCCCTTAGGGAACATGGGGTTGGGTCCACCGGAACGGGAAGGGTGGGGTCTCTGGCGCCAGCCCCCAGTCACCTCTGATATTTCAGGGTTGGGGGTGGGAGAGTTGATCCAGGAAAGGAAGAGGCCAGGGTCTGGATATTCTGCCCATTTCAGACCCAAAGGACAAGGGCAGCTGAGAGAGGGTCATGGGCTGGGAGAGGGGCAGGCAGCTGTTTCCTGGGAGGGGTGGGCTCAAATACTCCTCTGTTAGCATAAGGCAGGCATGGCCAGGAGCCTGCTCTGGTGTGGTAGGGGGGAAATCACAGCCTTGTTCCAGCTGGAGAGGGGGTGGGGTTAATATCAGGGAAGCAAGGGACAATGGGATGACACTGCCCTTGCCTGGGCCCAGGCAGGCCAGGAAGAGGGGGTGGACCCCACCGGCGGAAAATCTCTGGCTTGGCCAGGTCTTATTTTCCTTGAAGTCCCCACTCTGGGCCCAGGAAGAGCAGAAAGCCTGCTCCCCTCTTCTGGTAGAGTGCTTAAGGGAGTCAGGCACCACCCAAGAGGATCAAAGCGCACAGCTTGGCAGGTTCTGAGCTCACAAATTCAGCTCCAAGTGTAGGCTCAGTGCCCTATGCCCCCACCCTCAAATGGAATCCCTGAAGTCAGGATCAACAATTCGGGGATTAGCTAGAACCCTTCTCCACCGGGCTTCTCTCCACCTGTGTTCTCATCTAGGCAGGCAGGACAGGTGTGGTGAATTCACTCTTAGAAGTGTGGAGGAGGAAGCCACAGTCACACTGCCATTACAGCACTGACACTCCCGAGCTGTCACCCTGGCTGTGTGGTCAGAGGGCAGGAACATCATTTCTCTCAGTACCAGTTTCTTCCATCTGTCCCCTGGGGATACAATCTCACTACCTCTTTGACCCGTGGTAGGAGTTAAATGAGTTGACTCACACACCTTAGGTCTAAGGTGAAGGGCTGAGCACACAGCAAGCAGGAGTGTGGTGTCCCGTTGGAGGCCAAGATACATTCTCAGTACTGGGGTACATGGCACAGCTGGTTAGCTAGCTGCTCCATAGCACCGAAAGTCTGTCTCTGCGTGGAATTTCTCCATTAGAGATTCGAATCTTGTGGTTTCCTCGAGTCCTTTCATCAAACATGATTGGGAATTTCAGAATGTAAGCTAGAAGTAAAAACAAAAGCAGACACGGGCAAGGCAAGGTCTGGGGTTCAATCCCCAGTACTGGAAGAGAAAAGAAAAGAAAAGAGAAGGGGGGAAGGGGAAGGGAGGAGGAGAGGAGGGGAGGAGGGGAAGGAGGAAATGGGAAAGGGAGGGAGAGGGAAGGAGAGGGAGAGGAGTGGAGGGAGGAGAGGAGAAGATGAGAAGGGTGTGGTGGCACATGCCTGTAATCCCAGTACTTGGGAAGCTGAGGCAGGAGGATTGCTGTGAGTTTGAGGCCAGTCTGGGCTACAGTTCAAGACCAGCCTGGACGACATAGCAAGACTGTCTCCCTTTCCTAGATGGTCCTTTGGGCTCAGTGTTCCTGGGAGTCTTGACTTCTTTCCCATCTCTTGTGCTCTCTGCAGAGGAGGGTGTCCAGTTTGCGGCTGGAGATCCCCCAGGCCTGGGAGGAATAGTAGGTGAAGAAACAGGGTAGTTCTGGACCTCTCGGAGCAGAGCGGACCCTGGAGGAAAAGCCCAGAGGGGGCTGGCGAGTTAACCAGGCTCCTTCCTTTCCAGGCCAGGTAACCACCAACCTCCAGACATTGCCATAGCTCAGCCATCAGTGTCATCAGCAGTGCTGGGAGCATGTCGCGACGCCAGGTGAGCCATTCTAACACCTACAGCCACACGGGCCATCCTAACTACACATCCTTCCCACCTCGAGCTCCAGGCTGGACCCAGGGCCACAGCTTAAACGGAGTTAGCAGGGCCCCATGCACGCGTACCTGCAACGGCTTGGACTTCAGCGCCTGCAACGGCCACTCCGAACAGCCCTTGAATCCCACCTTCCCCTGCAAGGGCCAGTCCTACAACCCCAAGTTTGCAGAGAGCAGCCACCTGGAGAGAGGACCGAAGGTGGTCAGAAAGCCCACTGATCAGAGCAATAGCCCCCACTACCTGCTCTGTACCAACCGTCCTCCAGGCCCCTCCAACCCCAGCTTCCTGGACCAGCTCATCAAGGGTATCAACTACCTGGACCGATCGACCAATGCCTTCTACAACTGCTCCCAAACGCTGAGCCTGCCCAGGCTTGCAGTCAACTACCTGGAACGAGCTGCTAATGCTCTCTACCAGGACAACCTGGAACCCTTGTCCCGCGGTTACTCCAGCCCCAGTAGCAGCATGGCCGCCTCTGGCAGCTCCACCGCCAGCACCTGTGTGGTGCCTTCCCTGGGGGCTGCCGAAGCCCTGCAGTGCCTGGCCGGCTCCACCAGCATGAGCGACCAGCATCCACCTCAGAGCCAGAGCTTCACCCCTCCGAGGTCGGGCACCAAGCTGCCCGAGCTCCCTTTGTTTGGCAGTGGGTTCTTAAGTCATCTGCCCAAGGTCTGGGAAACCATCCGCTCAGGCTGGAATGCCCCAGAGCCCAATTCCAAACCCTCCACCTGGTGGTGACCTTGACACCAATTGTACAGTGGACACGTCTATCAGGCTGCAGTTGTAGGAAATAAATTGTGGCAAAATACTCCTTTCAAGGCTCTGCTGGGGAAAATAACCATTTTGATTGTGGGTTACAAACTCAAAGGTCACCATGGCGTACTCCTGTAATCCCAGCACATAAGAGGCTGAGGTAGGAGGGTTGCTGTGAGTTCAAAGCCAGCCTGGGTTACATAGTGAGTCTGAGGCCAGACTGAGCTATATAGCAAGATCTTGCCTCAAAAACAAAACAAAGAAAAACCTCAAGGAATGGCTGGGGAGATAGCTCAGCAGTCTAAGTACCTGCCTGGCAAGCTCAAGGACCTGGGTTAGATCCCCAGTACTGCATGCTGGCCCCTGGGCATGGTGAGCCAACCACCAAAACCTGGCATGGCGGCATATGCCTGTAATCCCAGCACTGGGGAGGCCGAGACAGGAGGATCACTATGAGTCTGAACTGCATAGCGAGACCCTGTATCAAATTAATTAATTAATTAAAAAATTTAAAAAGAAAGATCTCAAGGGCCTCTGGGGACAAAGGTTAATGAGCGAACTGGGCTGGTGGCAGCAGAGAGTGGTGGAGAGTCTGGCCAGGTGAACACAGACTACGTGGTCACTACTTGGCTCTCCAATGAGTCATTGCCTCCTCAAGGAAGGCTAGGGCTCTCAAGGCAGGGGGTAGGGAGGAGGGTTCCGGGCTGGCCTTGAACTCCTGGATCCAAGCATCCTCCTGCTTCAGCCTTGTGAGTAGCTAGGACTACTCAAGATGTGCATATGTACCACCACACCTGGCTTTGGGATCTGATCTTTGTCAGCAACCAATTAAAAACTTGCAGGCTGGGTGTGAAGCCCACAGGTCTCAGAAATGGGTAACAATAGTAATAATGACACACATATGGCAGCAGCTTCTAAGGGCTTTACACATATTCGTTATTTTGTAATTTAGAACTGGGAATTGAACCCAATTGAATTTCATGCTAGGCGGGTGCTCTATCACTGAGCTACACCCCCAGGCTTTCTCAAAACCTTCTTGTTTTTTTAAGAGAGAGGGCCTTGCTAAGTTACCCAGGTTACCCTCAAACTTATGATTCTTTTGCATCAATCTCTAAAGTAGCTGGGAACAAGTGTGTACTACTGAGCTTGGTTCATATTTATTCTTTGAAAGCTGTAATTTTGGTGACCATGGCCTACAGTAGGCATAAGAAGCCCTAACTAGTGGGACAGGCATTGAACAGGTAACCAGGGTGGCAGCAGGACTGAGGATAGCCCTTCCCAGGAGCTTGCTGCCCAGAAGGCTTCCATCTGGACCAGGTAAGACTGAGTGGGTCAGGACCACACGGCCCTTTTTCCCTATATCTTGAATTTCTTGTCATTGATGCCTTGGAGAACGTTCCCTCAGCACATTAAGGACTCAGGTGCCGAGCAGCCCACAGGGCAGTAATTTGCCCACAGTCCTACTGTGGGAGGGACTCTGAAGATCTGCACTGCATGCAGAGCTCCAATGTTTTCTAAGGGACCCCTTGACTCTGATGTTTCTGTGTCTCCCCTTGTCACCAGCCAGGCTTAGAGCACCCCAATTGGATGATAGATCTTGTCCCCCTGGATCCTAGATCCGCAGCTACTTCCCAGACTGCGCAGAGGCATTTCAGCCCTCAGGGCCCATTTCCAAGTGGTTGCAAACTTCAGACCTGATCTCTGTTGTAGAGCCCTCCTGTCTCCTTGATGACACGAAGGCCAGTAGCATCTTAGAGTGTGGAACGGGACTGACCTTGAGATACAGCAGAACCTGGGGGCCCGCAAAATTCTTTGGCACTTGAAGACAGTGGCCTGCTGTGGCCTGGCCCTATGGCCAAGTAGAGAAGGCAACAGCCTTGAGCATTCCCCATGGGATCACCACCCGATGAGCAGATGGGAGAAGACACCAAACTCCTGGTCACTGAATTCTCCCACATTCGTATTCCAAGGGAGCTCATTGGTGGGCCAAACAGAGCACAAAGCACACGCCCTCCTCAGCCCCTAGCACCCCTCTCCTCCACAGGGAGGAGCCTGTGACTCTGTCCAATGGGTCCTCACCTATTCCTGCACCCAGATAAACACACAGCAACGCAGCTCTTTAGAATCCTGGAGCCCTCTGTCCAGCCACTCAACCCCCGCTTCCCACTCCAGGTCTGTGGGAACCTGGCTCTGCAGCATGAGAGCTGACTTCTCCTTGCTCTGCTAGGGATGCTCGCTTCTGAAAAGGCCCAGCTTCTCCAAGTATAGAGTAGAAGCCACTTGGCCAGGGCACTGCTCTTGAGGCAGCTAACTCAGTCCTGCTCACAACAGGAGCTAGTCTTTATGTCCACGGTGGTTATAGGGTCTTGCACCCACCATGCATGCAGCTATAGTAATTGGCATTACTCTAAGGCTGATTACCTGCTTCATAGTTTGGATATTTCAATAGCTAACAATATCAAAGATCCCAGGTGACATTTACAAGCTCTTAGCTACATGCCAGGCTTTGTTTGAAGTCCTTTGGATTCATTTACTCATTTAATCCTCTAATCAGTTCTTTAAGGAAAGTACTATTGTCCCTATTTTTCAGATGAGGAGACTGAAGCAGAGAGGCAGCAACAAATGATTCTGATAAAGTGCACAGGACAGAATGGCTCCTGAAAAACGGTTGGCACTGTCATTATAGGATACTACCTGCAAATGAGCACCAAGAATGACAACCGTAGGGCCAGCCAAATAGCTCAGCAGATTAAAGCACCTGCAAGAAGGTGCAGGGGCCAGGGGTTCCATCCCAGGGCCTGCCGTGCTGGCTCCGCCCCCCGGGTGCATTGAGACTGGGCATAGTGGTGCACTCCCGTGATCCCAGCTCTTGGGAGGCTGTAAACAGGCGGATCACTACAGGTCCGATTTAGTAGTAAGATCCTGAATACCTTGTAGACCCTTCCTTAAAATACAAAAGAAGAAGAAGAAGAAGAAGAAGAAGAAGAAGAAGAAGAAGAAGAAGAAGAAGAAGAAGAAGAAGGACAACCTTCACAGTTATACACAGTGGGGGCTCATGGTATGACAGACGTCATTACAAGGCCCAGTGCCTTGTAGGTGCACTGTGAAGTTTGCCCATTGGTAAGGGGCAGGCTTGCAATCTGTAGGGACAACAGGATCTCTGCCCTTGACCCAGACTCTGGCCAGGGAAGGACAATTACTTCTCATCAATCCATTCCCCATTCCCACATGACTGAGCCTGAGTCCAGAGGAAAATAAGCCTGGTGGTTAGAGAAGTTCCTCTGTTCCACGCAGCCCTGCAGGGGCCATCGGAAGTCCCCACGCCACAGCTCCGGCAGTGCATCTGCAGGGCCTGTGTAAACAGGAAGCAGTAAGCTGGCTGCAGAACAATGGGGCGGCCTGTTCAGCTGTCTCTTTTGTGTACAGAAGTGACTTAGGTGTCCCCATGATCAGGGGTGGTCAAGGAAAGTCCTTCACACCTGCAGGAGGACATTGTAGGTCACCAAGCACTCACGCAGTGCGCCGGGCTTGCTGCAAAGGCGGAAGCACAGGCGATCTACTCTCTCCACCTCACCAGGCTAGGTTTCAGTAGCCCGATTTTGACAGGGGAAAGCTGAGGCTCAGAGAGACAGTGACTCGCTCAAATTTCTGCAGTTGGTAAGTAGCAGAACTGGGCTCTGCCTCTCAGCAAGTGCCAGCCTGATCGAGGAACCACTGTGTTCTTCACACCTTCTCGACCATCTAAAATGCAACATCTTTCTTAATATTTATTGAATTGATTCCAAGAGAAATAGGGGTAAACCTTGGCTTCCAAAATAGGCAGTAAATTCAACAAAGTAAGGAAAGTGTTTGACCTGGAGGTTTGGGCTGCCCCTCATACCAGTGCCCTAAGCCGGGAAAGTAACCCAGGAATGGATGCTTTCTAGCAAGTAATAAACAAAGGGAGAAATCTCCTCAAAAGCCACTTATGGGCTCAGCTGTCCACTCCAGCAAACCTGTATCATTTGGTATCAAGGCATGACACTGACATTATTTTAATGTATTGACATCCAGGGCTGAGGAGATGGCTCAGTGGAATAAGCACTTCCCTGACAAGTGTAAGGGCTTGAGTTCAATCCCTGGTTCTGCCAAAAAAAAAAAAAAAAAAAAGAAATCCACTGTAGGGGTCTTGCAGGTTAGCTCAGTTGTTTAAAGCGCCTGCTTTGGCAAACTCACTCAGGTGCAGGGGACCACGGTTTGATCCCCAGGTCCACATGCTGCACCAGATCCACCCTTAAGGTAGCCTTAGCCAGCCCCCCCCCCAAAAAAAAAAATTCCTTCTCAAGGTTTTTTTTTCTTTTTTTTTTTAAAGAAATCCACTGTGATCCTTTTTTTTTTTTTTGTGCCGGAGATTGAACTCAGAACGTTGTACTTGAAAGGCAGGTGCTTATGCCACTGAGTTACATCCCTGACCCCACTGTGGTACTTTTCAAACAGGCAATTTAGTATCACTGTCCTAGGATTCTAGAAAGTAAGTAGTTTTGTTTGTTCAAAGTTGTGGCCTCACACACAAGGCAAGGGCTCTGCCACTGAGCTACACTGCTTGATCCTACACACAGTGATGCCTGCCTGAAAGACACAGCCTGCGCCTGATGCTTGTCCCACCCTAGCCTTCCTTACTCTCTGAACTTGACCCTCTGAGCTTTTGCCCACCCATCCTTCATCCCATTCCCCAGCCCAGGGTCACCCCCTACTGCCTTTCCACCTACACACCCCTGCTGCCACGGGCCCCACATGGGAAGCATGCGCCCGCTCCCCCTGGACTGCACCTGCACTGCCTCTTTGGAGCTGAGATGGCCAGAGGCCTTGCCCTGTGCCCAAAAGGCTCCACCCCTTTTTAATTTATTTTTTTCTTGGTATCAGGAATTGAACTAATGACCTCAGGCTTGCCAGGCAGGCACCATGCCCTGGAGCTACATCCCCAGCCCCTCGGTCCCACCATTTTTGGGCAAACTTCAAGTGTCTCCTGAGCCCCTCCCAGCAGGGTAGGAATTTCTGGTGAACAATTGAACAAAGCCGGGAACTTGGAGGGAGAAGGCACAGGACATTCCAGAAGGATTTCTGTCTCCGGCTCCTAAAGACAACAGCAAAAAGCTTGTGGCCCGGTAAAGAAAATCATGAAAGAGATGGAAAATCTGCTCTGTAGGAAAAGCAGCCTGGCCAGAGGAAGGAACAGGGGACCTGCGGGTCAGCAGGCCTCTCCCTCCCACTGTGCCCCTGCAGAGGTCCTGTGGCTTCCCTAGCCTCAGATTTGAGATCCTTAAAGCCTGAGGGAGTGACCAAAGTAAACAAGCGCTGTGTGCCCAGCCTTGCTGTGTTCATAACAAAAACCGGGAAATGGCCCAAATGTCCAACAACAGGACAGGGTTAATTAACTGTGGTGCGTTGAGAAGACACTACCAAATACTCACAAGAAATATGATGTGCCCAGGCACTGCACAGAGTTGCTGGTGCACACATTGCTAACAGTTGCCACCCACAAGAGTTTACGCCCAAGTGTAAATCTGTGCCCTGCTTCTAGTGTGGAAGATGAATTCTAGGGGAAAAAAATGTCAGCCGGGCCAAACAGCACACTCTGTGACCCAGCTGATTTACACTCTGAAGCAGGCTCCTTATCATTAACTGCTCATAAACAGTTTGGGGACTGGCAGTGGCCCACAGAGTCATTTCTAAGCAGGCCTGCTCTTACTGAAACTTAGAAGGGTCCAGTGAGAAAAGCAAGACGTTAACTTAGGCGTGTTCGAGGATGCGAACACAGTGAAATAGGACGTGAGCCTATGCCGAGAGAGGAAGGGACATGAACACTTCTGCGCACTAACCGGAGTGCAGGGTGCCCGAACTTCTTTGACTGGAGTTCCCCTTTCCAAGTGTGAGAGTCTTGGTATTGGGGATTGAACCCAGGATTTTTGCTCTGAGCTACTTCCTAAGCCTTTTATTTGTGTTTATTTATCTATACTTTAATTTTTTTTATTCTATTTTTTACTTTTTTATTTTATTATTTTTTTTACATCAGTTATTTTATTTTAAAGAAAAAAAAACAATGGTACAAAATCTCAAAACAAGATTTTAGGAGAGTAACAATGGTTAGTACATTGTGTATACTTTAATTTTTGAGACAGATTCTCACTAAGTTTCTTAAGTTACCCAGCTGGGCTTGAACTTGTGTTCTTCCTGTCTCAGTTTCCCCAAGTGCTGGGCTTATAGGTGTGCATCACCACACCCTGCTTTTGCTGATACTATCAAATGGAAACCTCTCCAGGCAGATGTTGCCCCCAAACAGGACATATTACACCACTTACCCACCCATCTAGTTGCATATTCTTGTTCAGTGTACAACCTGCTCAACTGTCTACTGCTGCTCAAAGTGAATGAATGACCAAAGGAATGTAAAATGAGGAAGAAGCTCCAAGGGAGGAAAAAAGTTTGGAGCTGGGAGTGGAGCCAGAAAAAGCTGTGTTCTTTGAAGTTTGGAGTGGCAGACAGGAGAACCACAAACTGCCTGCTGGTTTGAAAAGCTCCAGCTTTCTCAGAAGTCAGGTTCTGTGGTTGTTCCTCCTGCTCCAAACCTTCCTAGTCCCTCCTTCCTAAGGAACCCTGTGCAAGATGAGAGTTACTTCTGTCCCCAAGAATGTGACAGTACCCTGAACGATGAATACTAGCAGGTGATTACAGGTACCTTTAAGATTCAGCAAGGCCAAGAGGGCTCTGGCCCTCCTGTCTTCCTAAGAAGTGACAGCCAGGCCCTAGACAGAGCAGCCTGAGAAGGCAGTCTAACCAGATGGACACAGCCGGCTAGTACTCAGCAAGGAGAGTAAGTGGAGGTCGGCTGGCCTCACACAGGGCACTGCTCTGGGCCATATCTGCCTGCTCTCTGTGACATCCTGCCCCCTGCACACCCCAGCCAGTGTTACCATGTCTTTCCACAAACTCTTTTAGGAAGGAGGACGTACAGCTCTGGGTTAGTTGTAACCAAACATCTACAAAGGGCTGCTTGTTCCCCTCTTGCCTTTGCTCACAGGCAAACCACGCAAGTCCCAATCTCTGGGACTTAAAGGACCTGAGGCGGGGAACAGACATGGAGGCAGCTCATGAAGTGGGGTTTGTCCCAGATACTGGCCCTCCTTATATAGGCTGAGCCTCAGAAAGACCCTGCCACTGGCCTGGCCACCTGCCAGCTCTGAAGTCAATGCTGAAGCCTTCCTCCACAGATAGAGGGGTTCATGAAGCTGCTCTTTAAGGAAGGCCTGGAGGTCCCTGGGGCGGGGGCAGGGGTGAGGCCCCACCATCAGATTGGGAGCCACAGATCTGTGCAGTGGCTGCTGGGCCATAATAAGAGAATGTCTAGCACCTATTCAGCACTTACCTCTGTCTGAAGCTTAAGAAAAACATTACTTCGCGTTAATCCTCATGATAACACTGGGAGGGGAGTCAGCGATAGTCTCATTCTGAGAGATAGAGGTTGAATGATTTGCCCAGCACTGCAAAGCCAAAGGGTGCGACAGGATTCCCATCAGTCAGAGAACAACGTGAAGGGTAGAGTCTTTCTCCTCCCCCAGAGGCTCCTCCGTGAGATTATGGTCCCTGGGAGGCCAAATTGGGCATCCCTTCTTGGTCTCTCTGTCTGGAGCAGGCACAGACCTTATTCGGTGCAGTGCTGGAGTCTGGGTGGGGCCATCGAGTTGGCCCAGCCACTCTGGATGTGATTTCTACTCCTCCAGGCTCCCTGTTGGGCCCTTAGGAATGTGCCCATAGGGCAGAGAGGGATCCTAGGTTCTGGAGCAGAGTATCTATGTGGGATGAAGATCAGGATATAGTGTTTTTTATAATCCCTGTGGACCTGGATGGGAGGCCCCAGCCCTGCGCTGTTTTCCCCAGGTCACTGGATGGCCTGGGTGGTGCCTGTAGGCTCCTATCACAGGGAACATACCTTCCCGAGCCAGCGGAGCGGGCCTGGTGCCATCCAGCTAGCCGGGCATTTCCTTCTGTCCACAGCACACCTCATTCGCCAGGAGTCTCTGGAACCTAGCAACCAGCAAGAAACAATGGAAACTTGGGCTTTTATTCTCTTCTCTCCATCATTACTCAAAAGGTTATCCTCAAAGCATTACACACACACACACACACACACACACACGTTTTCTCTCCACCCCTCAGCCTGGGGCTGTCTGCAAATATTCAGGCAGAGGAGGGGACAAGGACAGGGCCCTGAAGAAGTCCCCTGGCTGTGTGGCTGCCTGTGGGCGATTTAATGTGGCAGCATCTGTGTTTCTTTGGCCCTGGGGTTGCGACTTGTGTAAATCAAAGTTGACCTGAGTGGTTCAGGTGGGAGATGGTTCCAGGCTGGGAAAGTGACTCAGGACAGTATCCAGTGTCCACGTTGAAGCACTCTGGGTGGTGAGACGCTGTAAAAGTAGAGGCTGAGGCTTGTGGGAGAAACTATGGTGGTGGGTTAGTGTGGGATGCGTGGAAACACGTGTGAATGCTTCGCGGCCTGCTGGGTGTAGGAACAGAGTCGGTATGGAAACGTGAAGGCTGGGTTTGCGAATGCATGCGTGCGAAGACTGTGTGTGTCACCGTGGCACCAGCGCACAAAAGTGTTCTGGGAGGACTGTCCCACACGCAGTGTGAACGTGTCCTTGTAAGTCAGAGCTGTGTGTGAGCACGCGAGAGGGGCAGGAGGTCCGTGGTTCCTCGAAAGCCGAGGACGCGTGGAGTCGCGTGTACGGAGTGTGCACGGGCGTGTGCAACCTGACTGCTCCGCAGGGGGCACGACAAGCGGAGAGTCCTGAGTGTGCGGACCCGGCGCGCGGCTCGGTCCCGTCCCACACTCCAGGCCGCGTTTGGCTGGGAGCCGGCAGGGCCGCGGCCGCGGAAGGGGGCTGGGGGTCCAGACAAAGGCCCAGTAGGCTGCGCGGCGGCGGCTGGGGCGAGCCTAGAGCGCTGCTCGGAGGCCGGGCCTGAATGGCGGGGGCGGGGTGGGGGCGTGGTCTGGAGGTCAGGGGCGGAGCCGAGACCCTGGCCGGGGGCGTGGCCCCAGCCCGAGGGGCGGGGCGGGGCGGGGGCGGGAGCGGGGGCGGGGGCGGTGGGAGCGGGCCGCACTGTCCCGAGGACTCCGCAGGACAGCGAGCGGGTGGCTGCGGGCGGCGCCGAGCAGGCCAGCGAGTGAGGCTGGGCCATGGGACGGCGGGCGACAGGCGCGCTGGTGCTGGCGCTCCTGTTGCACGGGCGGCTGCTCGCGGTGAGTGTGTGGGACGGAGGGGCGAGGGGTGAGGGGCGCTCACCAAGTTGGCGGGGGGGGGGGGGGGGGGGTTTGGAGGCTGTTTGGCTGGAACTGTGGCCCGGGCCGGCGGTCCGGGCTGAACACCCGGGACTGGTACCAGTGAGCGCCACCCTACGGAATGGGACTGCCCCGAAGGACCTAAGTGGGGTCGGGATTGGGGCCAGCCCCCGTGGACGCCTGTGGGTCCCATGGCCACGTTGCGGGAGGCTCTAAGTTGCGCTGGGCATGGCCCGGCCTGCCGTTCATGGGGACCAGTGGAGAAACTTCGAGCAGGGTGGGAACTTGGCAGGACGAGAGAGCCCTTTCTGTGCCAACTTGGCAGAGGGGCACTCAGCTGTAATGCGGACCCTGACAGTGGAACTGTACCGTGATGTCTGTCCCCCTGGGGCGCCTTGTAACTAGGAAGGCACAAGTAAAGAACTTTTGGAACAAAACTTAAGGCTTGGGTGAACACCCTAGGCCCTGGAGTCATATATCCCAGGAATTGATTCAATCCCTGCCCTTCACTGAGTGACTGTGTGGCCTCGGGAAAGCAGTTCCACGTGGGTAAAAGGATCTCAAAACGCCTGGCTTTAAAATGCACAGCCCCGGGATGGAAGAAGCAGGGTGGGACCACTCCAAGTTTCTCCAGTTTTCCTCTTCCTAGGCCCCCAAGGTACAGGGGCAGCTCCCTTGTAGTCTAGCCCTTCTGAGTTTAGATGGACCCATCCTGAGGAAAAGAGGATTCTTGAGTCATGAATCCTCAGGCCTGGAAGGCACTTGGCCAGGAGAGACGACCCCCCCCTACACCAGGACCTGCCCCAACTTGAGGTGGGTCAGAGGGGAGGGAGCTGGTGGCAGATGTGGGTGGGGCCTAACTGGGCCTGTGGCGGTGAGCCACAGAGAGACCCACACACTCTCTGAGGTGCTCCTAGACAGTCATCATCCCTGCCTCTTGTCCTCAGAGTCAAAAGAATGACTTTTCCAACTGGACTAGTGTTTACCCAGTGACTGAGTCCCAGCCCTTACCTTGTTGGCCCTCACTCACCTCTGCCCTCCTGAGTCACTCTTAACCCCCCCCCACTCTGATCCGACCCCACACTGCTCTTGCTCCACCCTCCCAGCACTTCTCTTCTCCCTGTCCTGTCTAGGCAGCTTCTAGGCCCTGCAGTTGCTTCTCATTGACCTACACTTGCAGCTAAAGGCACACAAATTTGCTTTCTCCAAGGCACTAACCTAGACCTGGAATGTCTTCCCTGACCAGCAGTCTCCTGACCTTCAGCGCTCTGCCCCCTTGATCAAGGGCTCCTCCATGCTTAGGCTGCACAAAGGCAGGGGTGGTGGGTGGAGCTGTTTGCTGTGTGCCTGAAGAATTCCACAGAAATTCCCGGACTGTACTGATCTTCTCATTCACTTGTTCATTCAGTGGACCTTCATTGAGTAAAGTGCTGTGGCAGCCATTGGGAGACCAGAGGTTCATTCATTGGACAGCTATTTGCCTGGCACCTACAGTGCACCAGTGTGTACTGGCATGTGGTAGGGCTGGACTTGTGTCATGAAGGATAGGACAGGCCTATCTGTGTCTTCCCAGAACTCAGACATGTAGGCCACAATCCTTTGCATCTGGGGGACTGTGGACCCTCTGAAGCAGCTGCATGAGGTCTTCATTGTTGCACCAAGCTGTTGGTGGAGGCTGGAAAGGGTTTGGCCTTCAGAGCCTTACAGACCAAGTTGGAATTGCTAGCTGCATGATCCACAGCAAATCTCTTGGAGCCTTAGTTTACACATCTATAAAATGGGTGTGAGACGTTTACTGAGTCTTAAGTGAAATCAACTTCCTAGTCAGCTGTTTTAGCAAGCATTGGGCTCCTCCTTGCCCCTGGCCCTTGACCTCTTGTGCCCTTCAATTTGTGTCCACAAGGTAGGAATGGTGGGAGATGGTAGGAAGCAGGGAGCTAGGCCTCACTGGGAGCAGGAGATGGGAAGGCAGGACAGTGGTCTGTGATTATGTGTGGGAGTAATTTCTGTTCTGAGGAGTGGGGTGGCCTGGATCAGGACCTGTCCTGGCTGACTGACCCTTTTCTTCCTGCTCTAGCCTTGGCCCTTCCTTTCCCCGGAGCAAACCCTGCAGGAGACAGGAGTCTTAGGGGGCTCATGATAGTGATTGCAGCATTTTCTAGGCTGAGGGAAGTGACTGAGATACCTGTTTCCTGCCTCAGCTGGATTTCCTTTGCAGGGGAGACTGCTGGAGCCTCCCCTCTTCCTGGCATGACCTCAGCCCTCCCCTCCACACAACTGGCTGCCCTGTCCCCCCAGGCTGCCCCGACTGCGCTAAACTGCAGTGGGGACAGACAGGATTGAGAGTGCCATGGGGGTTCCTCCAGAAGAGCAGCTGTGAGTCTGCCCACAAAGTACAGCAGGGGCGGGAAGGGGAGCAGAACTGTCCCCCCCACATTTCTCTTAGGGTAAGCGCCCGGCATCCGGGGAGGCTTCAAGGCCCCACCTGGCTTGGCCCAGGCCTGTTCTTAGGCTGAGTGTAGACAAGTTAGGATCTGTGGGCCCGAGGCCCCACCGGGGAGATGGTAGAAGGAAGGTGGCAGGAGGTGACAGGGTTCAGGGCTTAGGAAATGAATGAGGGCAGTAGTGGTGCAGGATGTTGGGACACCAGGAAAGATGATGACAGAATGCTCCGAATGGTTCTAAATCCCTGAGTCCATACCTTACTCCATTGCTCTCTACTCCCTTCATTCCCTTATTGCGGAGAATCAGGTCCAGGTGCCTGGCTTCATGTAGACCAAAGGCCTATGAGAGGCCGGCCTCCCCACGCCCTCTGGTCTAACCTCCTGAGAGCTTTCCCTCTTGCTCTCCTCCTGCTGCTCTGGTCTTTTGTTTCTTGGACCTGCTAAGCATGCTTCTAACTCAAGGCCTTGGATCTGCTGATCCCTCTGCCTGGAGTTCTCCCTAAATCCACATGCCCCTCTGTCTTTGTTCCTTCACGGGTCTTGGCTCATCATGTGTGTGCCCCCCTCCCCGCCGCTCCCAGGCCCCCCTCCCCCTTTTTTTTCTTTGCCAATACTGGAGATTGAACCCAGGGTCTAATGCATGCTGATCATGTGCTCTACCCCAAGCTAAGCCCCACCCCCACTGTTTGTGCTTCTTGTCACCTTCTGATATATATTTGTCCACTCATCTGTGTCCTCTGTCCAGCTTAAACTCCAGAGGCACAAGATGTGTCTTTGTTCACCTTCACTTCAGCGCCTGAGGGGGGCGGGGGTGCTCAGAAAATGTATCTGTTGAGTGTATCAAGCTCCTGTTGTTCCTAGTATGGTCCTGGCCTCCACCCGAGGAAAGGCAATGAAGGAATTTGCCCAGTGACTTAGATGCTCACATACTGCAGGAAGAGCCAAGGTCTAAAGGCAGATGAAGCTCCCCTGACCATGCCACCTACTGTTCTGCCAGCTTGTGGCCAGCAGTCAGGAGATTTTGCTAAACTTGTCAGTGATGCCAAATATGGCGGCATATAGCTCAATCCCACCACCCTGGGAGGCTGAGGCAGGAGAATCCTAAGCTTGAGCACAGCTTGTGAAACTGAAGAAATTAAGGTGGCTGTATCTCAGAAAGGAAAAGAGAGAGGGGGAGGGGAGGGGAAAGAGGGGAGAGAGAGAGAGAAAGGAGGAGAGAGAGAGAGAGAGAGAGAGAGAGAGAGAGAGAGAGAGAGAGACTGAGAATGGGATTTACCTCAGGGTTTAGTCAGCCCCCAGTATCTGACACACACACCTGCACATCCCTAAGAGAACACACACACACACACACACACACACACACACACAGAGTCGTTACCAGGGATTGATTCTGTAAATCAAACTATGGCCCAGGTAGCACAGGGACGACCTAGGCAAGAACTGTTGGAAACTGAGGAACAGGGTGGCTGTGCCTTGGTGTCCAAGGGGCCTCATGGAGATACCTGAGGACCTGGATTCCAGGGTGGTCATTTGTAGTTGCTTAGTGAATTAATTTCTCTTATTAAATGGTCCTTGAGTATACATAGGCTGTTCAAGAATCCCTGGGGCTTCCAGGGGGCCAGGTCAGTGGTGTGAGTGGGAGCGTCGGCCCTGCCTGCTGCTGCAGAGCCATTCCTGGGTTCCCTGGCTGTTCCCTGGAGCTGGAGGCTGAGGCAGGTCTGCAGAGCCCTCAGGGCTGCCCAATTTTAGGGTGACAGCCTGAGAGGGGAGGGGAAGAGAGAGGAAGGAAGGGGGGAGGAGGGAAAGAAAAAAGAGGCTGCACAGATGTGGAAAGATCAGGGTGATGAATCAGAGGAGATTCACTAGAGCCCAGACGTGAGTCCTGGACCCTCAGACCTCTGGGGGCCTCAAGGAGTGGCTCCCAGCCCTGCCCTCTTGTCCCCTCCCTGCTCCAGTACCAGCTGTGAGGGTCAGACTAGGAGAGACAGAGGAAGCTCCCAAGGGTCTGCCTAGCTCTCTGGGCTTCTTTACCCCGATCCTGCTTCTGCCTACAAGGGGGCAGCTGGCCTAGGGGTCCTAGCCCACTGGAATGTTGCCCCAAACCCAGCCCTTGGCCTCTTTGGCCCTGCCATCCCCTTCTGCTCCCAGGACTGGCTTGGGCTGGCTGCCCGAGTGCCCAGAGCAGGCTGACTGAAACCCAGAAGTATGTGTGGAACTTGATTCGCGGGGAGCCGCCAGCCTCACTACCCGGCCTGGTGGCGTCGGAACTGTGTCAATAGCGGCCTTGAGCGGGTGTGGCTCGTGGCCGTTAGAGGGACATCATCATGGAAGACTTGAGAACAGGGTTGCTCTTTGAGGCCTGGGAATGTGGGGCCTGCAGTCTTATCCACCATCAGAATAGGGCTTTCCTCCTTTCTGTAGGGCCCCTTTGTGCCAGGTTGCAGGGACCTCATGGCATCCCTGGGGGTATCCTGCAATATGTGCAGGACAGCTCCCAACTTCTTGCCAGAGCTCTTTCCCTGTGGTGTGGAGGGCGGTGCCCTGGTGCTCTGGATTTTCAGAGGTGTTTGGTGCAAAGGAATGAATATATATGAGACTTAAAAAATTCACTTCATAAATATTTATGGAGCATCTCCTGTGTATCTGACCCTGTTCTAGACTTGAGGTTACATCAGAGAGCAAAAAAGTCAGTATTCGTCCTTTCATGTAACTTGCATTATAGCTAGAGCTAAAAGAAGGCAATAAATAAAATATCCCAGGCAGTGGTGAAGACTGGGAAGGAACAGTAAAGTAGGAAAGAGGAAAGAGAATGGTGAAGTGGGGTGAAGTGGGGTCAGGAAAAGTCTGATAGCACTGAATAAAGGGAGAGCTGAAGGAAGGGAGGGCTGGAGCCCTGCAGACATCATGGGAAGGTCACTCCATGGAGAGAGAACAGCATGTGCAAAGGTCCAGAGGGCGGAATGTGCTTGCATGTTGGAGAAAATGCACTGGGGCCTGTGTGGCAGGACAGCAGGCGTGAAGGCAAAGTTGTTAAAGGGCCCTTGTAAGGAGCAGGATCACTCTAATTGCTGCGTGGAGAGCCAGGGGCAAAGGGAAATCCTGCCCCCAGGCCAGAGATGATTGGATCTTGCACCAAGGTGATGGAAGAGGAAAGAAGTGGTTGAATCCCGAACATATTTTGAAGATGGTGCTGAAGGTGTTGGCTGATGAGTTGGGTGTAGCATAATCCAGGAATCTGAGTGAAAGTCCACTAGCCTCTGGTTTGAGCATCTGGGAGGATGGGGCTGCCTCAGACAGAGATGGGCCACTATCGAGGAGATAGGGAGTGGCCGATGGTGCAGGGTGGCATGGGGGAGACCAGCCAAGGGCCCTGAATGGACCTGGCCTGGAGTGCAGGGGTGCTTGCTGAGTGTCTGACTATGAAGTCCCAGGTCCTAAGTCCTTAGAACCCTGTAGACTTAGCTCCTGACTTCTAAGTTTGTGTATTTTTTTTTCTTTTTCTTTTTTTTTTTTTTGCGGAACTGGGGATTGAACTCAGGCCCTTGCGCTTGCCAGGGAAGTCCTTATTCCACTGAGCCATCTCCCTAGCCCAAGTTTGTGTATTTAATAAGAAGCTCTGTGGGCCTGCCAGGTAGCTCAGCAGACTAAAGCACCTGCTTAGGCAAACGCAGGGACCAGGGTTCCATCCCCAGCGTGTCGTTCCAGTTCCACCCTTGGGGTGCACTGAGATGGTGACTGGCGTGCACCTGTAATCCCGGCACTTGGCAGGCTGAAAACAGGAGAATCGCTATGAGTCTAAACACATTTAAAAAAAAAAAAAAAAAAAAAAAGGAAGCTCTATAGCACAGAGACCAGGCCATTTGCCCAGGTGAGCATTTGTCCAGTGAGTAAGACAATGCTCTTGAGCAAGCCAACAGCTCCTGACGAGGCTTGGGAAGGGGCTTCCTCTGGCTCTGGGCCTTGGGGTGCTGCCTTGACAGCTGCTGTTCTCTGCTGTGGCCTAGAGGATATAGGATAAGCCAGGATGCCCACTCGACCATCCTTTGTCTGTGTCTTCTCTGGGCTTTTAGTCCCTTCCCCTGGGAGCTGGTGTGAAGGGAAAGAGATAAGAGGGTCAAAATTGACTCAGCCCTGTCTGGCTGCATGACCTTGGGTAGGTTGTTTTACCTTTCTGAGCCTTAGTTGTGAAGTCGATGTCTTGATGCCTGTTTCAGGATAGTGAAGAGATACCCAGGTGTGGATATGCCTGGAATGTAGTAGATGTTCCACAGTTGGTGATTGATCTGTTGGTCTTGTTCCTGCTGAGGGCCAGTATAGTAATCTTTGTTGTTCGTTTCTTTGTTGTTTGAGTCACGGTCTCAAAAATGTGTAGTTCAGACTGGCCTTGAACTCAGGAAGTAGTGCAGGCTAGCCTCCAACTCGTAGCCCTCCTTCTGCCTCAGTCTCCTGAGCACTGGGCCTACAGGTGAGCATCACCACACCCAGCTCCAGCCTTTTAGCTGACTTCTGGTCCCCAGTGCCCCAGGGCACACCTTCTCCACACGCCCTGGGTAAAGGGTTGGTGCAGTCCAGCCTGTTCCCTCTGCTTCGCTTTCTCAGGCTTAGAGCCCCGGATGCAACTGCAGCTGATCTGTTACTGCCCCCCTTCCCCCACCACGGCCACAGCTGCAGGACAGAGTCCACCCTTCCACCCTGCTTGCTCCTTCCTGGAGGGGAGAAGGAGGGGGGCACACCCCAGGGTGTGGCCTGGGAAAGGCTGGAGCCTGTGGACGCACTGTCCCCTTCCCAGATGTGTGCAGTTGGTGGGCTCTGAGCAATGGGAGGAGTGGCCAAGTGGCTCCCAGGGGTACAGAAAGGATGTTGGTGCGTCTTGAGGGGAGCTGCAGAGGGGGCGTCCAGAGACTCCATCCTGCCCCATCCTTTCTTCCAGCTAGCAAGGCAGGACCTTGCCCTGGGAGCTCTGGCCAAGCCTGTAGCTAGCCTTCGTTCACCAGGACCGATGGGCTGCACAGCGAGCCTGGCTCTGGGTTCTCAGAAACAGGACTAGGGAAAGGCCAGGGCAACCTTGCTTTGCCCTGTATTTGGGCGTGGGCTGTGGGGTAGATATGCCCCCAGCCCACCAGGCTGGGTCATGGCCAGGTATCTCATGTTTTAACACTTACACCTTTGTCCGTCTTCTTCCAGTGCCAGTTGGTAGGGAAGGGGAGAGGCCTGGGGCTGGGCAGGGGGAAGACTTCCAGGTGACCTCGGGTGACCCCACACACGCTCACTTGGGGTGGGGCTGGGAATGGCCAGCTGCCCCTGGCCCCTTCCCAGCCCACCTCCCTGCCCTGCCCCACTCCTCCCTTCCCCCTGCCTGGTGCTGCCCCCAGGGGCCTGCTCCAGCTCCCCTCCTCCCCACAGCTGACTCATCCCTCTCCATGTTTGGTGGTTGGTTTCCAAATAGTTAGGGACTGGGATCATGCCTCTTCTTGGATCCCTTGCTGGGCTCATGGATTGAGACTTGGCCTCATAAATCCCAGCCCTTGTCATTTTAACAGTTCTTCTTGTTTCTTTTGCCTTCCTGTGACCCTTGGGCCAGAGGAACAGAGACCCAGGAGCTTCCTGAGGATAGGCCAGGCCCTTCTCTGCCCCAGGACCTGGAAGGTCTCTTCTTCAGAGACTGAGTCCCTAGGTCACCAGCAAGCGTTCGGTGATGGCTCACACCATCTCTTAAGTGCCACCTGTCTTGAGCCAGCCTGGCACAGGCTCCTCCCCTGCAGGGCATCATCTCCTTGGTCCCCACAGTGGTTTATGGAGGCCTTTTGATCTCCACTGTGGAGAGGGGAAAACTGAGGCCTGTGGGTGGGACGGCTGGCCCATGGTCCATCTAGTATGTGGTTCACCTTGGAGGGGATCCCAGGTTATTCAACGT
Organism: Octodon degus; assembly: GCF_000260255.1. Lineage (NCBI taxonomy): Eukaryota > Metazoa > Chordata > Mammalia > Rodentia > Octodontidae > Octodon > Octodon degus. Next base: position 3,927,509 of record NW_004524668.1, read on the forward strand.
TCACTGGAGAAAACTGTCATTCTTTCCAGGTCTGTCATCTTTTCTTTGTCATTCTGTCTGGGTCCAGCCTATTGGGACTAGAGACAATAAATCCACAAAGGGCCGCCTGGAGGAGGTAGATCTGGGCTGGACTTGGCAAGCTGCATGTCTGCCGCACAGGGTTGGCCAGCTCCTGCTGCTTGTACTTGGGTGCCTTCTGCCACCTGGCTCCCATCTCCTCAATAATGTTCCCCTGGGGAGACCGATTTGGCTGTCCCTGAAACTGAGGCTTCCTCCACTCCAGGAACCTGGATCCTTCTTAGTTAGGTCCCAAGCTCCCCAGAAGACCCATATGTTTTGTGCTATTGGGAGCTCAGTGTTTTTTTTGCTAAACAGGGCCTGCTCTGGGCCAGCCTGTGGTCCTCTCAGTACTGAGGGTTTGGTTGACCGACAAGACACAGAAGCATGTGGACCAGCCAGGGGGTGGAGTCTCCGTACAAGTCCAAAGCTGTCATTAGAGAAACCTGTGCAGGGGGGAAGGGGAGGAGGTTCAAGAATCCAGCCAGGCATCCTTCCTTCCCAGCCACTCATTTGTTATGCACTCATCAATTCCTTTGCCTGAGGACCTACTTAGTGCCAGGTGGACATCTGCTAATGTCTATGTGATCCCTACTTTGTGGCCAGGATTGTGTGCCCTTTTCCAGGTAAGGAATCCACAGAAAGCAATGACTTCCCCAAGACCCCAGAACCGGGTACAGAAGAGGTGGGCCTGGAGCCAGTGTCACAGTCCTCTACAGGCCTGGTCCCTACCACACCAGAGCTTTGGGTCTTCTTAGAGACAGGGCTCCCGAGCCTCACGTCCCAGCATGGCGTAGAGTCCACGCAGTAGCAGATTGTCAGGTTTTTTTTTTTTTTTTTTTTTTGCAGAACCAGGAATTGAATTCAGGCCCTTGCGTTTGCCAGGCAAGCGCTTATTCTACTTAGCCTTCTCCCTGGCCCGGAAAAGAGCAATTTGGCGTGAGGCATCTAGAAAGGCTTTGTGGAGGAAGTGGGCTTCAAGAGCCTGGAGGATTTGCCGGTGGAGGAAGACAGCATGGGCAGGGGTCCAGGAGTTGTCCCGTGGACCCCGGATTCACTTTGTCTGTATTATTGTTGGGTATGCAAGAGCAGGAAGGTCCCCACTTGCTGCTGGAGTCATTGGAGCTGACAAAGAATGAGAGGAAGTCCCCCAGACATCTGAGAGGACAGTCCCTCCGCCCTGTACCTGGCCAGACCAGCAGGCCAGAGGTCAAGGCCTGGGCCTGCACTTAGTTGCCAGCCAAATACCAGCCCTCCTCCCTGGACCTCTGTTTTCCTACTTACAGAATGGGCTCTTGCTTTCTTTTTGGCCACCAAGTAAGTCTGAGGAAAGGAGACTTTGAGTTGCTCCAGACCCTGAAATAAATGATGGAGACCTCTCATTGAACTTTTAGATCTCCTGGAAACCTGTCCCGTCCCTACTGTGTATCACTCTCGCAGTGATTTGCTCTCACAGGTAACCTCTAGGCTTCTGGGTCCCTGGTGTTGAACCAACAGCCAAGGACATCATCAGTGCCTGGTTAGTGAGTGAGTACTGCGCCAGCAGTCATAAGATTCCCAGGGCAAGTTGTTAGCTCTATGAGCTTCATCTTCTCATAGCTTATTCATCCAGCAAATATTCATTCTCTGTTGGCCCTGTGCCAGGCCCAGTGAGAGGTCGAAGCACCCAACACTGCCTGGGCTGAAAAGTTTACAGTCACTGTGAAGGAGCAGTGGGGAGGAGGCCGCATGGAAGAAGAGGAAGAAGATCATTGATCCTGACTCTGGTCCTCTCAGTTTAGGAAGGATGGGGTGGGCCCCAGGGCGTGCGTTGGCACTCTGTGGCATTGGAGGGGCGAGGGAGGTGAGGGGGTACACCTGTGCTGTGCTTCTTCCCACTTTCCCTTCTCTTTTCTCTTCTCACTTTCCAGGGTGGAGGAAGCCTGGATTTGGCTTGGAGTGGGAGGAAAGGGTTAAGTGGACCCGATTTCCCACCTCCCTGGTGGGCAGAGGTGGGGGAGAGGCGACAGGGACACCAGGGCAGGAATGTGTGATAAGATCAAAGCTTTCCTCCTGCCTGGGCCTCACCCGGGTTTCACCTGAGCAGTCGAGGGGAATTCTCTAGGCTGGAGGCTGCTGCTGGCCTTCTGGGGGAGGGGTGGCCCATCGTCCCCCTGCAGCCCTCCCCCTCTCCCTCTGGCCCTGGCCGGTGCTGGCAGCCCGAAGAGCCATCTATACTGGGGGGTCACTCAGGCACCTCTCGAGGTACACCCTTTCCCGCCCCCTGCCTGTTTCCCTCCCACTAGGCTCCTGCGCTCTGGTGTGGAGCTGAAGGGCGGGCTTTCCAGAGCCTCAGAGCCAGGCGCTGTGGAGCCCCACCACTGTCTTCCAGTGGGTCCATTTAATTCTGCAGGGGAAGGAGGCACAGCCCTAAGTATTGTCCTTGCTCTTCACCTGCTGTGGTGTGACCTTGGGCTAGGGATTTAACCTGTCTGAGTCTTATCTCTCAGGTAGGAATGGCAATGCCTGCTCTGCAGGGTTTTAGAAGATTAGAGACTGTACAACTCATTCACAGCCAGAATAAGAATTTAATAAATAACAGGAAATATTGCTTTGTTAACTATTGCTGTGATTTTGTGTGCGTGAGCGCGTGCGCGCACTTGTGTGGGGCTGGAAGCCCCAGGTCTGTCGTCCCTCTTCCTGTCTTGGTCATGTGGGAGGGGACCAAGGCAGGAAAGGTTCTGAGCAAATGACACTTGCTAAAGCCCTCTGGGTGCCCCTGGGCGCCCTCACCTAGTGATGGCTGCGTGAGTCCCACCACTGGACACTTGAGTAGCAGTACCAGCAGTACTCTCCTGTCCAGTGCTGGAAGTCTGGCCTGCCCACTGTGTGACTGCAGAGTTGCCTCAGGATGCATCAGGTGGGAGAAGCCACCCCTGGGGGTGCTGGGCCTGGCTCCTGCCCGCACTCCAACTGCCCTGCCCTGGTTAATGATTACCCTGGGCTCCTGAGAGCTGCCTTCCCAGGTCCTTAACTACTGGCTGCACAGAGGCAAGGCAGCCAGCAGCCAGGGTGTTCCCTATTTTAATGTGGCAGCCCTGCTCTGGCACAGGGGTTGGGGAGCAGGGGCCTGGAGTCACAGATTGACTGGCAGGCAGCTCCTGCCCTAGGGTGCTGGGACTGAGTTAGGGCCCACGGGGTAAAAGCCAGACTTGAACTATCATAGAATCACACTCCTGTGGTTTGTGGGAACAGGCCTCACACTAGCACTCACAGACAGCCCCATCTTATGGAGGAGCCCCACATAGAAGGTGGAATGGTTAGGGCTTCAAGGAAGCAGAGCTTGGCTTCTGGCCCAGCTCTGATGGTTCTGGGCTGTGTGACCTTGGGTGGGTCACTCCACCTTCCTGAGCTCCTATTTCCTTATCTGGAGGAAGGTGATACTAATTCTCACCTGGAAAGTGCCAGCCAGCCAAATTGTGGGAAACCTTCAGCGCCTCCTTCTCACCTGGGGCATTAACAATTTTTGCTGCTGGGAGAAAGTGAAAGTTGAATCCTAGTTTCAGACAGCCTGTGCAGCTGCGCATATTGGGGATAAGCTGGCCAGTTTGGGGGTTGGAGGAGGGGCACAGGGAGATCCCAGGGATTCGTATGAAGAAGATATATCAGAGGGGACTGGAAGGAACAGCTTGGGGCTTGGGGTGACATGCAGTCACCCGACACCCACTCCAGGTCTCTCAGCCTCTTCAAACTGGGTCCTGAGGCTGGTGCAGGCCAAGAGTCGGGGAGGAGGGAGAATATTTTGATAGCATTAGGGCATTTTCCCCTACTGGCAGCTGCTATTTTGAGAGCCCTGGAGAGCAGAGGCGATGGTTAAATTAGGTAATGTTGCTTCAGAAGGAATGTGTGAAGCCCTCACTGAGGCAGCCGGGACAGGATAGGCATTAAGGCTACATAAAATTGAAATTAACCTGTAGCATGGAGAAGAGCAGCTCCTGCGGGCGGGCAGATGCTTTATAAGGCGATGGAGGGGAGGCCCCTGGAAGCCATGCTGGGAAGTGGAGGTAGTGGCCCAAGGCCTGATTTGGGCTGGTCTTGCCTGGAGGGGCTGGGCTGGTGTGTCCCTAGCTCCAGCTGGGTGCTGTGACCACTGCCTGACGTGGGTGGGGCCTGGGGCGGTGTGATGCCTGGGAGGACTGACAACGGGCAGACTTGGCCTTGGGGGCTGCTTCTGCCTCTTACTGGCCCCATGCTTGGGCAGGCTGCTGGGGCTCACTGTGAGCAGCAGTGAGGGATGTTCTGAGGGTGGTGGCTTCAAGGGAGAGCACTGGAAGAAAAGGCATGGCTGGCTTCCGGGGATCGCCTGCTGCGTGCCGTGCCGTGCAGGGTGTGGCTCTGGTGCGGCTGTGGGCCAGGGCCTGGGGCCTTGTCTGGGAGCTTTTCGGAAATGCTGACTCCTGGGCCCCACTCGGAGTCCCAGTCCACACCTTAGAAGATTCCCAGGTGGCTATGGCAGGCGCCAGAGTTGGGAAAGCATTGCTTCATACATGCTAGTCTTGTTTTGTCTTGAAAAGCCATCTGTCTGATGTAGAAATTACGGTTATCTGACACAGTGAAAGCGTGGCCTGGAGAGGCAGCCCAGGACGGTAACGTAGGGAGTCCAGTGGTGTTCCAACTCTACAGCTCCTTCCTCTCTTCCATCTGTGAGGGGGTGCGAGGCCCTGGCAGGAGTGGACAGTCAAGGTATCGGCTGCCTCTGAGGCCCTTCTCTCCTGCCCCAGCTGGATAGAAGTCATCTCCCCAGGGTCACCCATATACCTCAGTCTTAGACAGAGCTGGGCAAGACAGCACCCTGCCCTGTGGTCAGAGGGAGGAGCCCAGTGGGATGGGAATCAGAGAAGGGCTGCGCTGGGCTTCACTGAGGTGCCCCCTGACCCTGCTTGTCTCTGGTATGCCAGGCCTGAGTCCATCTAGCAGCAGATATTTGAGGGACATCCGTGTATGCAGCCCTGGGAAGGTAAACCAACTTTATCCTCAATTTTATAGACAATCCCAGGACTGGGGTAGTTGAGGTAGAAAGATTTTGGTGAATCTAAGGCCAGCTAGGACCATGTAGTGAGTTCAAGGCCAGTCTGAACTGCAGAGAGACCCTGTCTCAAACCAAAACCAAAACCAAGAAATCTATTTGGTATATGCTGAATGCTGTACTAAGGACTTGAATCTCTCTCTGTCTCTGTCTCTCTCTCTGCCTCTGTCTTTCTCTCTGCCTCTGTCTCTCTCTCTGTCTCTCTCTCTGTCTCTCTCTGTCTCTCTCTCTCTCTGGTTTCTGAATAGTGAGAGTGGTAACGGTAATAATCCCTGTCTCATGTGGTTATTATGAAGACACTATTTAATTTTTTTTGTGTGTGTGTGGAACCGGGGATTGAACTCAGGCCCTTGCACTTGCCAGGGAAGCGCTTATTCCACTGAGCCATCTCCCCAGCCCCGAAGACTATTATCAATGTCTGCCATGTAGTATTTGTTCAATAAGTATGGTAAATCCCAACAATCTCCCAAGAAGGCAGACACTATTCCCATATTACAGATGAACAAGTTGAGATCTACAGTGGAGATTTCTGTATGGAAAGGACTTGCCTACAGAGGTCATAGGAGATTCAGGTGGCGCCATAAAAAGTTGAGTTCCTAGACTTGGAAGTTAATATTATAATCTGATTTAATTTAGTAAAGGTTTGTTTTTGATCACAAGTGGGCAGGCGTTGAGAAGTATCTAAAGGCTGTACATGATATGTACACATATGTATAGGTATATATAATTAATAAAAGAAAAGCCAGCCTGGTGTCTGTCTCCAAGGAGCTTTGGCCCCAGAGGAGAGTGGAGACACTGACTCAAGTGACTGAAGGTAGAAACGAAGGCCTGTGACTGTGTGAGGGAACCGGGTCTTTGGGGAGGTTCCAGAGAGGGGGCAGTGACAGACCTAGGCTGTTGAGGAGGGTGGAGCAGATGCCAGCCATAGTCTGGGGAGCAGGGACAGGGCAGTGAATGGGCTCTGGATTCCTGTCATCAGTGGCCCTGATGGGGTCCGGAGTGTGGGGTGGGGAGACCATACCCAGTGTCTCACCCGTGAAGTCTCCCAGTGTTCAAAGTGGCTTGGCTCTACGGCCAGCTGGGCTATCCTGTCATCTTTCTGCCTTTTTTTTTCATGCTGCAAAATCAAAGACCTTTCTTAATGGCCTGCTGTAGCTTCTGGTCAGCGTGTGATAAGGGGTGTAGCAGACAGAACTCGAGCCAGAAGCAAGCAGACTTGATGCCATGATTAACGAGGTCGCCTTATCGCCTGCACATGGACAATTTCCGCAAGTCTTTTCCAGCATGGACAATGACCCTGGGTGGGAAGCAGTGCGCCGGGGCCAGGCCTGGTTCTGACTTCGCCTCTGTGGATGTCACACACGGCTGTGCGCCCACAGGCCAGCCCCAGCTCCCCATTTCCAGGCTTAACTTAAGGACCAGTGACAGTGCAGTCAGCACTGTCCAGCATGGTAGCTTCTGGCCATGTGTGATTGTTTAAATATAAAATATAATGAAATAAATTTCAATTACAAATGCTGGATGGTCACATGGTTCCTTTAGGGGACAATGCAGATATGGGGCTGTTCCCACCTTGCAGGAAGATGTCTAGGGCAGTGTGGTTGCATGATGTGGGGTGTGTACCTGCAGCTGCTATGGTCACCTTGACATTTCCCTGTCCTGGCTGGAGCCACCCCAGGGCTTGGTGGCAGCAGACAAGACTGCCCCTCTTGTGGTGTTGGGCCATCTGAGCTTTCTTCACAGCTGGGGAGAAATCTCCCCTCACCAGCTGTTGCCCGTAATGCTGAGGAATCCATGACTTGTCTCCAGCCAGTCCCTTGCATTTCCCACCCTCTCCCCAGCCTGACTCTGCTCAGCTGCTGGTATCCAATCATTGCAAGTCCAGGCCCCAAGGTTCTCACTGCCCATCCCCAGCGGGGGAGGGTAAGAGGCCTTCCTGCGTCCTGTGCCTAGTCCCAGCTCCCAGCAGGGGTGCCAGCTGCCTAGACCCCTCAGCAGGGTGGAGAGGATGGTTTGTTGTGACGGGGGCAGTGGCAGCCTGCCCGCCCTAACACGCCTGTAGCTGGGCGCCGGACGTGCTGTTTGCACTTGGCTGGGGCCTCATGGTCTGGCCCAGTGCCCGTGAGGGCTAGCCTGCCCTGGTACCCTGGTAACAAAGGCTGCTCTTGGGCCTCCACCTGCTTGGGCACACAGGGAGCTGCTCCTGGGCTGCTCCTAGGGCTGAGGGGCCATGCCTGCCACGTGGACATGGGTGTGGTCGGGCCTTGAGTGCAGAGCGGGGTCAAGGCCCAAACAGGCATAGGCAGGACGCAGACCTAGGGGACCAGCAGTAGGCAGTTCAGGTGGGGAGGGCCTGTACCTGCATTCACATCTGTCTGGGGGGAGCTGTGAGGCTAAGATGTCCTAGCAGCCCAAGGTCCTGCCTCCTACCTTAGTGCCCCTGCCATCCCCTGGGAGGTGGATAGAGCAAGCATTGCTGGGCCCTGAGCAGCAGGACCATGGAGGCCCAGCAAGGAGAGGTTCTGTCTGAGGTCACACAGCCAGGCTGGAGAGAATCAGCAGTGTCAGACTCGAAGGCCGTCTGTACTTTTCTCCATCCCATCCCAGTTAGTGATCCCCAGAGAGTGATTGGCCAGAGCCGAGTGTTGGGTCCTGACCTTGTTAATTACTCCTTCTGAGCTACAGCTGCCTCATCCAGGGAGCGGGATAATAATCCAGTTAGATACCTAGCTGGCCTTCTGGCTATTCCAAAACATCCTTCAGATCCTTCGGTGCTCTTCCTCATGGACATGCCAGACACATCCCCCATTCCTCAAACCGCTGAAGCATTGCCTTCCCTCCCTGCAGCCCCTATTCCCTGTCCCCGTCCCTTTTGCCTCAATGTAGTTTTCTTTCTGGCACATTTGCCATTTGAGGTATTAATTTAGGATCCATCTGACTTCCACTAGAAGTCAGCCCCAGGCAGAAGGCAGACCTTGCCGTGTGCTCCCATGACAGCTCCTGGTCGTCCTTCCTTCTGCTTCCCAGTGCTTCACAGCACCTGATCTCACTGTGGCTTGGGCCCCTTCTGGGCCTACCGAGCACTTAGTAACAGGAGGGGTGGGAAGTGCTGCGGTGACCTGCCTAAGTGCTACCCTCCTGGGACTGACAGGTGGCAGGGGGCAGGCCGCCAGCCTGGCTAGGCCACTGGGTCTCAATGCTGACTCCTGGGTTGGTTCATAGGTGCAGTGCCTGTGCCCAAAGCGGCAGCTCAAAACCCACACTTGCTTGAAAGGACTGAGCATCGGGGGACCAGCCCTCCCCCTTTCTCCTGTGATTGGTGCTTTACAGTAGCACTCACTGCCCAATCAGCTGGGGAGACACAGAGGCCACCCTTAAGTCCCAAAGATAGGGCAGGGAACAGAGGATGGGCCCAGGTCTCCACTGTCCCCAGGCTCTCTAGGGGCAGGTGGACAGGATGTTCTCTCAGCAGCAGACATTCCTGGTCAGAGGTGACAGGCAGCGGCGAGATTTACCATTTCCGGTAACTCGAGTCCCTGGGATTCAGAGCTCTCCCTGCCAAGGACACGCACCCCTCCCCTGCCAGCCCTTCCTACCATCTCCTCGGCTGGGCCTGTCCATCTCTAGTTTGGGGGCAGGCTAGAGCCGTGGTGGTGAACCTATGGCACTTGTGCTGCAGCAGGCTGCTTGTATCATTGAAACTGTCACCATCACTGGGCTAGAGGGACCACCTGAAGGTCCCAGAGATTGAGACTAGGGTCTCAGGCTGCAGTTGGCTCCTAACAGGGACCTAGCCCACAGCCACCCTCCTGTGTGACACCTTGTCTTAGCCTTGGGGAGTCCCTGTCCCCAAGGAGGGAAGGAGGTGACGTGGAAGATGAAAGGTCTTCTGTTGGCAGCCCGATGGTCTGGGGCCTGATTTGGATGTTCCTCTTTCTCTCTTTTGAGAGCCGCCATGACCTGTGTTCTAAGCATGCCACATGCACAGCGCAGCTGCACCCTTTGATGACGCCACAGGGCTGGGGAGGCCCAACAGCAAGGCTCACATGAAAGGTCCCAAGCAGTCAGAAGGATCAGAGGCAGGATCCGGCCTTCTGACCTTGGCTGGTCCCTTGACATCTCATTTCCCTCTCTGGGCCTTGGTTTTCTCCTGTTGATGAGTGAGGGTATTGCACTAGGGAATCTTGGCAGCTTATTAAGTCTTTGGGGGAAGGGATTCTGGAGTGCTCACTTCGGGCAGCGGGCTCGAGATGGGTGGGGTGGGAAAGGAGGAAAAGCAAGAGGTGAATTTACTTTAATTTAAATTAATTTAGGCTTAATTTAAGTATATGAAGCACTTGCATTGTGCTGTCACACTGTCGCGGCAGCCTAGCAAGGTGGCCGTTTTTATTTCCATTTATTTTGAGGCGTTTTGTTTTTTGAGACAGGATCTTGCTATATAGTTTAGGCTGGCTTTGAACTCACTGTACTACTCAAGCTGGCCTGAAACTCACAGCAGTCCTCCTGCCTCAGCCTCCTGCTGGGATTGTAGACATGCACCACCAGGTCCCACTCCCCATCTTACAGCTTAAAAAAGCAGAGGTTCAGAAGGATCAGGAGACTTTCCCAGGCCATACAGCCAGGGTGTTGCCCAGAGAGGCCGCTCCGAGCAGTGTGGGTGCCATGTGCCAGTGCACATTTCCTAGGACAGCTTTGATTTCTTAGTAAAATATAATAAATGTGCCAGTCTTCCCAGAAGAGTATTAGTATGTTCCAGAAATTTGAATACTGTTACATCCAGACTACATCTCCCAGGCTGCCTGTGATACTCTGAAGTCACCGAGAAATCCTTTGTTCAAAGGTTTCTTTGCTTCAAAAAATACCGTCCATTGTACTCACGGGTGTGTGAGAGTTCAGAGAGTGCGTGGGCTGGCGTGGCCAGGAGCCGAGGGCCCTAGAGCAGCCAGGCGCATGGGCTCTGGGGGAGGAGGGACTCTTGCAGCGCCTGCAAGGGAACTGTGCACAGGAAAGCCACTGGGGTCTCCTGGGACCCTGCCCTGCCTGCTGCCTGCCCTGGGCCCTGGGAGTCCAGCTCAGTGATGGTGTGGTGGGCCCTCAGCCCTCTGGGTGAAGGGATGGGGGTGGGACAGCAGCGTGAGGACCGAGATGACCCCAGCTGGCCAGCTCCCTCCTCCACATACTCGATTTCTGCCCAATGTGGGGCCCTTGGCCCTGAAGCCCCAGCAGCTGTCAGCAGGGAAGGGTGACAGAGGAGGGCAGAGGTGACTTCCCAGCTGCCCGTTGTCCCCCAGCATGGCCTGGCCTGGATTCTCCCTAGCTGTGATCAGCAGCTGCCGAGCTTCATCCAGAGCCCGCACTAGACACTCTCTCTTCCCTGAGTCTTCCCACTGTCCTTCCCAGCACTGCCCCGCGGAGGCCTCCAGCCTGAGCAGGGACATGGTCATGTCCTTCAGTTCCTTTGATCCTACTGAAGATCTGAAGCAATAGGAAGGAATGCCCTGTTTTTATACAAGAGAAAAGAAAGGCAGAGAGGCCAAGTGACATGTTCAAAGTCACACAAGTTTGGAGTGGTGGTGCACCTCTAGATCTCAACACTCTGGGAGGCCGAGGCAGAACAATTCAAAGTTCAACCCTAGCCAGGGCAATCCAGTGACTTGGTGAGCCACTCTCAAAATAATTTTTTTTTTTTTAAAGCTCTGGGGGTGTAGCTCAGCACAAAGGCCCTGGGTTCAACTCATAATACACATAAGTAGATAGAGTCACACAACTACTTAGGAGCTAAACTTAGGCTCCTGGCTCCCATTTCCCTGATCCTTTCTTCCATGTCCTTTTTTATACACAGTGATAGATGCTGAGGGCTTCTTGGATTTGATGTCCAGGTTGCCATTGAGTAGTTGTAAGACCTTGAACAAGCTACTTAACTTTGCATTGCTTTTTTGCTTTTAACGTAGGATAAACAGCAGTGCTTAAGGTCTTGGGGTTGTTGAGTCAAATAAATTTATCAATATAAAGCCCTTAGCAGGGGGTCTGACAACAAGAGCAGGTGGATGATCAGTGCTGGCGCCTCTATGCGCCAGGCCTCTGGGTGGTTCTCTGGGGGCGCCGTACCATTCCACAAGTGTTTGTAGCAGTCAGCAATTATTCATTTGGCACCTGCTCTGTGCCAGGTGCTGAAAAGGGAGCCGTGACGAAACAGACCACATCGCCGTCCCTAGCCGGGTGTGGGGCTCACACTTGTGACACCAGCACTCCAGGAGTTGAGGCAGGAAGGTCACGAGTTCAAACCCCACCTGACAATTTAGAAATTCAGTGAGACCTTTTCTCAAAATTAAAAAAAAAAAAAAAAAGCAAAGGATTGAGAGTTCTAGTTCTTTGTAAAGGCCCTGGGTTCAGTTGCAGCCGCTTAAGCGCGTTGCGCTTTGTGATCCTCATGCTGCAGATGAGAACTTTGGGACCCAGAGAGAACATCAGAGCAGGGGGCCACAACACAGCTCTTTGGGGAAGGTCTGCAGTAGGTTGCCTCTCAGCAGGTGGGCTTTCTGGAGGAGGGCCTGTGGTGCTGAATCCCCAAGGGCCTGTTGGAAGAGTCAGGGACGTGGCTGCTAGTCTGGGCTGTAATAGTTTCAGGAAGGTCTTAGAGGGGCCAAGGTCTTTTGTCCCTAGGGACACAGCCCTGCCAGAACTTTAAATACCCCAGGCAGCCCAGAATAGCCCCCATTGTCTTGGCCTGGCCTGGAGAGGGAGGTCTGGGCACTTCCCTAAAAGGTGCCGGTGATGTTTCTGTGAAACTGTTCCGCTCAGTTCAGCTACTAGCTGGAAGGTAGCCTGCGGCGGGTGTGGCAGCAGCCTGGGCTTTTGCACTGCGTGAGCAACGTGCAGCTGCGGGGGGGGGGGGGGGGGGCGTGGGTAGGGGGTTCCCGGGTGAAGGTGCCCCTATGTGTGCCAGGGTTGTGCGTGTACATTGGCCCGCTGGGCCCTTCTGTGGGCAGGCCTCACCAGGCCCCGCCTGAGGCTCCTGGCATCCTCTCCTACTCTGGCTATTTTGGGCACTGGCTGTGCTAGAGTTTGGGGAGTGACGGGTAATCCTGCCCAGACCAAGGATGCTTGAGGGAGGTGGGGCTCCCTCAAATCTCTTCCAGTCTCCCTGAAATCTTTGACCCAGGGATCTTTGATCACTTTAGTCTGCCCCTGGCCTTAGCTTTTGAGGATCATAGCCAGTGGGCTCAGAGGAGAGGCCAGCCCCGCTAACAGGCCAAAGAGGGGGGCTAGGCAGACATCGTCCCTCTGTGCAGCCCCTGCCCTGCATATCAGGAGCAGTTGTGCCTCTGTCTTCTAAGCAACAGGCTTGTTGTGGGTCATGGAATCTGGGGCCAGGCATGTTCATTTCTTCGAGCCCACTCAGTCATCCCGTTCCCAGGTCCCAGAGATTGGCACCTGCTGTCTGTCTAGTCACTGGAGACTTGTTCTGTCTGTCCTACCTGAGTCTGTTTAGTTAGCCTGCTCTTGCTGTTGTGCTTGCATTTTGGAAGCTACATAGACTGGACTAGGAGGTGAGATATGATGTGACTGACAGTAAGGGCCCTTCTGCTCCCTGTGCCCTGAAGCCTGACTTCCATGGCCTCATTCTTATTTATTTATTAATTTAGTACAGGATCTCACTATATAGCTTGGACTCCTAGTGATCCTCCTGACTCAGCCTCCCTAGCTCTGGGATTACACGCATGTGCCACCATGGCACACTTGGAGTTCCAGGGTCTCCACAGCATACCGTACTAGGGAATGAACTCAGGTCCTTGTGCTTGCCAGGCAGGCACTTAGACCCTGGAGCTATCTCCCTAGTCCCTCCTGTGGCCTCTATTCTGACTTTGTGATTCCCTCCTTTTGCTAGTGGGAGTCACAGCCTAGTATTTTAGAATCTTAACGGTCTAGCATTTCAACAAATTAAAATGTCTAAGCAGAAGGCACATTCAAGACCCTCAAAATGAAGGGCTCTCATACTTCTAAGCAGCAAAACTTATCCCAGTGCACCTGACAGTAGTGACAGCAAACGGAGTGAGTACTCACTATGGGCTAGTGCTGCTGGTGGCGTCTTATGGTTTTGGGGGATTTGTTTTTGTTTTTGTTTTTGTGGTACTGATGGTTGAACCCAGAACTTTCACACTGAGCCCTTTTATTATTTATTATGAGGCAGAATCTCACTAAGTTGCCAAGGCTGAGCTTAAATTTTCCATCTTTCTGCCTCAGCCTCCATGAGGGTTGTTTTATGTTTTATTGGATCTTCTCAACAACTCCACAAGGTACATTTTTTTTGCAGTGGTCTCCTGGTACCAGTGAGATGGCTTCTGGGAGTTGCATGGTACCAGCCTCTGAGGATGCGCAGGCCCTTCCCTGAAGTCCTTCTTATGTATGGCCGACAGCTACCCTCCAGCATACTTTAAATCATGTCTGGATGTGGAACGCCATATGGCTGTTGTACTGTATTGGGAGTGACAAGAACAAAAGGTCCCCACATGTTCAGTTTAGATGTGATTTTTTCCCCAAAAAAATTTTCAACCGATGGTTGGTTGAATCCACAGATAAAGAAGGATGCTTGTACTGTGAATCATCGAGCCCATTTCACAGATAGGAAACAGACACAAAGAGGGGAAATGACTGGCTCACGGCCTCGTGGCTACCCAGGGTGCTGACACAGACCCATTGTGCAGAAGGCCAAACAGAAAACAGAAAATGATGGATTTCTTTTGATTGAAGAGAGTGGTTGGGGAGGGGACGAAGCTCTGCCTGTTTCGCACGTATACACACAGTGGTTCTGAGACTGCTGAGGACAGACGGCCAGGACCTGTCACCTAAGTGCACTTAGTCAGCTGACAGATGAGTCTGGATGTTAGGTTAGAGGGGTGAACAGCTCCACAGTCCCACAGCCACAGCAGAGGACCACCCTGTGTGTGTCCCTCTGTGCCCCAGCTAGCCTGGCTGCCCACTATACACTTGACTCCCTCCTCTGCTTGGCATAGACAGGTGCCTTAAATCCTTTTGGATGGCCCCAGCAGACAGATGAGGGTGACAGGCATGGGGACAATTTCTTTGTCCCTTCTGAAAGGACTCCTCACCTGAGAGGGCAGGCTGATGACTAGGGAGGAATGACCAGGTGTGTGGGGTTTCTTGAGTGACAAGAAGTCATTGGATGAGAGATATGGCCTGTCACCAGGCCAGCTTTTCCTCCATCTTCCAGGCCTTTGGTTTTCTTTTTTCATGAATCCCCTCCCTGCCCCCTTTTTAAAAAAATCTTTTTGAGACAGGGTATCTCTATGCATTTCCGTCTGGTGTTGAGCTCACTTTGTAGCCCAGGCTGGCCTTGAACTCACAGCAGTCTTCCTCAAGTGTTCTCCAAGTGTGTTCTGTGGAACCCTAGTCCTAAGCACTTTCTTTGTGTGAAGGAAAGGTTCTATCTAAATCAAGCAAGTGTAGGAAACACTGATAGTTACCTTTTTTTTCTCTTCATCAGGATGGACACATTTAGGACTTAGGGGACCAGCTCAGTTGTGCTTCACTGGCCTTCCCTGATGTGTTCATGTGCAGTACCACCCCCCTGCCTATTCCTGTGCTGGGGAATGGACATTAGTCATGAATCAAGGGCACGGAGCCATTTCAGAAGGAATGGCCCTTCCTCTTGTTTCCAGGCTGTCCTGCCCCCAGGAAAGAGATGAGGGAAGCCCTGGGGCAAGCCTCTTAGGCCACAGCTGTCAGGCTGCAGCTTCATCCTGTTTTTTTCCTGCTGCCCATGCTTACAGGAGCGAGTTCTGGGAGAGTCCCAGAGGCCCAGCCACCTGGCTGTCTTACGAAAGGCCCTGGAGCTGAGCTCTGGACTTGCTGGCCTCAGAGGCCCCAAAACACGGCACCCTGCCCCCTCCATACTCTCCAGTAACTATGGAAGCTTCTTGTCCCCTACCCCCACCCTGGGATGGACCTCCTGCAGGAAAGCCCTGGCATTGGTGGCCAGAGAGATGGCAGGAGGAGGGATCTGGTAGTGCCAATTTCCTTCCAGGTTTGGAGCTATAGTCCTTGGGTTCAAGTCCTGGATCTTGCAACTATGGGGACTATGGGCAAGGCAGCTCTCTGAGCTTCCATCTTCTTGGTTGTAAACACCATTCATTCATTCATGGAACAAATATTTTTGAGTATCTACTATGTGCCAAGTGCTGGGGAAACTGCAAAGTGTACAAAGTTCCTGCCTTCGAAGAACTTACCTTGAAGGAGGGAAGACAAGCAGATAAACATAAATGTACTGAACTAATGGCTGATGGTATGCAGCAGAGGGCAGGGAGGCAGGAGGGGAGTGAGAGAGAGGTCGGCAGATTCCAGCCTGGAATGAGGTCTGGGTAGTTCTCTGAAAGGTGACATTTGAGCCAAAGGTGGAATGACTAACAGAATACCTGGGGGCAGTGTCTCAGGCAGGGGATGTGGGTGCAAAGACCCTGAGGTGGGCAAAGGCCTGATGTGTTCCAGTTCTGAGGTGAAAGCGACTAAAGGTAGCGGCTAGAGAGAGTGTAGCAAAAGACGCTGCAGGAAGACTGTGTGTGCACGCAAATCACAGAACTTGGTTGGGCACAATAGGACTTTTCTTCTTACCTTTTCGTGAATTGGGAGCAGTTAGGCCTAACTTGATTGGTTTAGCAAGTGGTCATTGCTATTAGTGGTGTCCCACGTCAGTAAAAACTTGTGGAACATTTCCCCAACCTTACTCATAGGTCTGGCACTGCACTGGGGGCTTCATTGGTGACATGGGCAGCCCAGCCAGGTCCGAGTGGCCTAGAAGCCCCATAGGCATGCTGGAGCCCAAAGCCAGAGAACCTGTGAAGCTAGCCAGGCTGCAGGCAGGAGGTGCCACGTGTGTGCCACAGGTGTGGTTGGCACCTGCTGTGCTGGGCAGATAATATTCTGCCTCCAAGGGCCTTCCTGCCGAGTAGCCCAGCCCAGAAACTGCTCTTATCAGGCATCAGCCTTGGTCCATCCCGGCCCTTGGCTGAGGCAGGGCCATTTCCTGGTGGCTTCCTATGCCACCTCTTGTGTTCAGCTGCCAGGAAAGACCCATTCTTGGGGTGTCATGGAGCCTGTAGGAAAGTACAGGACTGACTCTGGGGAACCCTGGAGCAACTTCACGACTGAGGACCTGTCACTTAAGAGTGGCAAAGCCCACGTGGGCTCCACCTTGATCTTCTGGGGTTCCAGCCATCCCACTGCTCCACTTCCTCCTGCCCCTTACAGGTGCCAGGGCTCTCCTGCCTCCGGCCCCTCACACGTACCCTCCCTTCTGCCTACCGCATACCATTTCCCTTTCTTCCACCTCACTGGACAAAATTGTTTTCTGGGACCAGCTGGGGCACTGTTTCTCCTGGGCAGTCTTTCCCAATATCCCTTGCTTAGTGAGGGGCCCCCACCCCTGAGGAACTCTGAGTTCCCTGTCTGCCTGCTTCACCATTGTATCCCTGTCTTGGCATAGTAAGTGCTCAGTGCAGAGAGACCTGAATTGTGCCGAATGGGGTGGACTGCTGCTTCCTCTTAGGGGATGAGGAAGCTGAGGCTGCCCAGCCAGAAGGTGGCAGAGGGAGTCTGGAAGCAAGCCTGTGACTGATCACAGGGCCCTGCCCTTTCTGTTCCATCAGTCTACCCTCCTGAGGCTCAGCTGGTCTTCTGCCTGGTCAGAAGCAGTTTGGGTGCTCACCCCAGTTACACTAAAGGGGCCCCAGGGCATTGACACCCCCCCCAGGTCTCCTGGGGACAGACAGGTAGGTGACTTCAGAGCTCACTGGCCATATGCTTCTCAGGAGGCCTTACCCCCTGTCTCTCTGGGAAGGAGCCCTGCGGGGTGATTTGCTCTCATTTCACAGTTGGGAGGACCAAAGCCCCGAGGGCTGGTGGGACAGGTCCCAGAATAGCTTTCAGGGATCATATGACCATCTCCACCATCCCCTGGCACAAGGAAGGAGCATTTTAGGGAAGGATCTACATGGTGTTCAGGGTCTCACTGCTAGATCGGACTCGTAGTGATCCACCTGTTTACAGCCTCCCAAGAGCTGGGATTGCAGGCGCAGGTGCCACCACGCCCAGTCTCAACTGCCATCTCAGCGCGCCCTGGGGGCGGGGCTGGCATAGAAGGAATTGAACCCCCAGCCCCTGAGCCTGCTTACAGGCACTTTAATCCACTGAGCTACTTGGCTGGCCTGCGATTTTTGTCAATAGGAAACCAAGCCCCCGTAATGCTTCTGCCCTTTCTACTGGTGTGAGCTGTGTGATGGGTGTGATCAAAGACTTAGTCTCTACTTTCTCTTTCTAAACTTGGTCTGTTGCTCCTGCTACCTCAGAGTGGCTGGGCAAGTTCATTCCTGCATCTTTTGCATGCTGACTACTCACTGCCTGCTCTCTGTTGTGGAGACGCCCACAGTGACCAAAACAGAAGCCTCCGCCTTCCTGGTGGCCACGTGCATACGAATGGAGGCCACCGGTGTGGGCGCCCAGCACACAGAGTGGGGACTCACTCAAGTTTGCTGACAGGAAGGGAGCCAGGACCCATCCAAGGCCACGTGGTGAGCTCAGGGCAGCGCTGGGTCAAGGAACTTCACACCCAGCTTCCCGCTCCCAGGATGCTGCTATAAGCCCTGGCCCTCCTCAGACTGCTCTGTGTTCTCTCTGGACCCCGGCTGGGTATAATTTTCCAGGTCTGATCTTGGTCCCAGCTTTCAGAAAGCAGATGTCAGATATCAGATTCAGGGGCCTGCTGACATCTGTGCCACTGAGCTGGTAGAGCTTTGGAGTCTGAGCCAGAGTCCTGGTTTCACAACACAGTTCCTGTTACCTTAGCTGTGTGACCTTAGATACATGACATCACCTCTCTGATCACTGTTTCCTTAACTGTAAGA
Organism: Octodon degus; assembly: GCF_000260255.1. NCBI lineage: Eukaryota > Metazoa > Chordata > Mammalia > Rodentia > Octodontidae > Octodon > Octodon degus. The sequence continues at coordinate 3,945,548 of NW_004524668.1, forward strand.
TAGGCTGCCACCAGTATCTACCTCAGGACATTGGTGTGGATTTGAGTAATGCAAGAACCTTATAAAGACCTTAATGCACCACCTGGCACACAGTGGCACTTGGATGCCATCCCCTCTCCTTAATTTGGGGATTGATATTCTTCCTGGCTGGCAAGGGCCCTGCTTCCTTGGGGCCCCAGTATGAGAAGCTGGCAGGTCTCCCGAGTGGCACGGGCACATGGGCATGCCAGAGGAGGCCACAGCCACCTCCTTTCCGGCCCGGCGCCCCTCTCAGACCGCCAGGGGATTAAAGGCCTTCTGGCCTTTGTGTCGGGCTTGCCGCCCCTGGCAGTTTGCACAGCAAAGTGCTGCCCCGACAGATTCCTTACCCTTTGCCGTCTGCTGCCTGTGGATGGGCACTGAGTGGCTGGGGGCGGGACACCTTGACCTCCGACACTGGGGCCTGGGCTGGTGCAGAGCAGGGAGGAGCACTTGTTTGGTGGCCCACATATAAGGCTCCATCTTTGTGCACAGAGAGAGGGGACTTGTGTGGGTGCATGCCGCACCCTAAAGATTGGGAGTGGTGGGTCATGACCAATGCAGGGAGGAGGAAGGTGGGGAGGCAGGGGCTTCTCTGTCTACCGCCCCCACACAGTCTCTGGATGTCCACGAGGTGAGCTCACTCCAGCCCCAGAAGCCTGGAGCCTTGCCCTGGGCAGCTCAGCTGCCCCCCCTCCCCCAGGGACCAAGTGGTGCTCAGACCTTCCTGCCCAGCTGTGGGGATGGTGGGGGGCTGAGCCCCAGGCCTGGGCCATGTGGAGAGAGTGAGGGCAGGCGTGGGCTGGGCTGTGCAAAGCATGTGAGGAATGTCTCTGGAGAGGCGCAGAGCCCTGGAGGTGGGGGTCCCACAGTCAGCCTCAGAGCCAGCCAAGAGCTGGAGCCTTGGAACTCAGCTCTGTCGCCCACCCAGCAGGGCTTCTGCCCTCTAGCCTTGGGCCAACACCCTTCCTTTCATCTCCTACAAGGGGGTGTTGCCAAGCTTGAGCCCACAGCCTATAGTCCCTGTGTACCCCTCAGCTACACCCACCGCTCTGCTCTGTGCTAATTTTAACCCTTCCTGAGCACTTAATATGTACAAGACACCACACTAAGCTCCTGGCCTGCTTGATCCCATTTACAAAGATGACTCTCGCTGAGCCTCAGTTTCCTCATCCATAAGATGGACATCATAACACACAAGGTCATGATCCCTGACTTGAAACCCTCGGGTCAGATGTGTTTGGGAACCCAAAAGTTTTTAAGTTTGAAAAAAGTGATGCAGGGCATGTGCCAGCCATGACGAGACGGTCCCAGCGGAGTCTGGGGCAGCTCTCGATGACAAACATGAACGGAGCTACCGTCAGAGTGTGAGTCTGTGCCCAGGTGCCCTCCGTGAGCTATGAATAGCCTCCTGCCAATTCAGGACAGGACTTGGTGCCAAATGAAGTCACTATAAACATTTTTTTCAACAACTTGGTTTTCAGAGCTATTTGGATTTTCCTTCTTGCAGAGGGGTCTGGTGTCCCTGTGGCAGGGTCAGGCCCCCAGCTGCTTGCAGGAGGAATTGAGGTGCCCACGTGGTACACACCCTGGGCCTGGCTTGGAGAGAGCCCTCAGTGGAGTTTGCCCCCTACCTTTTTTGTGGTGCTGGGAACTGGTGATTGAACCCAGGTCTGCTGTACCACTGAGATATGTCGTCAGCCTTTTTTATTTTACTTGAGACAGAGTCTTACTACATGGCTCAGGTTGCCCTTGAATTTGTAATCTTCCTGTCTCCTAGGTAACTGGTGTTATAGATGTGCATCACCGCAGTCAGTTAAGTCTTTCTCTTCTTACATCATTTCTTTATACTGCTGCCATCTGCCACCAGCTTTGATTCTAGCAACCCCAGAAATTCTTACCTAGAAATACAACCTTTTTCAAGTCCTATGGTGAAAAATGCCTTCGTGTTCTCCAAGCCTCTGTCCCATCTCTACCTGTGCCTCTCCTGTCCCCCGCACCTTTCCTACCTTTGTACCCTCTCATGGCTCAGCTGCCCCTGCCAGGCTGAGAGCTGCGATGGCCAACCTTGGTTCCCTCTGCACCCTCACACAGACCAGATAGGAGGGGTTGGCCTCTGTCTCTTGTTCCCTAGGTCTCTAGAGGACGAGGACTGGAATCCCGACTCCCTGTGCATCCTCACCCTCACAAGGAGGACCTGGACAGCCCCAGCCTCAGGGAGTGGGTCCCCCCCCCCAAGAAGGCCTGTCTGGTACCCTGCCTGTCTGGCCCCACCTGGCATCGGGGGCCACCCTGCCTTCATGCCTGGAGCAATTGTTTCCAGCATGTTACAACAGACCTCTGCCTTGCCCTGTGTGAGTCAGCCACCCCCACGCTCCCAGCTCCCCAGGAGCCTACAGGGTCTGGAAAATCCCCTCTCAGCTTGGCTCCTTCCTCTCTGGGCCGGGTCTCCTTCTAGCCCCTCCTCTGGGGCCCCGCCATCCAGCTGCGAAGTCTGCCTAAAGTACTGGGTTCCTCCAAGAGGAAGCCTGGCTCCCTCATAGCCGGACAGGGGCTGGGGGGCAGGAAGCCTGGGTTCTATTTCTGGCTCTGACCTTGGAGCCACTGATGGCCCTCCTTGGGACCTGAGGCACGCGCCACATGGGCCCTGGTTGCCCCCAGCTCAGCCATCCTGGGAAGGTCATCCTGGTCAGTTTGGGGATGGGGCCTGGCCAGCCCTGGGCTTCCTGGTACTGCCCTCTACTCTAGCCTCCTGGCCAGCCTGGAGGTCTAGCTCCAGCCTGTCTCCTTTCCTGCTAAGCAGAGGGCTGGAAATGGGTGGCCCTCCCCACAGTGACCCCAGGCCTCAGTTCCCTCCACTGTGCACGGGACACTCATAGTTGCTCAGCCACCTCAAAGGGTCTTTGTTGACTCAGATAAAAGGAAATATTCCTTAAACGTCACTGTGATGAGATCAGACAGCGCTGAGTGAAAGTTTGAGACCTGGGTTCGAGTCCCAGCATTTAGTAGGTGATGTGCTATCTGCTACATCTCCCATTCCTTATGGTTGAACACCTGCCACCCAGGCAGGGCAGGATCCCCCAGGCCATACTAAGTGCTCTGTGAACACCAGTTCTTATTCCCTGATTTGATCCTGGACTTGCCGAGTCTGATCCAAGTTCCCTTCTATGGTCAAGTCTCAGGCTCCTCGCTGCTCTTTCTGGGAGCCCTCTCCCTCCCCTCTGGCTCCTTCTCCCCTCTCCAATGTGAAATACAGCTGTTGGGACCTTTTGATCTTCAGCTCTTAACACATGAGGTCTCTGCTGGGGTTGACTTGGCCCTCTATACAGACCCTGAGCTGACCCCAGATCCTGGAGCCTTGAGGGGAGGGTTACGAGCAAGGGGAGGCTGGCATCTGAAGGCCCCAGCCTGGGGTCTCTGGAATTGGGAGGCCTTCTGACCAGGCCCCCATGTGCTCAGATTCTCTTTCCCCTCTCGCTGCAGATGTGTGTTCCTGGCATTTTTTTCCATGTTGGATCTCACTTTGCTATTTCCTGTCCAGTTCCAGCCTCCCCCACTTCCCTGGGAAAAGTTCCGGACCTTGCTCACCACCGGGGTTTTCCTTTCCAGACAGCAGTGTCTAGTGGGAGCCAGGAATCTAACTGCCCTGTGCTTGGCCTCCAAGGCCTTGCTTGCATGGGGAGGGGAAGGGGGTGGCAATGACATAGAGCTGGTTCCCTCAGACCACTTGAGCTCTAAGTTAGGACCCCTGTGCCAGCCCTAGTCTCATACTCCCTTTAAGTCAATAAGGCCTGCTCAGGACCCACCCTCCGGCCAGTGGGAACCTTGCCCTCTACTCCTAGTCAGGGAAAGCTGGAGAAGCCTGAGTCAAGGTCTTCTCTTGTGGCTCTCAGAGTGCTCTGGGCCTGCACAACTATGATCTGACCTGGGATAAGAGCCTGCCTCAGGGACTCTGAGAAGAGGCCTGGGAATTGGTATGTTTCTCCAGCCTTGGAGGTTCTTAAGCCACACCCTGGAGGCAGACAGGTAGACATGGCCACCACTCAGGACAGGGACGGGCAATTGTGTGGTGGGAAGAAAAGGAGCAGGAGCTGCTGCCCCTGGGCTGTTGGGTGGGGTCATCAAGTCACAGCAGAGAGCAAGATGGGGGCAATCTGGGTTTTACCCAAGTGGATTGGAGCCTCTGCCCCCAAGAGAGTTCACAGCCTGGGAAGGGGATGTGGACAGATTACGTAAGAAAGAGAATTCCTCTGAAGGAAGTTCTTTTCAGGAAGCCAGGGAATTGATGGCGATGACGTCCAAGCACTGACTGAGCCACAGGCACTGAAGGTGGATATGCATCCATCTCAGCCGCTGCCTTCCAGGTGCTTCCATTCATTCCAGGCTAGGTACACAGTAACCAGACCCAGCCTGGGCAGAGTTTCTCCTCTTCCCTGGGTTGTGGATTACCCACAATACAATGCGGTGCTAGAAGTGTGCAGGTCAGTAGTGAGAACAAGAGGGAGGTACCCAGATCGGCACCCAAAGGCTTCCTTTGTGCCCCTTCCTGGTCACCCCAGCCTAGCTCTGGGCCCAGGACACTGCTATTTTTTTTTTTTTTTTTTTTTTTTTTTTATCACTTAGTGTGAGATGTTTCCTCCTAAGGTCCCCCAAATGGACTCAGGGAGTGTGTGATCTGAGGTCATCCACTGTTACCTCAGCACTTAAGAATTTGATATCAAGCTGAGTCTTGAAGGGTGAGGGGGAGTTGGCCATACACACGGAGGATGGATGCCCCTGCAGAGGGACCATGGCGGGTACATGGGAGAAGGGCAGAAGTGTGAGGGGCTGTGACCGGTGCAGTGGGACAGTTGGCTCTTGCGTTTGGTTCTTCCTGTGGCCTTGATGCCCTGGTGGCCGCTGGGTCTGGTTTTCACAACCCAGGCTGTTTCCCTAGGCCTGGCTGGGCTTCTAGGAGGAGGCCAGGCCAGGCCTCGGGGCCTGGTGCCTGGACATCTGGATGCTGCTGCCCACGTTGCTGTGGATGTTGCCAGACCTGCCTGGTGCTTGTGGCCTCCTGAACCCTTGGGCTTCCCTGTGTTTGTTTTCATCTAAGTTGCCTGGAAAACTCCTTCAGAAACATCTCCACTTTGTCCGAGGGTGTCCACCCACACCTGAGAAAGGCACGTGTTGCAGCGCCAGCCTGCATGCAGGGCCCCGCAGCCCCTCTAAGGACAAGTGCCAGGCAAAGCTTGTGCGGGGCTCAGTGTTGGCCTGAGGTCACACAGAGCTGACATCACGCCTCTGCCCAGTCACTGGGCTCTGCCCTGAGGGCCCGGTCACTGTGGCTGTGAGCACCAGGGTTCACTGCCCAGCCCAGTGGAATGTGTTCCCTGTGGACCAGCGGCTTGTTGGCCAGACTGAGGCAGGAGGAGGTGGAAAGCATGAGCTGTTGGAGGCAGCAGCCTAGATCACCGTGCCTCAGTTTCCACCCATGTGCCCTCTGCTGCTGCTGGCCCCCCTTCTACCTGCCTATGGCCCCTGTATTTGCTGGCCCAGGTCATCCCTTGAATGCCTTGTCTTTCTGTCCATTCATTCATCCTCTCCTAGCTGTCCCTCTCCTTCTCCAAAGAAAAAGGGATCAGCATTGCCACAGTGATTATTTGCTTATCTGCCTTATTTTGAAGTTTCATTCAGAACTTGCAGGTTTAGAAGCCTGAGGCCTCCAGAGGCTCATGAGATTTGGGGAAGCTGAGTCAGAAAGTCAAAAACAGCCTGGCTCTCTTCACCAAACTAAGTCTAATTTAGCCACTAACTTTTGGAAGTGAAACTCTTGGTGTCTCTCTACCCCTGTGAGAGAAGGGGCTCTGGCTTGGTGGAAGCTGGGTATGGGACTTGATGGCCTCTGTTGTCCCTCACAGGTGACTCATGGGCTGAGGGCATATGATGGCCTGTCACTGCCTGAGGACACGGAGACTGTGGCAGCAGGCCGGGCTGGCTGGAGCTATTCCTACCTTTCCGACGATGAGGACTTGCTGGCTGACGATGCGTCCGGGGGTAAGTTGCAGGTTCTGTGGAGGGTAGGGTGGGGTCATCATGGCTCTTCAGGCTGGCCCTGCACGAGACCTATGATGTTCACCGCAGGTGGAGTCAGAGGAGTGGGTTGTGTCAGGCAGGGTGGTGTGTGACTGTGATACTGGTCTCACATCACCGGTCCACTTAAGGGAAGAGAGACTTACTTTGGCTCACATGGTCATAGGCTCCATTGTTCCCAGGCCCATGGTGAAGTAGAGCCTCATGGCAGGAAGTGTGTGTGCAAGCAAAGCAGCCCCCTCATGGCAAAAGGGCACAGTGGAGGGAAACAGCTCCCCTCGAGGCAGCCAGGATCAGCGAAGGAGCGAGGAAGCTGGAGAGGAAAGGACCTGAGACAAAATAGTGCCTTCCAAGCCACACCATCGTGACCTACTTCATCCTGTTAGGCCCACCTGCTACGTTTCCATCACCTCCAACAGTACTGTCACATTGCGATCTTGTCAATGGATGGATCCACAGATGGAGTTAGGACCCTCATGGGCCCATCACCTGCTGAAGGCCCCACCTCTGTGCACCTGAGACGTTTCAGATCTGAACCATAATTCTTACAGTGCCATCTACTCAGGAGGTTGAGGAAGAAGGTTCACAAATTCGAGGCTAGCATAGACAATTTAGTAAGACCCTGTGCCAAAATAGAAAATAAGGGCTAGGTGGGGCTGGTGAGATGGCTCAGTGGTCTAAAGCACCTACTTAGAACAAGCTTAGCAAAGCACAGGGACCGCGGTTCAATCCCCCAGCACCACATGCCAGCCAGCCCCGCCCCCTGGTGGGCTGAACTGCCCACACACACACACACACACACACACACACACACACACACACACACAAATAAATAAATAAATTTTTAAAAAAATTAAAAAAAAAAAAAAGAAAAGAAAAGAAGGGCTAGGGAGACAGCTCAGCAGTCTAAGCACCTGCCTAATAAGCACAAGGACCCGAGTTCTATTCCCAGTACTGCATGCTGTGCCAGCCCCAGAACCGCAGGCAAGCCATGCCAGCCCCGAACAGGCATGGTGGTGCATGCTTATAATTCCAGTGCTGAGGAGGCTGAGACAGGAGGATCACTATGAGTTTGAACTGTGTAGCGAGACCTTGTAACAAATAAATGGAAATTAAAAGTAAAAATAAAAGAAAGAAAAAGGGCTGGGAGTGTAGCTCACCACTCCCTGGATTCAGTTCTCAGTGTTTGAGAAAAAAAATTTTTAAAAATTTTTAATTAAAATTTAGTCACCCGGTCCTGGTGACTAGCATCCACTACTTAAAAGTTGTGTGACCTAGGACTGACCAGATAGCTTAGTGGACTAAAGCGCCTGCTTAGGCAGAGGCAGGGACCAGGGTTCTGTGCTGTCCCTGCCTCCAGGGCATGCTGAGATAGCAACTGAGAATGGGTGTGGTGGCATGTGCCTGTAATCTCAGAGCTGGGGAGGCTGAGATAGAAGGATCACTATGTGTCTGAGCTGCATACCAAGACCTTATACCAAATAAATAAATAAATAAATAAATAGTTTTTTTTTTAATGTGTGTGTGTGTGTGTGTATGTGTGTGTGTGTGTCTGTGGCCAGCTCAGGCCACCAGGGGGCAGGGCTGGCTGGCATGTGGTGCTGGGGGATCGAACCGTGGTCCCTGTGCTTTGCTAAGCTTGTTCTAAGTAGGTGCTTTAGACCACTGAGCCATCTCACCAGCCCATAAATGAATAGTTTTAAAATTTTGTTTAAATGTACCTCTAGCCTACATAGTAAGACACTGTATTTAACAAACAAAATACTTGGATTTTTAGAGCAGATTTCTCAAGAGACAGACAGCTGATCTTCAAACCATTTAATCAATATTTATTCTTTCAGCAATTCTAGGAGTTTGCATATTTCATAGCGGAGAACTCTACTCTTTTTCTTTCTTTCTTTCTTTCTTTTTCTTTGTTTCTTTAGCAAAGATTTATTGGGCCAGCCAGATAATTCAGCTAACTAAAGCACCCGCTTAGGCAGGCCCAGCAACCGGGGCTCCATCTCGGGCATGCTGTGCCGTGCCAGCCCTGCCCCCAGGATGGCTGAAACTAGGTGTGGTGGTGCCTGTCTTTAATGCCAGTGCTTGGGAGGCTGAAAACAGGAGGATCACTACTAGTCCAGTCTACATAGCAAGACCCTGTAGACCCTGTACTAAATACATTAAAAAAAGGGGGGGGGCTGGTGAGATGGCTCAGTGGTCTAAAGCACCTACTTAGAACGAGCTTAGCAAAGCACAGGGACCGCGGTTCAATCCCCCAGCACCACATGCCAGCCAGGGCCACCCCCTGGTGGGCTGAGCTGGCCACACACACACACACACACACACACACAAATAAATAAAAATTAAAAAAAAAAAAAAAACCTCACATGACCTTGGGGTGGCCCCAGCGCCTCACTACAACCCAGGATTGGGACCCACAGGGAAGGTGGCTGGCAGTGCATAATACAGGATGCTTCCCCATCCTGCTGCTCAACCTCCTCCTCTCCTCGAGGGTAACCGTTCTGCACCTACCTGACCCTGCCCCTTCTGGGTGGGAGGCCTCCGCAGTGCCTGACACCCAGTCGGCACTCACCAAGTATTATTGCTGAAGAAAGCCTCTCTTTTGTTTGCAGATGGCCTGGGCAGCGGGGACCTGGGCAGCGGGGATTTCCAGATGGGTAAGTTGTTGCGAGCATCCCCCAGGCCCCATTGAGCCCCACAGCAGGCCTCTGAACCACAGAGGGCCCATCTCCTGGGCTGGGGGCCTCGAGGGCTGTTTGGGTCTGTCCTGGGTGGTGCATGGTAAGAAGCAGGGATGGCCTCTTACACGCTAAGTGACAGTTGTGTGGACATTGAGGATGACCAGGATCTGTGTCTGCCTTTATCATAAGCACAGCACCAGGGGCAGTAGACACAAGTCGCTGAGTTCTGATGGGGACTGAGCCCCGAGCTACTTGGCATTCAGTGTAGCCTGGGCGTCCTCAGGGCTGGGGCTTCCCTCAAGCTAGTGGGTCAGGGGCATCCTAACTAGGCCAGTGCTGGCAGGAGGGTTGGCCCTGGGGTAGCCTGGCTCTAACCATGACCCCCCAGCCCTGGGGCTTTCCCTTGGAAAGTCTCTGCCTCGGCTTTCCCTTGGGGCTGTCTGTGCAGGGTACAGGGAGCCTGGGAGCAAGGTAAGGCCCCTAAGGGGGAGTGTCAGCTGTGTCCTAGGGATACTTGTCACCTCCTCGAGTGGCCTGCAGAGGCTCTGCTCTAGTCTTCCCTATCTATCTAGCATCGAGGCCCCTCCCGTGGACCGCCAGGCAGCCATGCCCTCTGCCGTCTGAGTGGTCCTGCAACCTTCCTGTCTTGATAAGCAGCTAGGAGGCCGGGGATGAGGGAAGAGAGGGGATGGGACCAGCAGCTGAGGGCCCCAAGGCCAGGGCCCCGGCTTGTCTTGTGAGTGGGCTGATCAGTGGGAAGAGGAAGGTCTAGATCTCCAGGGCTGGGCTGAACCTTAGCTGGGAGGCAGCAGGTAGGTCTTCGTGATCCCCAGCATGCCTGTGCCCACTGTAGACCCAAGAATGGCACCTTCTGTGCCCTGGCCAGGAAGGGCCATGCTGAGCCATGGGCCCAGCCTGCCTCTCCTAGGCAGGGCTGTGCTCCCTGGCTGTGTGTGTCAGCGCCTTCCCAGACAGCGTGATCTGCTCCCCTCCCTAGGCCCCTTCCACCTCCCTGCCACCTCTCCTGCCGTCCCGTCTCTTTTTGCCTGGCCCACCCTAGTTGCTGTGGTTGTACCTCTCTACCTCTTTTTCTCTCTCCCCCCGGCCTGCCTTTCTCCCCCCATTCTTCTTTGCCCCCTCATCTCTGGGTCTTAGTGTCCGTGCTTCTCTCCATTTCCCTTCACCTTACCACCATTCCCACCCCCCGCAGGCTCAGGCCCACCCCTAGGTGACAAGGAGTCTCCCCTGGTCAACGGCCTCCCTTCCAGCTGCACTGGGGCGCGAGTCATGTAGGAGGCTCAGAGTCATCTCCCTGCTATCTGGACCCGAACAACTCCTGCTCCAGCCCCATCTGACCTTATAGATGGGAATCCTGCGGCTGGGACCCTGCTGTCCCTCCTCAGGGGCCTGGATGGGAGTAGGGGAAGGCAGTACCCCTCAGGAAACAAGGCTCTGGAGTCTGCACCTGACAGCAGGCTGACCCTGGGCCACTTAGGGACCCAAAGAGATCCCAAGCTGGAGACACAGTGCAGGGTGTGACCAGTTCTGCTGAGCAGGGAAAGGCAATGAGGAGTTGGAGTGGCAGGGCTTGTTTAGGTGGGTACGTGCCTGCTCTCCTCCCTCGTCTCCATCCTCCAGCCTCTGGTCTCAAATGAGCTCTCCAGGTACGGTCAGAGGCCAGGTGAAAGATAGTTGGTCAGGGCAGGCACTGAGCTGCCTCAGCTCTGCGGTACTTTCTGAAATCCATGAGCCCCGCCGTGTGCCCCAGCCCCCAGGCCCTCCAAGGGCAGCAGGGCAAGCTGGAGAGCAGGCGCTTGCCCTGACCTGCCCTGCTGGTCTGGGAGAAGTGGGTAGGCCTGGGCTGGAAGGTCTGTGCTCCTTCCAGGTCCTACTAGAAAAGGGCTTTGTGGTGCCCCAGCCCCCTCCCCGGAGCAGCCACATTCCTGGGCAGAGGCCTGGACTCCTCACCCGCCAGAGCCGTGGGCTGAGGCCAGGGCCTAGGGTGGGGGGACTCTCAATGGGCCTCTGTGCTGGTTCACAAGGGGCCTCTGTGGTGGAGTGCACGGCTCCTACACATGCTGTGGCCCACAGAGCCCCACCATCCATCACCCCAGAGCCCAGCCCTGTCCCTATGGTTATAAACACCCTCTCCTGGACCCAGACCCCCCCCCCCCAGGGCTCTCTTAGTCACAGAGGGAGAGAGAGTCCTGGCAGACAGAGAGTAAAGTGAAAGACTCCCTGCTCTGACACCCACATTTGCCATCTGTCATTTCTCAGGACACACTTCTACCACAGGGCCTTCATAATTGCTCTGCCCAGACCCGTGTCTCTCAACAGCTCTGTGGCTTTGCCCCTTCCTTCTCGTAGCCCCTTCAAGAGAGGACTTCCTGCTCACCCACACTTCATAGGCCCTCTGCCTCCTTGTTGGTTTTTTGTAGTCCATATATGTTCAGACCCTTTGTTTTCTTTTCCTTTCTCCCTGCGCCGCAGGCAATCCCTATGAGGAGAGAAATTTTCATTTATGGACACACTACTCTGTCCCCTGCCTATCGAACACCACCTGGCACACAGCAGTGCCTGCCTCAGGTGACAAGAAATAAAGCCAAGTCCATCCCCAGGCTTTCCCCTCAAGATCAGGGTTAATAATGGTCCTGCCGTTGTCCTTGTGTCGCAGCTGAGGACATAGGGTTCAGAGAGGTCAGACACTTGCCCAGGATCGCTTCTGTCAGTGGCACTGTCACTCGAGGGGCTGGGCTTTTAACCACTGGCTTGCACCACCTCCCTGTCCTGTGTCAGGCTGGGCTCTAAACAGGCACTTTGTACCTGTGTAAGGGTCCTTTGCAACTCATGTTAACTTGGCATTTATAATTTATACTTTAATTCATGAATATTGTGAGATTGAATGCAGTAAGGATCTTGTACCTAACAGATTTTCACAAAATGATTGGGGTCATATTTGTATATGTGCACCACAGTTTCCATATACTACAGATATGTGATGTGGATTAATTCAGCTATCATTTTTCCAATATCTACTATGTGCTGGGCTATGTCTATGTGAACATGTGTTTATGTGTGTGTGTGTGTGTGTGTGTTTATGTATGTATACAGAGCTCATACATACATATGTATATATGATGCTATGACAAAATACCCGAGATAATCAACTTAAAAGGAGGAAAGGTTTGCTTGGTTCGCAGTTTCAGAGGTTTCCATCCCTGATCACTTGGCCTTGTTGCTTTGGCCCTGTGGCAGAAGCACATGGCAGAGACCTTCTCACCTCATGGCAACTGAGATGCAAAGAGGGGGAAGAAGAGTCCCAGTGTCTTCTTTGAGGTCATGTCCCCTGTGACCTAACTTCTCCAACTAGACCCCACCTCCTGATGCAGACCAAACCTGCAATCCATGGACCTTTGGTGGACATTCGTGATTCCCACCATAGCAAACATCAGGAAATGTCATGGCCTCATGTAGAGTAGGTGCCCACAGCACAACAGTGGTCTGGGTGTGCCCACACCAGGGAGGTGGGAACCTGATCACCATTACTCTGTAGGGCATGCTGTGTGCCAGGCACAGCGTGAGCTCTGGGGCTCAGGGTGGCTGACACCCAAGGTCCCCTTTTGTGAAAATCACAGTCTGGTGGAGAGAGAGGAAGACAAAGCACAGCTCCTGATTCACGGGGCTTACGCAGTGCCTGAGAATAGCCATACATGTGAGCATGATGTCCTTTACTCCTCACTGTCACCCAGGGTGGTCAATGCAGTTGACAACTGTCCTTCACCGTGAAGGAAACAGGTTCAGAGGGGCGGGGTCAGTGCCTAGGTGTGGCTGACTCAGCACATGATGGTTCCTGTGCAGATCCCTGGCCTGTCCATGTCCAAGCGTAACTGCCAGGGTCTGTGGGGATTGTGGGGGCAGAGGCTGAGGAGCCCAGAGGAGGCAGCTCAGGCATCTCCATGGAGGAAGTGACGGCAGCGCTGCATCTTGTGGGACGTGGCTAGGGAAGTCTGCGGAGGCATGACCTGGTCACACCTGCAGGGTCCCTGTGGCCAGCCAGCCTCCTCTGCAGACCACCCTTCCTGTCCAGCCTTCCTCTGAGTGTTGTGTGCCTCCTCTTTTCCGCTATCACTTGGTTTCTAGGTCAGGCCATTTTCCATGTGAGTTAAGCCCCTTGCTCCAGATGGGCCTCAGGGTGGAGCCCTAGACAGGCCTGCTGGGCTACCCTAGGGCAGAGCCCCCACGGGCAGTGTGGCCCAGCTATGGACCCTCAGGTCTCAGCCCATGTGGGAGGCTTTCTGGCACATCCCCCCATTTCTGTCCGCTGGTCCAGCTGCCTGAGGCTACCACATGCCAGGCCGCTGACACCTCTCTCTTTCCTACAGTGTATTTCCGGGCACTGGTCAATTTCACACACTCTATTGAGTACAGCCCTCGGCTGGAGGACGCAGGCTCCAGGGAGTTCCGAGCTGTGTCAGAGGCTGTGGTGGACAGGGTATGATGAAAGGGCTCAAAGACCATGGGGAATTAGGGGGGTCAGGGCCACAGATGGGGAGGCATCTGGTGGCTGATGTGCCATGTCCCTTGCCAGCTGGAGTCGGAGTACTTGAAGATTCCTGGAGACCAGGTCGTCAGTGTGGTGTTTGTCAAGTGAGAAGGGTTCCCCCGGGGACAGGCAAGGGGCTTGGGCTGGCCTGGAGAGGCTGGCGAGGCCAGGCCTCAGCAAAGAGCGGAGAATTCAAGCCTCTTCCTTCCCTGCCCCCTGCCCAACTCCTCCCCAGGGAGCTGGATGGCTGGGTCTTCGTAGAGCTGGATGTGGGCTCAGAAGGGAATGCAGATGGGGCTCAGATTCAGGAGGTGCTGCACATGGTCGTCTCTGGGGGCTCCATCGGCCCCTATATCACCTCGCCCCAGGGGTTCCAGTTCCGACGCTTGGGCACAGGTGAGCCTCTCCTAGAACTAGGGACCACTGCCTCACTTTCTCAGAATTGTGTGCATCTCCTCTCAGGGTTTCCACCGTGGGCGGTCCTACTAGCATGGGTTTGCACACCACTAGGAGAAGGAGCTCACGACCTCCTGAGTCTCCCCTCCAATCTCTGTGGCCTTAGGTAGAGCAGAGAGTGCTTCCTCTAGCAAGTATACACCAGGCCCAAATCCTTCTGTCTCCCTATACCCTGCCCGTACGAGTCCCTTCACCTAACAGTACTTGTAAGTGCAAATGACTTGCATTCACTCATAACCAACCCTGGTTTCCTGAGCACAGAGTGGATGTCAGGCCTTTGTATTCGGGCTCAGCCCAGGTTGCTTGTCGCTGTCCCCTGTCTTGTTTCAGCCTGTGAGTCTTTGGGCCGGTTCTAATTCATTCTTGTGGGTGGTGATCCTCACCCTGTCCCATTTCAGTGCCCTCTGTGGGAAGGCTCCACCATGTCACCCTGTGCGTTCCACTCAGGACCCCCAGAACTGAACAAATTGAATCCCTACCTTAGTTTAACCCAATCAGGAAAGAATTCATGGTCCATCACCTTCTTTCTTCTGCACATAGAAGCTTCAGTTAGTGCACCCAGAGGTCTCTGTTGGCTTCTCCAGACCCAGGTCTAAAGATTGCTGGGTGCCCAGACTTCTCCACTTTCCAAGGACTCCTCCTGGCTGGGGGTGGTGGGGCGGTCGGCTCAGCCCTCAGCTCCCAGGTCCCAGGTAGCTGGCTGCTGACCACACCTTCCTTTCCAGCACAGACCCCCCCACCTCAGCCAGCTGCTGTGGGGGTCACAGTGACCCCAGGTGAGAGTAGAAGCCTCGCCAGGTCCAGTGGGGAACAGAGAATTTAGTAGCTGGAGAGAAAGAAGGACAAAATCCAGATCACTGGGCCACCTTCTGCCCTCCTCCTCTGTCCTCACTGGCCCCGGCTGTGGCTTGCATGTGTGTGGTGTGATGGTTGCATGTATATGGCATGTCAACTGCATACAGCTCTATGAAAGGGGCGGGTGAGGCCACTGCCACATGTCCTACGCCTGGTGTGTACTCTGGTCGTGTCCACCCAATGCTCCTTACCCTCACCTTCTGCTACAGTGGCCTGACACAGGCCCGAGGTCCCCTCACAGCCATATGGTCCCTGTGCTGTGTCACACCCTCCAGCAACTGCAAACTTGCACCTCTGACCCACTCCCACTCTCACAGTACCCCAGTTCCCAAGAGTGTGCACCGAGGCTGAGTTTGCCTGCCACAGCTACAATGAGTGTGTGGCCCTGGAATACCGCTGTGACCGGCGGCCTGACTGCAGGGACATGTCTGATGAGCTCAACTGTGGTGAGGGGCTGTCTGGGAGCACAGGCCAGGGGGCCTGAGGGTGCGGGTGGGGCATGAAAAGTGGGTGGGAGGGTCAGGGCAGGGGGTGCAGCAGGGAGCAGACTTGAGGGGCACAGGGAGAGTCTGGGAACTGCAAGGCCAAGGGGTGAAGAGTCCTCTGCTAACCACCTGGCACCCTTTGTCCACAGAGGAGCCGGTCCCTGAGGTCAGCTCCGTGCCATCGGTAGTTGTGGAGACATCGCCTTTAACACACAGGCTACCAGAGGCAACCACCACACAGTGGCCAACATATACCCACCGTCTCCAGACTCTGCTTCCCCATCTGGCCACACGTGTGCCCTGTGAGCCCCACGAGGCCGCATGCCACAGTGGCCACTGCATTCCCAGAGACTACCTCTGTGACGGTCAGGAAGACTGCAAGGACGGCAGCGATGAGCTGGGCTGTGGTGAGCCACAGGCAGAGGCTGTGGGAACTGTGTCAGGTGCTGGCCAAGGAAGCTGCTGCTGAGCACCACTTTGTCCTACAGGGCCACCCCCACCCTGTGAGCCCAACGAGTTCCCCTGTGGAAATGGACACTGTGCCCTCAAGTTGTGGCGTTGTGACGGCGACTTCGATTGTGAAGACCGCACTGATGAGGCCAACTGCCGTGAGTGTTCCCTGGTGCCGCTGGCCTGCCTGGCCCAGGCCATTTGCACCCCATCCCTACCAGACAGGTGTTGGCCTCCCTGGAGACAGAAGTCAAGATTGGTCTCTGGTCTGGACAGGTGGTACACACCTGTAATCCCAGATGCTTAGGAAGCTGAGGCAGGAGCATTGCAAATGCAAGCCTAGCTGGGTTACACATAGCAAGACCCTGTCCCAAACTATATATATATA
>NW_004524668.1:3961598-3983164 GCF_000260255.1 Octodon degus
TAATTTAGTATTATTATTATTATTTGTAGTACTGGGTATTGAACTCAGGACCCTGCACTTGCCAAGCAAGCACTTATTCTATTAAGCTATCTCCCTGGGCCCAAAATTCATTATTTATTTAT
Organism: Octodon degus; assembly: GCF_000260255.1. NCBI lineage: Eukaryota > Metazoa > Chordata > Mammalia > Rodentia > Octodontidae > Octodon > Octodon degus. The sequence continues at coordinate 3,961,721 of NW_004524668.1, forward strand.
TTTTGGCAGAACTGGGGATTGAACTCAGGCCCTTGTGCTTGCCAGGCAAGAGCTTATTCTACTGAGCCATCTCCCCAGCCCCCTGTCCCAAAATTTTAAAAAATGGCTGGGGATTTCTTTTTCCTACCAGATCAGTGGCAGAGGGCTTGCTAGTGTGTATGTGAATCCCTGGGCTCTATACCTAGCACTACAAGGAAATTAAAATAAAAGTCCATCTCTGACCAGAGCTATGAAGCCCCAGGCCCCAACCTGCAGGTGGCTGGGCTGTCCATGGTTTGTGCCTGAACTGCTTTGCTGAATTTTTGTAGCCATTGGTCTTTTCTTTGTTGCTGTGGGGAAGTGGGGCATGAAATAGATGCCTAAAAGAGCGTGATACGCTGGGTCTCCTGGATGCTGAGGTCCTGGTGTACAGATAAGTCAAAGCCCTGCCCTGTGGGCTGCGTAAGTCCACCTTGTGCTGTGGTGAGGATACCCACGCCTAGGTACTTGATAAGCTATAGAGGTTTGTTTGGCTGACAGCTCTGGAGGCTGGCCAGTCCAAGACCCAGGGACCATATCTACTGAGAGCCTTTTTGTTGCAACCTAGCATGGCAGAGGGATCAGATTTAATGAGGGGGAAAGCCAAAGCATCCTCTTTATCAAGACCCTGCTCCTGCCACATAAACACAGACCCCAGGGCAGAGTGCTGCCTCTCTATGCTGTTGCACTGGGAATCATTTCTAACATGCCAACATTCAAAATATAGCATGGAGCTAGAAGTTTTTCACCTAAAGCTAGTTCTAGCTCATTTGTTCCTTCATCTACCCAGGTCTTCAACTATCTTTTAGTCCATCTAATCATCCTTTCAAGCTTCCACTAACTCATTTGACCAACTGTCTATCCATCCATCTGTCCATCCATCATCCATCCTTTTCTACCTAACTCATCATCTAGCCATCTGGCCCAGTGTGTTGGCACATCCCTATAATCCCCACAGTTGGGAGACTGAGGTGGGAGAATCCTTGTGAGTTCAAGACAAGCGTGGGCTACGAAGTGAGCTCAAAGCCAGCCTGAACTGCACAGCAAGACACTATCTCAAAAAAGACAACAAACAAAAATCTAGCCATCCACTCATCCATAGAACATCCTTCCCGTCCATTCCACCATCCATCCTTCCATCTACTGCCCATCTCCCAGTTCCATCCATCCATCCATCCACCCACACAACATCCATCTATCTTGCCATCCAACCATCTATCCATTACAGACCCATTCATCTTGTCACTGTCTTGGGCAGTATTGATATCACGACAGTTGAATAGGTGAGGGAGGCTGGAGGGCCAGAGACACACCAGGTGGTACCTTGTGTGTCCTGCCTTGGGAAGTGAAGCCTGTGCTTGTCACTCTGAGGTCAAAGATTGTCCTCAAGCCATATCCCTGTGGCCCAGTGTTGTCTATCTGGTGTGCATCAGAATTTTCTGCTGTCAGCCTGCCTGGCTTTTCCTATCTTCCTCTACCTTTCCTGCCCTGCAGCAGTTGCTGGGTAGGGTAGCACTGGCAGGCTTTAAGCTCACTGGGAACACCAGCCCCTTTTGGAGAGAGGAAATCATGAAGGGTTTGGGCAGAAGAGGCCCTCTCAGAAGCCTCTGCCGGGGAAAAGCTAAGGAAGGCCACGGGCTTATTGACAGAGCCCAGAATGGAGAGGAAGTGAAGCTGAGTGGCCTTGGGGGCCCTTCAGAGGCTTGGATCTGAGTGTGTCACAGATGGCAGCCCCCTTGCTCCTGTCTGGATGCATGACTTCCACTCCTGCACTGTGCCTTCCTGGCCCTCTCTGTCTCCCATGCTTTGTCTCTTTGTGGACAAACATGCGTCACCATTTACTAAAGATGTTCAGTGGGATCCAGGCCTGTGGCAAGCAGCCCCAGTCGATGGGTGGCTGCTCCAGGTCAGTCACCTGCTCCAGAGCATGGAGGCTCCAAGAAGGCCCCGCCATACCAGGTCTCTCACAAGGCTTGTCCAGTATGGAGCACAGTACGGGTTACCCATGGCTGGAGACACCAACTCCTCTGGCTATGCCTCGACAGGGCTCTTGTCCATTCAGCATAGTGCTTCTCTGACTCTGAAGGTGGCTGATGATGTGAGCGGCTGTGTTTTAGTCTGTTTCTCATTTCTATAATGGAATACCCAAAACAGGACAACTGCGTAAAGAAAGGGGGTGTATTTAGCTCACAGTTTAGAGGCTGAACACCTGAACAGCATAGTGCAGGCTCTACTGAGACTGTCCCTTGGCTGAGCAATCTCATGGCAAATGGCAGTGAGGGGAAGAAGAGAAATCAGGGAAGAGTAGGATTCATCGTCACTCCTGAGGACACACTCCTGGGACCTTAGGACCTCCCACTAGGCCTCATCTCCTGAGGTTCCTACTCCTTCCACATCACCAGAGTGGGACCAGACTTCTACCACATGAGCCTTTAGGGACACACAACCTCCAAGCCATGGCCACTAAGGGATGCTGTGACATGGCTGTGACCTATCAAGTTTTGGGGGGATGAAGAGGGAGTAAGTTGTAGAGTTCAGGTAAGGTGAGGAGCTGTTCCACAGCAGACTGGTGGCTGTGCTGTGTGGTGTGACAGTGGCAGCTGTTAGGTGGGTGAGATGAGGCTGACCCTGGGGCTCCTGAAGAAGGGATCGGGTGGGAGGGCTGTTTCTGGGAGCCAGTAGAGGTTGGGGTGGACTTCCTTGAGGACAGTGCCCCTGTGCCCATACCACCCGGCTCTGTCCCTCAGCCACCAAGCGCCCTGAGGAAGTGTGCGCGCCCACACAGTTCCGGTGCGTCTCCAGCAACACGTGCATCCCGGCCAGCTTCCACTGCGATGAGGAGACCGACTGTCCTGACCGCAGCGACGAGTTTGGCTGCAGTGAGCAGGGAGCTAGGGGCAGATGGGCCTGTCCCCTTGGGGCCCTCTTCCCCCCCCCCCAGGCCCTCAGAAACCCTCATTCCTGCTTCTATCTCCTCAGTGCCTCCCCAGGTGGTGACTCCTCCCCAGGAGACCATCCAGGCCTCCCGGGGCCAGACAGTGACCCTCACCTGTGTGGCCACTGGTGTCCCCACCCCCATCATCAACTGGAGACTTAACTGGGGCCACATTCCTTCTCATCCCAGGTATAGCTCTGGACCAGCGGGGGGTACTGTGAGGCCCGGCAAAGCCTCGGCAAACAGCCCAGGAGTGACCCTCTTTCTCTGTGCCCATCAGGGTGACCATGACCAGTGAGGGTGGCCGTGGCACGCTGACCATCCGTGATGTGAAAGAGTCAGACCAGGGTGCCTACACATGCGAAGCCATGAACTCCCGAGGCATGGTGTTTGGCATCCCTGACGGAGTCCTGGAGCTTGTTCCGCAGCGAGGTATGGGGCCAGCCTACGGACACCATCTCAGGTGGATCCAGGCCCCTGTCGGCCTGACACAGCCTTCCTCTGCTGCCCTGCAGGCCCCTGCCCTGATGGGCACTTCTACTTGGAGCACAGCGCCTCATGCCTGTCCTGCTTCTGCTTTGGTGTCACCAACGTGTGCCAGAGCAGCCACCGCTTCTGGGACCAGATCCGACTACGTTTTGACCAGCCTGGTGATTTCAAGGGTGCGTTGGGGCCGGGAGCCATGGGAGCTCAGGGGACACCAGGCTCCTGCCCACTCAGAGAGGACAGCATGTGCCACCTAGACTGCGGCCAGGGTGGTAGGGACACAGGGTTGCCAGAGAAATACAGAGCCCCAAAAGAAGAACATTTCAAGGGAAACCAAACACTTTTAGGTGAAGCCAGATACTGCAAGCTCAGCACTGTTTCAGTTTCCAGATGGGAACCCCAAGGTTCTGGGAGGTGAGGGGCACCTGGGGGTGACAGATTGCAGGCAGAATGGAACCTGGAGCTATTTGATTGGGATCTGGGTGGTCAGGCTGGGTGAGGTTCCAGGCAGATGGGTCGCCTGCATGTGGATGGTGAGCAGGAAGGAGGGCCTAGAGGTGGCCCCACCATTTGTGTAGCCCCAAATGTATGGTCATTTCCAGATTAGCGGTGGCCAAGGGGAGACACTTTCAGCAGGCAAATGTAGACCCAGCATTTGGAATGAACCTTTTAAGAATCAAAACTGTTCCTCGCTTTGGAGGTAGTGAGCTGCCCTTGTGGCATGTAATCACAGGCCACGGTGGCTGGTCCCTTGGTAATGCAGTCATTCAGGGCCTCAGCTACAGTAGATACCTCATAAGCATTCCTGGGAGTACTGCGGGGGAAGCGCAGGTTTGCAGATTTCTGTCATCACAGAGGGTTCCATAGGATGATGCTGCCAGAGACTGGGGCTGCTGTCCAGGGAGGGCCCATGTCAGGTGACGGTGTGTGTGTGTGTGTGTGTGTGTGTGTGTGTGTGTGTATGGCTGGGACAGAGGACCCGTCGTAACAACAGCAGTGAGAAGGGCTAGCCACTTGTCAAGCTCTTTCTTGGCAGCGTCCTCTATTTTAATCATTGCAAATCAATTTGCTCATTTTATCTCCCTGACAACAAATGAGGTGAGCCATGATCAATACCATTTTATAGATAGGGCAACTGAGGCTCGTGCATCTCCAGCAGAGTGTAGCCAGGACTGGGGCTCCGGGTCTTGAGCCCTCTAAAGCTCTCTGCTGCCCCCACTGGGTTGTTCTGAGCCTGACAGTCCAGGGAGCTCAGCAAGCAAAAGGCTCTCAGAAGTCCTATGGGGAGAATCTCCCTGACCTTTCTTTGACCTTGCAGTTCCCAAATGGGCCCCAACGTTGTGCAGCATTGGCTTCCCTGGGGCTGATTTGGGAAGTAATGCTCCACAACTTCAAGGAGAGAGGAAGACCAGGAGAGCTGAGGGCAGTGACGCACACCCCGAATCCTGGCTACTCAGGAAGCCAGGGCAGGAGAACCATCAAGTAGTCAGCCTGAGCAACTTAGTGAAATCCTATCTCAGATTAAAACAGGCTGAGGATATAGTTCAGCAGTAGAGCATCAGGCACCTGCCTGCACACACCAGGTTGATTCCTCAGTACTAAAGAAGAGAAAGAACAGGAGGAGGAAAACGCTGGACTTCACTTTGGAAGAAAGACCACAGTTTTCTCTAAGTCAGACTTCCGGCAGAGCTGTTCCGCCCTTCCGGGCTCTGGCCTCAGGTGGCCACTCTGTCCTCACAGCTCCTCTGCCCCCCACAGGCGTGAATGTAACCTCAGCAGCGCAGCCTGGCATGCAGCCCCTCGCCTCCACCCAGCTGCAGGTGGACACCACCCTGCAGGAGTTCCAGCTGGTCGACCTGTCACGACGCTTTCTCACCCATGACTCTTTCTGGGCTCTGCCTGAACAGTTTCTGGGCAATAAGGTGAGGGCCAGCTCGTCTGAACTGAACCCTCCTCCATGCCCTGACCCACCTGGGCCCCTTGCCCCTGACCCTGAGCTCAGGAAGGCACAGTGAAGGGGGAGCTGTCGGACTGCACATAGCTGCTTATGGAGGGTATAGGGGGTGCCACTTATGCTCGCAGTTGCCCTGCCCTAATCCACCCCTTCTTGGCCAGGTGGACTCATACGGTGGCTCCTTGCGCTACAAGGTGCGTTATGAGCTAGCACGAGGCCCACTGGAGCCTGTGGAGCGGCCAGATGTGGTCCTGGTGGGGGCTGGGCACCGACTGCTCTCCAGAGGCCACACAGCCACCCACCCCGGGGCTCTGAACCAGCGCCAGGTCCAGCTCTCGGAGGTTGGTGCCATTTGAACTCAGAGGCCACCCAGGTGGGGGCAGCAGCTGGGTGGGGGCACGCAGCGGGGGTGGCACTGACACGTGACCACCTCCTCGCCCACCCCAGGAACACTGGGTACACGAGTCCGGCCGGCCTGTGCAGAGGGCCGAGATGCTGCAGGTGCTGCAGAGCCTGGAGGCGGTGCTCATCCAAACGGTGTATAATGCCAAGATGGCCAGCGTGGGGCTGAGCGACGTCACCATGGACACCACAGTCACCCACGCCACCAGCCACGGCCGCGCCCACAGCGTGGAGGAGTGCAGGTGCCTGGCCCAGCAGGGCTGCAGATCACAGGGACCCTGACAAGCGTAGGAGAAAAACATCAGGGCCTCAGTTCCTGCAGCCACTCTCTCGGTCCTGTCCCTGCAGATGTCCCATTGGCTATTCCGGCCTGTCCTGTGAGAACTGTGCTGCCCACTTCACCCGGGTGCCCGGCGGGCCCTACCTGGGTACCTGCTCTGGCTGCAACTGTAATGGCCACTCCAGCTCCTGCGACCCTGTGTATGGCCACTGCCTGGTGAGTACTGCCAGCTGGCACTAAGACACCAGACGGGCATGGTGCGAGACACCCTTATGCCGACAAGATTAACACAAGCCTCCAGAATGACTGTCATGGCTGACATAAAAGCTACCATGACCTTGCGCTGGATTAACAAAGACACAGTATCCAGACACGGGAGGTCTTCCACCCACTCTGTTCTTAATGCCGGAGGCGCTCTATGAAGCACGGTCCTTATGAAACATCCCTAAGGGGTAAGAGCGCAGACATCATTTCTTACAAATAGTGATGAGAACAGGGATTGTGGAGCTCAACAGGGCAGGACTGTTATCTCCAAATCCCTGGACAGCTGCCAGAAGTAAAGAAATGGAATTCAAGGCCAGAACAGGCCCGTAGTGTGGGTTGGAAGGCACCCCAAAGCGCACCCCCCAGCCTGTCTGGCTAAGTTCTCCCCACAGACCTGAGCTGCTCTCTTTGCTTTCCTCCTAGAATTGCGAGCACAACACAGAAGGACCACAGTGCAACAAGTGCAAAGCTGGCTTCTTCGGGGATGCCACGAAGCCCACGCCCACTGCCTGCCGGCCCTGCCCGTGCCCCTACATCGACCCCTCCCGCAGGTCAGACCCGGCTCAGGCTGTGGGAGGGAGGCAGAGTGCTGGATCTGAATCCTGCCCTCAACACTGCGTGTTCTTGTTTGCCATGAGTTCTCCAGCCTCTGTTCCCCTTCCCATGTAATCACCCAGTTGTTATGGGCTGCAGTTGCTAGGAGACTGCAGATCAGGGTCAGGTGGGCAGCAAGGCAGGGTCACACCTGCCAGCATGCTGTGGCCAAGTGGACAGCCAGCCAGGGTCACACCTGCCAGCATGCTGCAGCCAAATGGACAGCAGTCATTTCTGGGGTAGGCGTGTCAGGCCTGGTCCCCAGCCCTGCCCTATGCCCTGCCCATTTGGCACCCACAGATTCTCAGACACTTGCTTCTTGGACACGGACGGCCAAGCCACGTGTGACGCATGTGCTCCTGGTTACTCAGGTCGCCGTTGTGACAGGTGAGAGAGCCAGAGGACTGTGTGCAGGGCTGTACTTGGGAGTCAAGGGAGGGCTGCTGATGCCTCTGTCTCCCCCAGGTGTGCCCCCGGATATGAGGGTAACCCTATCCAGCCCAGTGGGAAGTGCAGACCCACCAGTGAGTATCCAGGCCTCTCACCAGGCCTCCCCCAACCCTTCCTGGAGCCTGGCCTAAACCTGAAGAACCACCTCCCTCTGCGTGTCTGTCCTGGCTCTGTCTGTCTTGTGTCTGTCCCCCCTCACCTGCCCTGCTGACATCCACCTTGTGTCCCCAGCCCAGGCGATCGTGCGCTGCGATGAACGAGGCAGTGCGGGGTCCGCTGGAGAGGCCTGCCTCTGTAAGGTACGTCCCAGGCGAGGCAGGCAGAGAGGCCAGGTCTTCTCCTGGGCCAGGTGTGGTGTCGCACTCCTATAATCCCAGCACTGGGAGACTGAGGCAGGAAGATCGGAATTTTGAGCCCTGCCTGGGCATCTTAGTGAGAAGTTGTCTTAAAATTAAAAATAAGAAATACCTGAGGATGTAGTGCAGCGTGAAGAGCCTAGGTTCCATTCCAGTACTGGGGGGTGGGGGGGTGGAGGAGAAGCAGTGGCTTGCCCCTGGGCAGGAGCACCAGTGAGGAAGTCAGGTGACCTGAGTCGAGAGCTCACCGTGTGTGCAGCTGCTCGGCTTCACCTCACTTTACTGCCCTCATCTGGACACCGGATCAGCATCCCCACGCATGGGCTCAGAAATGGGGTGCTACTCGCATTCAGGGTAAGGAAAGCCGCATCCATGGAGAAAGGACAGACCACTTTTGGAGTCAGCACTCCTGACTAGACAGGCTGGCTGAGTGGCCTTGTGCAGGTCCCTTCATACCCCTGAACCTCAGTACCCCTCACCCCAGGGATGGTGATAGCTACGTGGTGCCTAGGGGAACAGAGGGAGGTGATGACTGTGGAGAATCTAGCGCAGTACACGAAGCCCTCCATAAATTGCAGTGGGAACTACTTCAACCAAGTTGCTTTATTTCAAATCTAACCTCATTTGTGAGCTTCCTGGCAACCAAAGAGAAAAGGGAAAATAGCTACACAGCCACACATGAACTGGAAATCATTGTTCAGATGGTGGTGGTGCCTTGTACAAGAATCTTCCCAAGCCAGGTTTGGTGACTCACTCCTGTAATCCCAGCACTCGGGAGGTTGAGGCAGGAGGAGTGGTGCAAGCTTGAGACCAGCCTGGGATACAAAGGGAGCTCAAAGCCAGCCTGTACTGCATACTGGGACCTTGTGTCAAAAAGACAAAAAAAAAAAAAAAAAAAAAAAAAAGCGCTTGCCTGGCAAGCACAAGAGCCTGAGTTCAATCCCCAGTTCCGCACAAAAAAAAAAAAAAAAAGAATCCTTCCAGTGGCTTCTGCATCCCATCAAGTCAGTGGGTGGGTTCAGCTGGTGGCTCCAGGCAGCCCCTATAGCGGGCTATCCTGCAGCTCCCTGGTCTCTGCCTGCAGAACAATGTGGTAGGCCGCTTGTGCAATGAGTGTGCTGAAGGCACCTTCCACCTAAGCACCCGCAACCCCGATGGCTGCCTCAAGTGCTTCTGCATGGGTGTCAGTCGCGAGTGCACCAGCTCGTCCTGGAGCCGCGCCCAGGTACCCTTGTGGGGCAGGTGGAGTGCAGGAAGGGGTGGCCTGGCCCAGGGCTGGATGGGATGCAGATCAGTCCCACCTGGCCTCTGCCCCCTGCCCAGGTACTCGGGGCCTCGGAGGAGCTGACACAGTTCAGCCTGACCAACGCTGCGGGCACCCACACCACCAGTGAGGGCATCTCCTCATCCTCATCTGGGGAGCTGGTCTTCTCCTCCTTCCACAACCTCCTAGCCGGACCTTACTTCTGGAACCTCCCTGCACGCTTCCGGGGCGACAAGGTGGGCAGTGGCTGGGCAAAGGCGAGCAACTGTGGGCGTTGGGAGCAGCATAAGCAGAGGTGGGGAGCAGTGTCGGGCACCATGGAGAATTGTAGGATCCCTGCAAGGATGTAACATCAAGGGGGGTGACCAAGCACCTGTCTGTCCCATGCCCTAGGTGACCTCCTATGGTGGGGAGCTGCGCTTCGTGGTGACCCAGAGGCCCCAGCCCAGCTCTGCACCCCTACACGGACAGCCGCTGGTGGTGCTGCAGGGCAACGGCATCACACTGGAGCACCATACGTCCCGGGAGCCTGCCCCTGGGCAGCCCAGCACCTTCACTGTGCCCTTCCGGGAGGTGAGCCCTCCCTCAGAGGTGTGGGTGGGCACTGCCCTGCTCCTCTTCCACACTTGGCCCAGATGTTGGGGCTTACACTCATGTGCCCTCTCCTTGGCAGCAAGCCTGGCAACGGCCGGACGGGCAGCCAGCCACGCGGGAGCACATGCTGATGGCGCTGGCAGGCATTGATGCCCTCCTGATCCGAGCATCCCACACCCAGCGGCCTGCGGAGAGCAGGTCTGGGTCCAGATGGGAGGACAGAAGAGGGCACAGGGAGGGGACCCTCGTCTTAGCTGAACTGAGGTGCAACCAGGCTGCCAGCCCTGCCGTATCCAGTCTGGGTGGCCCCTTTGTGCCTCATTTTCCCCATCGTTTAAGAGATTGCTCTGAGGTCTCTCCCCTTCTCCCCTTAAGCTGGTCTCAGCTCAGGACTCTGAGAAGCAGAGCCTGAGGCTGGGGATAGTGTGTATGTGATTCCCAGGGGGAACCGTTGTGGCCTCAGGTCAAGTTTGGTCTCAGCTTCTTTCCCGCTGGGCTCTGGAGAGTAAACAGCCCTGTGGCATCCTCTTATGGGGAGGTGGAGGGGATCTCATCCTGTGCTCATGTACCTGGTCGGGGCTCTGGAGAAAGTCTCAAGTGTAAGCCCTTAGCCCCAGCCCATGTGCCTGCTCTGGTGACCCTGACCAGGCATCTAGACAGGGTCCCACAGCATAGTGACAGGGCCATTGGAAGGACAGAGGGTGGCTGGCAGAGTGAGCACACACTTATTCAGACTGTGTGCTGTCATGCTCAGGGTCTCCGACATCAGCATGGACGTGGCTGTGCCTGAGGTCACCGGCCAGGACCCTGCACTGGAAGTGGAACAGTGCACCTGCCCAGCTGGGTACCGGGGCCCATCCTGCCAGGTGAGCCCGGGCACCACCACCAGCCCGCCCCTCCCCCATGCTCTCTGGCTGTCCCATTTTGGTTCCTGCCTCCCTGGCACCTCGAAGCCCAGCACGCTCATCTCCCATTCCTAGGACTGTGACACGGGCTATACACGCATGCCCAGTGGCCTCTACCTGGGCACCTGTGAACGCTGCAGCTGCCACGGCCACTCAGAGGCCTGTGAGCCCGAGACAGGTGCTTGCCAGGTGAGTCCCACCTCCCACCTGTCTACCTGAGGTGTCTGTGTCCTCCAGGGGCCCAGCCCTAACCACACTCTGCTCCTCACCCAGGGGTGCCAGCACCATACGGTGGGCCCTCGGTGCGAGCAGTGCCAGCCAGGATACTACGGGGATGCCCAGCGTGGGACACCTCAGGACTGCCAGCCATGCCCATGCCATGGAGCCCCAGCTGCCAACCAGTACATCTAGGCCCTGTCCTTCTTTGGGGTGTCTACCACCCCTCCCCATGTTCGCCCTGCCTGACCCTGTTGACAGGCAGTGATTAAATTCTGGGTGTGGTGTCCTCAGTGTGGCACCTGGAGGAGGAAACACTTGCTCTCAGCACCTCGGCCCACCCTCCCTCCCCCCAGCCCCTGTGCATGAGAGGTCCAGGCAATGTGCAGGGAATGCAGCCCAGGCCTCCTCTTCCCCTGGTCCTGAGGGAGGGTCTGCTGTCTTCCTGACTAGACCTTTGGCCTCCATCCAGGGCTGCCCACACCTGCTTTCTGGACACAGACGGCCACCCCACATGTGACTCATGTTCTCCAGGCCACAGCGGGCGTCACTGTGAGAGGTGAGACGTGTGCAGAGAAAAGATGAGCAGGACAGGCTGCCTTGAGGCCACAGGCAGACCGGCCCTCCCCCAAAGCCTGGCACTGGAAACCCTTAGACCCACCCGGCTGAGTCCTCCACAGCTCCCTGTGCCTGCCGAAGGTCCTCAGCCCGAGGCCCGATCGAGCCAGCTTGCCCAGCGCGTGATCTCGTGCACACCTCTGCTCTTCACCCCTTCTCCGTGACAGGCCTGGGCTCTGCACAGGCTCCGCAGGGTTTGGCTTTTTCTCTTTGCAGGTGTGCCCCCGGTTACTATGGCAACCCCAGCCTGGGCCAGCCTTGCCAGAGTGAGTAAGCTTTAGGGACAAGGAGGTCACCAGCATTAGGCTTCCCAGGTTCCTGCAGTAGAGCGAGGGCCTCTCTTCCCTGATGACCTACAACAGGTGGCTTTACCTTTCTGACCTATATCTGTGGGGATCCCTGGCCACCCTCCCCTACTCCAAAGCTTTTTTTTTTTTTTTTTTTTTTTTTTCTTTATTTAGGACAGGGTCTACAGGGTCTCACTATGTAGATTGGACTCATAGTGATTCTCCTGTTTTCAGCCTCCCATGTGCTGGGATTACAGGTGTGCACCACCATGCCCAGGCTCGACATCTCAGCGTGCCCTGGGGTAGGGCTGGGCTGGCAGGGCACTCTGGGGATAGAACCCCAACCGCTGCGCTCTGCCTAAGCAGGTGCTTTAGTCCGCTGAGTTATCAGGCCGGCTCTTCCAAAGCTTTGTGGGAGTGCAAATCACTGCCTCAGAAACACACAGCAGCCCTCTACACCCGTCTCCTTGCAGAGTTGCATACTTGGACGGCAGTGGGAATTGGGATGCTTGGGTATTTGGGGCTCTTAATTATAGCTTCCCTCCACCTCAGGAGACAGCCAGGTGCCAGATGGGACAGGCTGTAGCTGTGACCCCCAAGGCAGCATCAGCAGCCAGTGTGATGCCACTGGCCAGTGCCAGTGCAAGGTCAGTCCAAAGCCCTGTTGTCTTTGAGGCCTGGCTCTGGCCACATCAGATGTGGAGGTGGGGCGGGGCTGCTCTAGCTGCTGGCCTCGTGGTCCATGGAAGTGTGGGAGCCCCCAGCCCCCTGCATACACCTGCCGTCTGCCCACCACAGGTCCAGGTGGAAGGCCCCACTTGCAGCCGCTGCCGGCCCCACCACTTCTACCTGAGCATCAGCAACCCTGAGGGCTGCCTACCCTGCTTCTGTATGGGTGTCACACAGCAGTGCGCCAGCTCCTCCTATACTCGGCACCTGGTAAGAGCCAGGGAAGTCTGAGGCCTGGGTCCAACTGGGTCCCAGTTCCCTCTGGGGGTCCCTTTGTCCCATTTCTCCCATCTTTGCATGGAGCCCAGGGACCTAACCCCTTTCCAAGGCCCCCAAGCCCCATCATTTCTCATCTCAGTGTGAGCCCAGTACCTCCCTGTCCTTACCCTGGTGTCCCCCATGGTCATCTCATCCCCAGCCCTGATCTCAGAAAGCCCCCGTTCCCTGCCCTGATGCCCTCCCGTGCCCTGGCCCCCTAAGGCGCCCCAGCTGTAGACTGACTCTGCTTCTCTTTGTGCTGCTAGATCTTCACCCGCTTCGCCCCTGGGGACTTCCAAGGCTTTGCCCTGGTGAACCCACAGCGCAATAGCCGCCTGGCAGGAGACTTCACCGTGGAGCCTGTGCCCGATGGCACCCAGCTGTCTTTTGGCAACTTTGCCCAACTTGGCCACGAGTCCTTCTACTGGCAGCTGCCAGAGCCATACCAGGGAGACAAGGTGGGACCCGTGGCAGGGCTGCAGACCTCCCAGAGTGGCAGCTGGGAGCTGGGCCCCTCTGGGCCCCGCGGCAGGTGACGATGCAAACAGGTGCTCACCTCGGGGCAGTCTCCGCAGGCAGCCATCTGTCCCGTAGCTGCCATGTCATGGTTCAGCACGCACCTTTGGGTTCCATGAAACATGGACCTGAATCTCTGGATCCTCTGATAGCTTCTGCTCCAGGGAAGGGCCTGGGGGAGTTGGAGGAATCTCCAGGCACATGATAGGAGTTCAGATGGTAATGATTCTGAGTTTTTGTGCAACTTCCAAAAACTGAGTCCTGAGCCAGCCCCCCAAAACACAAGGACAGATGAGACGCCGTCACTTTCTTTCATTCAAAATCCACTGGTGAGCCGGGTATGGTGGCACACGCCTGTAATCCCAGCACTCAGGGGGCTGAGACAGGAAGATCTATGTCAGTTTAAGGCCAGCCTGGACAAGAGAGTGAGACCCTTTCTCAAAAACACCAACAGCAACCAAACATAACCACTGGTCTACACTGCAAGCTCTAAGCTTGGGATTGGGCGTAGCTGTTCTCACAGGTTGTGTCTCCTGAGCTCTTACTATGCCAGGCATTATTCTGAGTACTTTTAGTGTCAAAAGCCACAACTGTCTGGGTCAGATACTCTTGCTCTCCTACTTAATGACTGAGGAAACTAAGGCAAGACAGACTCAAGCAGACATTACCTAAAGCCCCACAGCTAGTGGGTGGTGCTGGCAGGATTCAGACCCAGACCAGAGCCTGTGGAGCGTATCTCTTTTGCTCTGAGACATGGTCTGGTGGGGTGGTGGTGCTGAGGATGGTACTATGGGGGGCAAGGTCTAAGGGGGCTCGGGGGCAGCCTGCCCATGTGTGCTCCTCAAGTAGTCACAGCCACCCTAAGGTACTCAGGGGAAGTGGGACTTGGCACAGCAGTCTGCTGCTGACAGAGACCAGTGCCCAGGGACCCTCAGGCTAAGTCTCTGAGGCTGCCTGGTCCCCGTTCCTTGGACAGCCAGGTCCCCCAACCCTGTTGCAGAGCTGACTACCTTGTGGCCTCTTCTTGGGCTCCCTCTCTTCTGCCTCTCTGTCACCCTCTCCCTCCACTCTTAAACCTTTCTCTTCTCTCCTGGCCCTTCCCCATGCCCCACAGGTGGAGGCATACTTGGCGCGGATGCGCCGGGCCCACCAGGTATGCTTTGCTGTGAGGGGGTGACGTTGGTGTGCTGCAGGCATGCTGTGTACTTACATGCCTCACCCCTGTGTGGGGAGATGCCCAGCGCCCTGGACAGTGCGGGTCTGTGTGAGCCCAGAGCTGCCACCAGGAGAGGCAGTTGCTCCCCCCAACTCCCTGCCCGTGGTCTGGTCCTAAGCCAGCTGTCTGTAGTCAGGGGTGACCAAGTTGGCAGAGAAACTAACCAGATGCTAATCTGCATGGCTGTTCCTGGCCCCCAGTTTGTTCTGGAACTGCCCCCCAGGCAACCTGGAGTAGCCCCCATGTGCACACAAGGCCTAGGTAACCCTGTGTGGCAGCCCCAAGAGGGTCCACCCTGTCCATGGGGAGAGAGCCCTGCCCATGGCTCCAGCTCTGTGTCCTCGGGAGAGCTAAGCTGGCTTGTGACCTCCACCCTGTCAGAACCGCACAACACTCTCAGAGGAGCAGTGGCGGGCAGCTGTGAGTGCTGGGAGGATCCTGGGGCGCCCAGAGGGCAGGGGACGTGCACAGCGGGCATCACAGGTAACCAAGAGCTTGGCCAGGGCAGGCTGTGTCTGGGACCCAGGGAACCCAGCTGGCCCTTTGGGACCATTTTCCTCTATGCTGCTCCAGACCCAGCCAGTGCCCAGTCTGCCCCATGGTTCCACAAGTGGCTTGCGCTGGTGCCAGGCCCTTGTGGAGAGGGAAGCCCAAAGAGCAGCCTCCGGAGCCCCACTGTGGCTGGGCACCCTCTGGAGGCCTCGCCCCAGTGGGCCTGGCCCATAGTCAGCCGATCCATCCCTGGACACCCACCGGGCTTGTGAGGACCAAATGGGCAGAGAGCAGGGGGCAGAGTAGGGGGCGTTGACACTGGTGTGTGGAGAGTGCAGAAGTGGGAGGCTATGGGGCTGGCATAGGCAGAGGGAGGGCAGAGCCCCATAGGCACATTTCTGTCCCTTTCTGCTCTTTTCCTCTGCCCTTTCTCTCTGGTCCCCCAGGTGGATGAGGCTCAGAGGCGGATGGATGCTGAGATCTGGCAGCTCCTCTCCAGCTTTGCTGCCCACCCCCAACCCAATAGTCGGGTTGTCCCTCCCCGCCCCCAGCCTGCAGCTGCTCTTCAAGCAGCTCCTCCCTCCTCCTCCTCCTCCTCCTCCTCCTCCTCTTCCTCCTCTGCTCTTCTGTCTTCCCCAGCAGGCTCTCAGGTATGTGCTCAGGCACCCACCCGGGGACCCGCATCCACCTAAGGACTCCCACCTACCATGCTTTCTAGACTGAAGGCATTTTGGGCAATTTCTCATGCTGCCTGGCCTTTTCTTTACTATACCAAGGATCCATTTAAAGGAAAATGGAACCTATACCAAGGCGATCCTACACCAAAGTGATCCTATACATAACTATTCCCTAGTTATGGTAGTTATACTTTTTTAATACATGTGCAAAGAACCATAGATTTTAGAACATTTCCCAGTGTACCACACATCTCTCGGGGTCCATAAGAGGGAAACACCAGGCATGGGGAGATCCAGGCCCAGACCACACCCAGAGAGAACAGCCAGGTCCAGGTCTGCAGGGAAAGCCAGCTGCCCAGAGAGTGGGTTGGGGGCCTGAGTGATGGGCAGGGCTGGGTCCTGTGCCTGTGCCCCAATGCTGGCCCCCCTGTGGCATCACTGTTCCCTGTCCTGCCCCTGCTCTTACCACCTAACCTTCTGTCCTAGTTCTCTCTGTCCTATGAAGGCTTCTCTCTGCTTCCTGGAAGCCTCTATTATTGGCAGCTGCCGCGAGCCTTCCTGGGGGACAAGGTAACGAGGAGTTGGGCTTGTGACAAATGGGTAGACCGAGGCCCATAGCAGGAAGGGGCTTCCTTGAGGCCCCAAGTGCAGGTCCCGCTGCAGCTAAGTACTGAGGAGGTAGTTTCTGTGTGCCGTGTCGGGTGCAGGCAGATGAGCAGGTTCCGGAGTTTCCTGTCACTGCGGTCAGCATGGTCCCAGTTGGTGTTGGTGTTCTCATCTTTGGCATGGGCCTTGGTGTTAGTTAATATCGTGTGGATACTGATTCCTCAAATGGTGCAGAAGCACCTCTTGAGAGTATGAAGCGAGTTGACGAGATTCAGGGCACAGGAAGATGTCAGGCGAGGGGGAGTAAGTGGGGTGTCGGCAGTGGGGCAAAGTCGCCCACATTGAATGTGTTTTCAGCGCTGTGCTGCGTCGTGTGTGTTCTGAGTTGCACAATGCCCATGATTCTCTTAAAAGTATCATTTTCACTCCTCTTACCATATAAGGAAAGTAGGGCTCAGAAACATAACTCATTAGCAGGGCATTGTGGTGCATACCTCTTATCCCAAGGATCAGGAGGCTGAGGCAGGAGGATTGTTGCAAGTTCGAGACCAGCCTGGGTTACAAAGTGAGCTCAAGGCCAGCCTGAACTGCATAGCAAGACCCTGCCTCAAAAAGACAAAAAAAAGAAGAGAAAGAAACATAACTCACTTGTCCAGGATGCCACTCCGACAGCTGAATTTAAGACCGGGTCTGTCAGACTGCAGTCTTCCCCCGTGATTACTGCGCCGTACCCACGCCTGCAGCTTGCTGGAAAGTTGGCCCCGTATCTGGCTGTGAACTTGCTGGCATCCAAGCAAACAGGAAAACAGTTATTTGGCTCTTGCTCGGCAACAGCCTGAGCTCCTTACCTCGCCCTAAGCTTGTGGAGAATGGCACCATGGCCTGTGTTGCCCAGGGCCTGGCATGTACCTAGCAGGCATTTGAGAAACACCAACTAACTGAGGAAGCACACACACGAACTAGTGGGGCAGGGACTGAGGTAGTGGGCTACTGAGCTGATGTCTGCCCTGGTGGCCACGGGGAGAAAGGGAAGCTCAGTGGAGCACAGCTGGGGCCTCAGCTGCCCATGTGAAAGCCCCTGAAACACCCACAAGGACTCTGCCCATCCTATGTGAAGACCCAAGTCCATCTAGTCTTTCTGCAACAAAGAATCCACTGGCTCATGTACCTGCAGCTCCAAGGATGTCCGCCATGAGGCCTAGCTGGACCCAGGCCTCCTCGGGCTCTGTCTCCATTTGTGTCTGCAGCTTCTCCTCTAACTGGAGCAGGAGTTTCTCTGTCCCAGGAGAGAGAGAAGTGCCAGGCTCCCTCGATCATCCCTGACCGGGGGAGGTCAGCAGTGGGCTGTGCAGATTGCCAAGGCCTGTAGGAGAAAGGCCATGGCCCCGAAACCATGTGGGCTACATGTAGAGGAAGAACTATTCATTGGGGAGAACCTGATATCATTTCCAGAAAGAGGGAAGTGGATTCTGGGCAGACCAAACGCACCTTCCCCACTGGCCAGTTAATCAGCGTCTTCACAGCCCCCGCCTATGACTGACAACAGTTGCCTGTGGTCACGCCTTCTGTTGCTTGTGAGAAATACCTGTAAATCAAAAGGCACTGGAAGCTTGTTGGCTGAGAGTGTACGGTGGTGGAGAATAGAAAAGAGGCTGCTCAGCATGATATGTAATGCTAGGAGGAATGCAGAGGTAGCTTGTTTCCCAGGTGACCACAGGCCTCCAGGGACAAGGTTGTGGTCCAGATGCTAGGGACCTTCAGTGCAGTCAGACCCACTCTCCCAGGAGGCTGGGCAGCGTGTGTGACAGGAGCTATCTCCCTGCAGGTGGCGGCATATGGTGGGAAGCTGCGGTACACCCTCTCCTACACAGCAGGGCCCCAAGGCAGCCCGCTGTCTGACCCTGATGTCCAGATCATGGTGAGCACTTGGATTCCTGGCAGGCGGAAGTGGGGGAGAGGAGCCATGCACTGTCCCAGTGTCGCTCACTAAGCTGGTCCATGCCCCTCAGCAGCAGCCCACTGCTGGGCACAGGGGCAGTGCGCAGGTGCCATTCTCCTCAGGGCACAGGAGCCTGGGAGAGCAGCGGTGGAGGGGCCTAGTGTGGGAGAGTCTGGGACTGGGGGTCCCTTCTCTCTAAGAGCCCCTCACCTCCCCTTCTGATCCCACCTTCATCTCTCCAGGGCAACAACATCATGCTGGTGGCCTCCCAGCCGGCACCACAGGGCCCCGAGAGGAAGAGTTATGAGATCGTCTTCCGAGAGGTAGGAGAGCTCCCTGTCCACATGCTATGTGTGCCCCGCTGCTCTGCCTGTTGTGGAGCCCAGCTGCGGAGCCGCTGCACTGCCCCTCCCACCCATCCTCTGCTTCCTGCCACCGTCCCCTCCCCCTGGATCAGGTCTCAAAGGCCGAGGGGTGGGGACTGCAGGAGTAGGTACAAAGCCTTCACCTTCACCCACATTCACCATTTTCCCTCTTAGGAGTTCTGGCGCCGGCCAGATGGGCAGCCGGCCACCCGCGAGCACCTGCTGATGGCACTGGCTGACCTGGATGAGCTCCTGATCCGGGCCACATTCTCCTCAGTGCCGCTGGCAGCCAGTATCAGTGCCGTGAGCCTGGAGGTGGCACAGCCAGGGCCCTCAGATGGACCCCGGGCCCTGGAGGTGGAGGAGTGTCGCTGTCCTCCTGGCTACATGGGCTTGTCCTGCCAGGTGAGTATGGGGCCCCCCGTGCCAGCATGCTAACCAGTGGCTGTGGCCATGGCCTGTGATTGCTGTCCTGGTCAAATGATGCCTTGCCCTTCCTATCAAGAGTTACGGGGCCGGGGAGATGGCTCAGTGGAATAAGCGCTTCCCTGGCAAGTGCAAGGGTCTGAGTTCAATCCCCGGTTCCGCAAAAAAAAAAAAAAAAAAAAAGAGTTACCCTTCCCAGCAGCCCCAAGATATGAATTGTCCCATTTATGGACAAAAGAAGGGCACAGAGGGATGAGTGACTTACCCAAGGACACACAGCAAACATGTGACAGAAACTATTTTGGACTCAGGTCTGATGGGCTCCAAAGCCTTGGTGTCCCAACCACTAGGCAGTACTGCCACAAGCCCTGGGGCACACTCAGAGGTTAGGACCCAGCTCGTGCCCTCAGGGTACCCTCCAGGACAGGAAGGCCCACACAGGAGCACAGGGGGCTCCAGACAAAGCTGAGCAAGGACAAGTGTCTGAGAGGGGTGGGGAGACTGTGAATCGGAGGGAAAATAAGCAGAAGCCCAAGAGGAGCATGCAGGAAGCCGGCCTACGATGCAGCAAGGTCACCCCCAGAAGCCAGTGAGGGCCCCTCTGCCAAGGAAAGGCCAAGCTTGCAAAGGGGTGCCGAAGTCAGAGCTGGACCCGGGATGGGGTGGCTAGGAAAGAGATGGGGGTCTGGTGTCCTGTGCAGAGTGGGGGCTGTGGGGTGGGCAGGGGACCCCACTTGGATAGAACCCAAGAGCCTCTGCAGACTTTGGCCAGAGCAGGGAGCTCTAAAAAAGCTGGAGTCTGCCTAGCCAGGTGCCCACTTAATGTTTGATGAATGAATATTGAGGCACAGCAGGGAGCCATGGAAGGAGGCAGGGCTGCAGTGCCAAGTGGTAGGCATCAGGAAGGGCAGTGTTGACACATCTAGGGCCTCCACTCGGAGGCTTCCACAGTAGAAAACCCATATCTCTGTGCTTTTCTCTCTTTGTACCTTTTCAGGGGCCCCAAGAATTTTCTTTTTCTTTCTTTGGTGGAACTGGGGATTGAACTCAGGCCTTTGTGCTTGCCAGGCAAGCACTTATTCTACTGAGCTATCTCCCCGGCCCCCATGAATTTTCAAGTCCAGAGAATTTCATGTTCCTCCAAGTGACCAAGTCTGCTGTGTCTTGGCAGCGGTATACACGGTCTGCAGCCAGGCGGATGGGAGTGATAAGCGTCCCTTGGAAACGTGGGGCAGGTGTGGGGGAGGTGAGGTGGCTCAAGCCTTCACAGAAGGGAAAGTGAGGAATTGTTCCCTAACCCACAATTACTCATCTCCCATATCGCAAGACATCTGGGTGTGGCTCATGCTGCCTCTAATGAGTGTACACCCAGCGACAAGGATCTTGGGGCTCCAGCTCCCCATCTCAGCCTCCCAACCTGCTACCCCATGGAGAGATAAAGCTTTTCAGTAACTTCCAGTGACAGAATCTGAGAGTGGCAAGGACACTACTGTTCCCTGCTGGCTGGCCGGGGAGACCAGGGTGAAAGATGGGCCCCCTGTGTCCCCCTCCAGGAGCCAGTAGGAGCCTTGAGGCTACAGGGGGCATGAGGGAGAGGTCAGGGTTTGCTGCCTGGAGGCTGAGCTTGCTCTGTCCCCCAGGACTGTGCCTCAGGCTACACACGCACCGGGAGCGGGCTCTACCTCGGCCACTGTGAACTGTGTGAGTGTAACGGCCACTCCGACCTGTGCCACCCAGAGACGGGGTCCTGCTCAGTGAGTGCTCTGACCTGGGAGGGTTGGGGTGGGGTCTGGGGCTGCCTGTGGGCCGGGGAGGGCCTTTGGAGGGGCAGAGTGGCAGGGGTCAGCAGGCCAGGTCGGCCAGAGCTGCAGAAGACCGTCCTGTGTAGAGGGGCTCTGGTTCTCGGCGTTGCTTATCCAAGCTGGTACCTGTTCTCTGGAGAAGAGTCAGGTAACAGAGATGAGCAAAAAGGAAAATTAAGCCAGCTGTGGTGGCGCACGCCTGTGATCCCGGCGCTCGGGAGGCTGAGGTAGGAGGATTGCTGAGGGTCTGGGCCCAGCCCGGGCTACAGGGTGAGCTCAAGGCCAGCCTGAACTGCAGAGTGAGACCATGTCTCAAAAAGACACACAAAGGAAAATTAAAATCCCCTGCCATCCCGTCTCTGGGAGGAGTCACTGCCCCCATCCCTGCCAGGTGAGCCGCAAGGACGTGGAAAGGTGCCAGAGTGGACAGCTTGCTTGTCCCTTTGCTGAGCTAATACGCGCTTTTCTGTGAGGTACTGGGGGTCGAACCCAAGGCCATGTGCCTAGAAGACAAGTGCTTTCCCCTGAGCTACACTCCTGCCCTATTTTAATTTAATTTTATTTTATGACAAAGCCTAGCTAAGTTGCCCAGGCTGGCTTCAGATTTTCAATCTTACTCAGCCTTCAAAGGAGCTAGGATTACAGGTGTGTACTGCTACCCTGGGCTGTTGGCAGGGAAAATATACGTTTCACTTTACAAATCAGCATCGGATCTTGTTTGTTGACCTTTCTTTTTTTTTTACCTACAACTTCCTCAGCACCCTTTCTTCCCTCCCCTCCCCTCCCCTCCCCTCC
>NW_004524668.1:3983550-4030473 GCF_000260255.1 Octodon degus
TACCCTTCCCTCCCCTCCCCTCCCCCCCCTCTTGATCCAGGGTCCCCCAAGTAGTTAGTCCAGGACAGCTGTGAACTCGTTCTATAGCCCAGCCTGGCCTCAGCCTCCACCTCATATTTTTTTAGACCTGGGCTTTGCAGAGTGGTGTGTATAGAACCCCCCAGGTACAAACCAGGACTAGGAGGCTGACAGAGCCACAGCTAAACAGGAATTAAGGAACCTGCCCCATTAATTCAACAAACTGGGTCTCTCTGAGGACACTGTGACCCACACATTTCTGCAGTGAGGCACAGTTTCAAAGCTCTGTCCTTGGTACCCACATGTACACCTTTCCTCTGATATTAGAGGATTTGTGTAAAATTATAAGAAGGGGATATGGCTTAGCAGCATAAGCACCTGCCTGGCAAGTGCAGGGTTCTGAGTTTGACCCCCAATACCAAAAAAATAAAATTATAAAAAGTATAGTCGAGGGACTAGGGAGATGGCTCAGTAGAATAAGCACTTGCCTGGCAAGCAAAAGGGCCTGAGTTCAACCCCTAGTTCAGTTCTGCCAGAGAAAGAGAGAGAGAGAGAGAGAGAGAGAGAGAGAGAGAGAAATATAGTTGAACCAGGTGTAGTGGCTCACCCTTGTAATCCTAGCACTTGGGAGGTTGAGCCAGGAGGATCTCTGTGAGTTTGAGGCCAGCCTAGGGGCTACAAAAATGAGCACAAGGCCAGAACTGCGTAGTGTGACCCTGTCTCAAAAGAAATATAGTGAACATCCTTTTGCAAAAGAACATCATCTTTTTGATAGCTGTACAGGTGCAGGTACTCTTTTTTTTTTGGTCAGCTCACCCCACCCTGAGGGCAGGGCAGGCACAGCATGTGGTGCCAGGGATCGAACCACAGTCCCCTGCACCTGCCTAAGCTTGCCAAACCAGGCGTTTTAGACTGCTGAGCTATCTCACCAGCCCTGCAGGTACTTTTGTAACTTACCCCGCTTCCTATTTACAGAAGTCTAGTTTTATTTCAGCACCACCAACAGATGCATCTTTGTGATGAAATCTCTGTCCTCTGTGATTATTTAAGACAGTTTACAAGCTTCGAATTCCTAGGTCAATGAATTGCAAAATTGCATGGCTTTTGGGTATATATGGCCCAGTGGCTGAGCCTGATGGCTCCTGTGTCCCTCAGCAATGCCAGCACAACACTGTCGGGGAGTTCTGTGAGCTTTGTGCTCCTGGCTACTATGGAGATGCCACGGCCGGGACACCTGAGGACTGCCAGCCCTGCGCCTGCCCACTGACCAACCCAGAGAACATGTGGGTGCCTCTGCTCAGGGCCCAAGGCCCAGCTGTCCCTGCAGGGTGGGGGTAGCAGGGCGGGGTGGGTTTCCGGTGACCGGCCTTTGTCTTCCTGCCCAGGTTCTCCCGCACCTGTGAGAGCCTGGGTGCCGGCGGGTATCGCTGCACAGCCTGTGAGCCTGGCTACGCCGGCCAGTACTGTGAACAGTAAGTTTGCAAGTGGGAGTTATGGGGAACCGATGGTGCATATACATGCTTCCAAGCTGCGATAAGCTTTCTGAGAAGACAGTGCAGAAAGCCCATCCTCTGGGATGCCTCCTGACCTCAGGGCTGGATTAAAGCCTGCCCTGTGTCCTCACAGCCTGAAACGCTCCCCTCACTCTTGTTTTATATAGAGTTTCCATGTTGGTTTCCCAACTAAAAAGTTACACAAGACCAAGGTCTTCTTCATGTTCGCAGTTGCATCCCCAGCTCCTAGCACAGTGCCTGGCACTTAGTAGTTGCCTAATAAGTGTTTGTTGAATGACTCTTCCCTCAAAGAATGAAAGCCTTACCTCCCTCTTTACCCAACCTGCTACATTCCCCGCCACTCTCCTTTGCTGGCTCAGCAAGGCCCAGTGTTGGGACCCTGAGCCTCCTCACCCCACGTTAGGCTGCTGGCTCAGCTTCTTGCTCCTGAGGTCACTGTGAGGCTGTGAGTTCCTCAAAACTTGACAGAACTGGTCCTGTTCCTCCCAACAGGTGTGCCCCTGGTTACGTGGGTAACCCCAATGTGCAAGGGGGCCAGTGCCTGCCACAGAGTAAGTGGGGTCTGGGGTAGGGGATGACGGGCTAGTCATGGGATCTAGGGAGTTGGAGGGATTCAGGGCTGAGGTGGGAGGGTGGAGGTATCTGAGACAGTGCAGCCTACAGGGGCTCCTGCCTGAATGGCTTCTGCTCCCTCCCATCCCAGCAGACCAACCTCCACTGGTGGTCCAGGTCCATCCAGCTCGGAGCATAGTGCCCCAAGGGGGGCCCCACTCCCTGCGATGCCAGGTCAGTGGAAACCCACCTCACTACTTCTACTGGTCCCGTGAGGATGGGCAGCCTGTGCCCAGCAGCACTCAGCAGAGACATCAAGGTATTCCAGGCCCTGGGAGTCCCCCAGGGAGGGAGAGGGTGGACTGGCCATTGCCTGCCTACAGGGCTGGGTGGAGAAGGGAAATATACATTGGTGCTTCCCACCCACCCCCCAGGTGCTGAGCTCCACTTCCCCAGCGTGCACCCCTCTGATGCTGGGGTCTACATCTGCACCTGCCGGAACCTCCACCATGTCAATGCCAGCCGAGCAGAGCTGCTGGTCACTGGTGGGTCCCTTCTCCCCTGTGCGTAGGATTGCAACCCCCAGCAAAGATGCATTCATCTGTGGGGAAGGAGAGGGGAGAGCCTGGCTGAGGCCAGTGGCCATGGAGATATGGACAGGGCTTGGACCCAAGACCTGTTGGGAAGGCACAATAGCCAGACTTAACTGTGGTCCAAAATGCAGAGGACAGGATGCTGCCCAAGGAGCTGGGGTCTGTGTGTGCTGGGTCCTCTCACTCACTGACAGCCCACCTCTGTTTTGCTGTACAAGAGTACACGGTGGGCTGCAGGAGCCCTGGAAAGTCTTTATGCAAGGAAACAGCAGCTGGCGGGAGCCAGGCAGGAGGGCACCAGGGTAACCTGGTGGAGGGCCCTGGGCAGGGCACTGGCAGCCTCTGCTACCAAGGTCAGAGGTATCACAAGTTTATTTAGACTTGTTAAAGTTGGAGGTGTATAGGGGAGACACCTAAGTGGGTTGGTCACCAGGCAGGTGGACTTGCAAGCTGAACTCAGGAAAGAGACCTTTGCTGGAGAAATTCCACTGGGCGCTGTTGACACAAGGATGGTGTCTCAGGCACATGTGCAGAACAGCCCAGGGCAGAACCCAGCAGGGAGATGTCCAGCTAAAGCTGGAAGGGCAGGCAGAGCTGAAGGGAGCAGCCCTAGAGGTGGGAGGAAGCCACTGCCACAAGCCAGAGGCAGGAAGGAAGGAGAGGTAAGGGCTGCCAAGAGCACCACTGGTCACTGCTGCAATGGGAGTAAGACAAGGGCAGGGAAATGACTGGCGAGATCACGCTGTGACAGCAGTGGCCATCAATGGGAAGACAAAGGCAAGGTGGGAGTAAGGGGAGAAGGCGGCATGTAGAGAAGCCACTCTCCTAGGTTTTGACTCTGAAGGGAAGCCACCAATGGGGAGAGCTGGGAGAGCAAGGGCCCAAAGAGGCATTTTCAACGATGAAACATCCCAAAGCATACTGGTCTAGAAAGCAGAATGATCTCACTCTGAGGGCGAGTAGAGATTGACAAGGTGTAAGAGGGAGGAAGTCCCCGGGAGGGGTCTGCCTCTCAAAGATGCAGGGAGGCACAGGGGTGTCAGGAGAAGGGACAGGCAAGGAGGGAGCCGGTAGCCTGGTACTTGGAGAAGATGGAAACATTTCTAACTCGTAGTTTGTGGTAGCTCAGTAAGGGTGAGTTGAGGCCATGAGTGGTAACAGTGAGAGGGTGAGCAGGGCCAGGGCCCCCCACACACCAGGAGGTGTGAAATAGTTGCTTGGAGGGAAACCGACTCCCATGGGGACACCCAGTTGCAATGAGGTGTGAAGTGTTAAGAGCTCACTTGTGGCCTGTGGTCATGTCCTGGAGCCCAGCTGATACTCTCTGGCCACACTGGCTTGTGCTCAGGGCCAGCAGGGAGGACCTAGGGGGCTGGGCTCAGCCAGAACAGGGAAGGGAGGGTGGGGGATAGCATCTAAGCTGGACCAGGAAGGAAGTGACAGCAGAGAAAGAATGTAGCCACAGGACAGAGACTTAGCCAGCTCTCAGCTCACAGGATCTTCCTGTGCCCACAGAGGCACCAAGCAAGCCCATCACGGTGACAGTGGAGGAACAGCGCAGCCAGAGTGTGCGCCCTGGGACCGACGTCACTTTCATCTGCACGGCCAAGAGCAAGGTGGGAGGGCAGGGTTTAGGGCATGTGGGCCTGGTCCCTGGGCCCCTGAGCCCCCACCTCATCTGCACCTGCCTTTTTTCCCCAAAGTCTCCCGCCTACACCCTGGTATGGACCCGCCTGCACAATGGGAAGCTGCCCTCCCGAGCCATGGACTTCAACGGCATCCTGACCATCCGCAATGTGCAGCCGAGTGACGCAGGCACCTACGTGTGCACTGGCTCCAACATGTTCGCCATGGACCAGGGCACAGCCACACTGCACGTGCAAGGTATTCACCTTGCCCCCGCAACTGACCTCCACCCAGCACTCCCCCGATGCCCACCAGGATTGCGCACCGTTCATGCCACATGTCATTTCTGAGCACCTGTGGTATACCAGGTCCTGGTCTAGGCTCTGAAGTCAGAGCACACACAGAATGACAAGCAGGACCTCAGCCCTGTAGAGTGTCTGTCCTGGCAGAGGTGGCCGCAGCAAGGAAGCAAATGAACAAAAAACAGCTGCAGTCCTAGGCCGGGAAAGAGTGGAGGCATGAGGGAAAAACGTGGGGTGGAAGGAGGGCAGGCTGCTGTGTCAGCAAAGTGGACACCCAAAAGAAAAGAAGGCACTGAGCCAGTTAGAGAGCTGGCGGAGTCTCTGGCAGGAGGCAGGAGCCTCCAGGAAGCCGGAGCAGGTCCATGTGTTTGAGGTACAGAAAGGCCAGCCTGGCTACACCTGTGGGAAGGAGTGTAGCTAAGAGCCTGGAGGTATAAGCAGAGGGAAGAGCACACCATGTGTGGTAAGCTGGGGGTGAGAGCTGTTAAAGCAGTAGGCACCATGAACAAATTTTAAATAGGGAAGTAAGGCAGTCTCTTTGGAGTTTGATGTTTTGATTTGTTTTCTTTTTATGTGATGCTGGATGTCACTACGCAGCTCGGACTTGTAGTGAACCTTCTGTTTGCAGTCTCCCCAGCACGGCCTGTGGTGCCAGGGATTGAAACCCTAATGTTTTGTTTTGTTGCATTCCTAGGCACTCAACCCAGGCTTTGTACGGAATTACATCCTCAGCCCTTGCTAAGTTGCCTGGGCTAGTGATCTCAAATTTGTAATCCTCCTTCAGCTTCTCAGAGTTCTGGGATTATAGGCATGCACAACCAAACCCGCCTTCCTATTGATTTTTTTTTTTTTAATATATTTGGCACAGGGTCTCACTAGGCAGCACAGACTCATAATGATCCTCCTATTTTCAGCTTTCTCAGTGCTGGGATTACAGGCATACACCACCACACCAGTCTCAATGGCCAGCTCAGCACACCCAGGGGTGGGGCCCACAAGGTATATGGTGCTGAGGATCAAATCCCAGTCCCTAAGCAGTGCTTAGTCTGCTGAGCTATCTCAATAGCCCTTTCTTTTTTAAAAAAATTTTTTTTAATTTAGGACAGGGCGTACAGGGTGTATGGGGGTCTCACTGCATAGATAGGACTCATAGTGATCCTACTGTGTATAGCCTCCCACGTGCTGGGATTACAGGTGTGCGCCACCACACCCCAGGGACAGGGCCAGCACGGCAGGCCAGGGGATCAAACTCCCAGCCCCTGCGTCTGCCTAAGCAGGTGCTTTAATCTGCTGAGCTACTCGGCCAGCCCTCCTATTGATATTTTTAAAGTTTCCTTCTGAAAGGCCAGGGCTACATGCCTGTAATCCAGCACACCCATCTGAGGCAGGAGGATTTCTTCAAGTTCAGGACCAGGTTGGGCTACAGAGCGAGTATATGGTCAGCCTAAACTGCATAGCAAGATCTTCAGAGAGAGAGCTAACAAGAGAAAGATCCTTCTGACCCAGGCCTGGTGGCACATAGCTGTAATTCTAGCACTCCAAGGGCAAGATGAGGCAGAAGGATCACAGATTGGAGCTCAGTGATACCCTGTCTCAAGAACTTTAAAAAAGTTTAAGGATAAAACTCAGTAGGTTCAAGAAGAAAGAAAAAGAAAGCTTTCTGGCTGCCACAAGCCGATGGCCGTAGAGGGCTAGACTGGGAGCAGAGAGTGGTAAGGAGGCTGTTGCTGTGGCCCAGCCCACACTGCCCATCCTGAGTACATCTTTCTTGACCTTTGCCAGCCACAGGCACCTTGTCTGTTCCCGTGGTCTCCATCCACCCACCACAGCTCACCGTGCAGCCTGGGCAGGTAGTGGAGTTCCGGTGCAATGCCAGGGGAAACCCCACGCCCACCGTTGAGTGGATAGGTGAGGCTGTGATACAGCGCCATAGAGGGCTGACCTCCACGTGGCCGGCCAGGGGAAGGGCCAAGGGAGGGGCCCAGCATCCCAGAGGGCTGGAGCAAGCCCAATCCCAAGGCTTGCTGACCCCATGTCTCCGTGCCAGGGGGCCCTGGGGGCCAGCTCCCTCTGAAGGCACAGATCCATGGAGGCATCCTCCGCCTGCCAGCCGCTGAGTCCTCAGATCAGGGCCAGTACCTGTGCCGCGCCCTCAACAGCGTTGGGCAGCAAGTGGGCAGGGCTGTCCTCCAGGTACATGGTGAGTAGCTGGGCTGGGCAAGGGACTGAGACCCAGGCTGGAGGCCAAGGCAGCCAAGAGGTTCTCATGGCACTCTCTCTGCAGGAGGCAATGGGCCCAGGGTGCAAGTGAGTCCAGAGCGCACCCAGGTGCATGAAGGCCACACCGTCAGACTGTACTGCAGGGCCACGGGGGTACCCACTGCCACCATCACCTGGAGGAAGGAGGGGGGCAGCTTGCCCCCTCAGGTGAGGGGTCTGCCCTTCCCATGCCCACCTGCCCTTCCATACCCAGCCCACCTCCTCTCTGGTTCCCTTCCTTTCCTGCCTCTCCTGGGTAGCTCTGCTGTCTCTGCCCTGTCCCCGTTCTCTGCCCTGTCCCCTGTCTCTGCCCTGCCCAATCTATCATCCTCAGTGCCCTCTGGGCCTTAACCCTGGCTCAGTGCCTGTCCTGCCCTGTCCGTCCCCCTGCCCACCCTCCTTGGCTCACCCTGGCCCCTGCCTCTTGGGTGACTAAGCTTCTCCCCATGTGGCAGGCCCGGTCTGAGCACACAGACATCTCCACACTGATCATCCCAGCCACCACACCTGCTGACTCCGGCTTCTACCTCTGCGTGGCCACCAGCCCCCTGGGCACAGCACAGGCCCGCATCCAAGTGACCGTGCTGTCAGGTGTGGGGCCAGCAGGGGCCGAGGGGGTGGGAGGGCAGGCCAGGGCTCCTCTGGGGTCCGCTTACCCTCTGCTGACCCCAGCCTCAGGCGCCAGCTCACCGCCAGTCAAGATTGAATCTTCATCACCATCCGTAACCGAAGGGCAGACACTGGACCTCAGCTGTGTGGTGGAGGGGTTGGCCCACACCCAGATCACGTGGTACAAGCGAGGGGGCAGCCTGCCTCCCCATGCCCAGGTAGGCTCCCTGGCCTGAGCAGGGTCCTGGGCTGGGATGGAGGCTCTGGCTTGGGTGGCCACTGTGCAGATGGAAGGTCGACTCTGCAGCAAGTGCCAGCAGCCAGGGCCAGGCTCTGTCCCCAGGGGTGTTTGATGACTGAACCAAGAGTGCCCAGAGGGAACAGTGGCTTCGGCCCCATCCCTGTCTTTATATACCTTCCCCCCACCCTGGCCCAGGTCCACGGTTCCCGGCTGCGGCTCCCACAGGTCTCGCCAGCCGACTCCGGAGAGTATGTATGCCGCGTGGAGAGTGAGGTGGGGCCCAAGGAGGCATCCATCGTGGTCTCCGTGCTGCACAGCACCCAGCCAGGCCTCAGCCATGGCCCAGGTGAGGAGACACATGGGCTGTGCTTCTGCTCTGGCATCCATGGTTCCAGGAGGCTTGGACTCTCTGGAACCAAGCCTACTCGGGCAATGAGGGGCTGGGGGGTGAGTGGGATGAGGCTGCTCCAGGCTCCCTGGTGCCCCATGGGAGGGGGTGGTTTCAGGCGTCAGCAGGCAGCAATATTTGGGTCCCTCCCTGAGTGGGGAGCTGGGCTGCCCTGGGATCAGGTCTTGACTCTGCCCTTTGCCGGCCTTGATCTAGTTCCTTGCCTTTGGGGACTTGTGTTTTTCGTCTATGGAGTGGTGGTTTCAGCACCTGCTAGGTG
Organism: Octodon degus; assembly: GCF_000260255.1. Classification (NCBI taxonomy): domain Eukaryota; kingdom Metazoa; phylum Chordata; class Mammalia; order Rodentia; family Octodontidae; genus Octodon; species Octodon degus. Next base: position 3,991,933 of record NW_004524668.1, read on the forward strand.
AGGGTGTGATGTTGATGTAGAGGAGCTGGGGTCTGGGAAAGGGCTGGGAACACAAGGTGAACACCACAGCAAGTGGGCTTTACTCTCTGGGTGCTCTGGGGAAGCCTGGCAGTGCCTGTCTCAAGGCTCCCCAGTCTCCTTGTCAGGAGGTCACTCTGGGCAGAGGACCCTGGAGCCTGCACTGGCCGTGGGGATGGAAGAAAGGCTGAATTGTCAGGGCAGAAAATGGTTCCAGCCCAGAAAGGCTTTGGATCTACTTATCCGAGCTAGGGCCTGATCACCTCCCATAGCTTCTGACCGACCCCTCTATGCCTAGGACCTGGCAGCACCCAGCCCATCCGCATCGAGTCCTCTTCCTCCCAAGTGGCTGAGGGGCAGACCCTGGATCTGAACTGCGTGGTGCCCGGGCAGGCCCAGGTCACCTGGCACAAGCGCGGGGGCAGCCTCCCTGCCCGGCATCAGGTACAGTGGCCTCATGGCCAGCCCTCCACAGGGGTTGGATTGGACTGTTCCAGCCCTGCCCAACCCTGCCTGTTTGCACACAGACCCACGGCTCACTTTTGCGGCTGCACCGAGTGTCCCCTGCCGACTCAGGCGAGTACGTGTGCCATGTGGTCCTGGGCTCTGAGCACCTGGAGACTTCTGTCCTGGTTTCCATCGAGCCCTCTGACTCCATCCCTGGTGAGTGACTTTGATGACATGGAAAGCTGGAGAAGGCTGAGAGCCTTCGGAGTGGGTCCTGGTGCCACCTGAGGGCAGGAGGCTTACCCTGGAGCTGATGCAGGGCCCTGTCTGAGAGCTCTGCTAGCTTCCTGGCACACTTTCCTTGGCTACGTCACTGCTCTGGTTTGTGCTCCTGCCTGCCTTCCCTCCTCTCTTCCAGCCTCACCTCTCCCTCGCCCATGCCCTGGCCCTCTATGGAGTTCCCAGGCAGATCTCAAATGCCCCAGTCCTCCGCTGAGTTCCCAGGCAGAGCCAGCCCTGGGTGGGTGGTCCCTGCCACCTCTTCCAGGAGCTTCTGCTACCCTCAGCCCTGTCCCTACAGCCCCAGCACCCATCCCACCTGTCAGGATCGAGTCCTCATCATCCACGGTGGTCGAGGGGCAGACCCTGGACCTCAGCTGTATGGTGGCAGGGCAGGCCCATGCCCAGGTTACATGGTACAAGCGTGGGGGCAGCCTGCCAGCTCGGCACCAGGTACTCATGCCTGAAACAATGGGTTGGAGGCTCCCAGCTCTCCACCCAGGGGGCTAGAAGTTCCCAGACAAAGGGACATGGGTTGGGCATCTGCTAAGGGCTGGGACACACTCTCACACCTCTGTCCTCACTGCCCAGGTCCGCGGGTCCCGCCTGTACATCTTCCAAGTCTCCCCAGTGGATGCTGGAGAATACGTCTGCCGGGCCAGTGATGGTGTGGAGGCCTCTATCACAGTCACAGTGACCAGGGCCCAGGGGGCCAGCTTTGCCTACCGTGAGTGGGGCCAGCAGGCAGGACAGGGTGCACGAGAGCTGGGCTACTATAGAGACTCAACGTGACCAGTGACCGCTTCTCCCCTAGCTCCGGGCAGCACCCAACCCATCCGCATCGAGTCCTCCTCCTCCCACGTGGCTGAAGGGCAGACCCTGGACTTGAACTGTGTGGTGCCTGGGCAGGCGCATGTTCAAGTCATGTGGCACAAACGTGGGGGCAGCCTGCCCGCCAGGCACCAGGTAAAAGGGCCGGGAAATGGAGGGGCCGAGAGAGGAGCTCCCTGGGTGGTGGGCAGGGGCTTCTCTGTGACAAGGGAGGCCTTGGGTCCCTTGCACAGCCACATGGTGCATGGGGTGCATGGTGAGGGGGCCCAGCCAGCCTGGTGTGAGGTCAGACCCCACCATTCATCAGCTGTTACTCAGTCTCTCTGTGCAGTAGCTTCAGCATCTACAAAATAGAAGTGCCTACAGAATCAAGTTAAATAATACATTTAAAAGGGCTGGGAAGATAGCTCAGCAGCATAAGCACGTGCATGGCAATGCAAAGTCTTGAGTTTGATCCCTGGTACCAGTGAACAAATTAATTAATAATACACTTACAGAGTGCTTAGAACTCAAGCCCTGAGCTATTATGATTATTCTGGTACCTTTAGCTATGGTTATGGTATATCTTGTAGGATAGCACTGATTGCAGGAGCTGCCATTGTTTATGTAGTAGGTGGAAGGGGAATCCACCTAGAGTGACCACTGCACAAGATGCACCTTGGGGGCTGGTGAGATGGCTCAGTGGTCTAAAGCACCTACTTAGAACAAGCTTAGCAAAGCACAGGGACTGCGGTTCAATCCCCCAGCACCACATGCCAGCCAGCCCCGCCCCCTGGTGGGCTGAGCTGGCCACACACACACATAAATAAAAATTAAAATTAAAATTAAAAAGTAAAAAAAAAAGATGCACCTTGACTTAGTATTCAAGTGTGTGCCCAGCACTGGTGCTGTGTGTCATTAGTGGGTGCCCTGTTATCCAGGCCTCCTGAGTACCCCTACTCCCAGGATGTGGCCCTCTTCCCCTCACTGGTCAGGAAGAGAAACTGGGCTCAGAGATTGCTGCAGGCTGCAGGTCACAAGTTGAGGGGAGGCACCCTCTGACGCAGCCCCCCATCTGCAGACCCATGGCTCACTGCTGAGGCTGCACCAGGTGTCCCCTGCCGACTCGGGCGAGTACGTGTGCCAGGTGGTCGGTGCCCCCGTGCCACTGGAGACCTCCGTCTTGGTTTCCATTGAGCCTGTGGGTTCCGTGCCTGGTAAGTAGCACTGAGGAGGGCGGGGCCACCCAGGGACCCCCACTCCAGATGTGAGCCAAACCTCATCTGCACCTCCCACGAGACCCGTAGCCTTGTCTTCCTTTACACGCGTCTCTTCTCACCCCCATTAACTGACCCTCTGTCTCTGTCACCAGCACTCGGGGTCACCCCCCCAGTCCGGATCGAGTCATCCTCCTCCCACTTGGCAGAAGGGCAGACCCTGGACCTGAACTGCATGGTGCAAGGACAGGCGCACGCCCAGGTCACCTGGCACAAGCGCGGAGGTAGTCTGCCGGCCCGACACCAAGTAAGATATGGAGAGCAAAAGAGGAGCCTTGAAAACCCTTAAACAGCAGAATAAGCAGCATGGGCTTGAGCTGGGGGTGCTCAGTGGTGGGTGCTTGGTTAGCATGTGTAAAACCCTGGGTTCAGTGGGCATGGTGGCACACACCTGTAATCCCAGGGGTCCGCAGGCAGAGGCAGGTGCATTGCTGTGAATTCAAGGCCAGGCTGAACTACATAGTGAGACCCTGGGTTTAATCCCCAGCACCACAATAAAAGGAGAAAGGGAAGCAGGGAAGGAGGGGAAAAGCAAGCATGAACTTTGAATTCAGGCATATTCGAGTTTAGACACTACCTTGCCACTTGCCCTCTGTGTGCCTTAAGCCAGTTGCTTGAATTCTGTGACCTTTGGTATCTTCATCTGTCACATGAGTTCATGCTGCCTATTTCTCTTAGCATGGCAGCATTTTCCCAGTGTGAAGTCTTGGCAGTCCCTGGTATGGACAGGGTTGCAAGCTGGGTTCCATCCCAACTCTGGGACAAGGACCCTGAAGCTCTTGAAGAGCACCCATCAAGCACTGACTGGAAGGGCCTGGAGGGAACCGGGAAAGGGGACAGGAACCTGGCATGGCTCTGAGCCTGCCACCCCTGTCCTGCCCACGCAGGTGTATGGCTCCAGACTGCGGCTGCCCCAAGTGACCCCCGCTGACTCTGGGGAGTACGTGTGCCGTGTGGCCAGTGGCTCAGGAACCCAAGAGGCATCCGTCCTTGTCAACATCCAGCAGCGCCTCAGCCCCTCCCAATGTGATTGTCTCAGGGATCAGGCAGGTGGGGGAGGCGGCTAGGGGCTCAGCACCCCCAGGCCTCCCTGATAGCCCTTTCCCTCCCCCTCCCAGCCCAGAGTGTGGTGTACCCCATCCGCATTGAGTCTTCCTCAGCCTCTCTGGCCAATGGGCACACGCTGGACCTCAACTGCCTGGTAGCCAGCCACGCCCCCCACACCATCACCTGGTACAAGCGTGGAGGCAGCTTGCCCAGTCGGCACCAGGTATAGCATGGGCGGGCAGGGAGGACACTGGCTCTTGGGCAAACAATAGATGTTCTCAGCACCTTGCTCTGTGCTCTTTCAGTCATTCACCAAACACTGGGCATCAGCATAGATAGACCTAAATTAGTGTTGGTGATACAGACCTACGTTCTACTGACCTGAGTTGGATTCACTAATGCCATAAATATCCAAGATGCTGTAGCACACTGATTCCCAGGGGAATAAGACTAGGGCTTGGCCCAAGCATATAATCCCAGCACTCAGGAGGCTGGGGTAGGAGGCTGCAAGGTCAAGTCCAGCCTGGGCTACAAAATGAGTTCAAGGCCAGCCTGAATTGCATAGTGAAATCCTGTCTCAAAAAGACAATAATAATAATAATAATAATAATAATAATTTAATTTGAAAATTTAAAAAGGCTGGGGATGTAACTTAGTGTGAAGGCCCTGGGTTCAATTCCCAGTACCACTGCAAAATGAGAGGCAGACATGCTAAATGACAACATGGGTGTCCCCCAGGGCACTGCTGGGAGGGCCTCTCAGGCTTTCTGGAGGGACAACAGGTAAGAAGAGTACCGACCAGAGCTGGGTCAGCTGCCCTGCCAGGAGCCTCAGGAAGGCTGCTGCACAGGCCAGGTCGCCAGCACCAGGCAAGGGGGCGGCTTCCAGAGCCAGGTGCCAATGGCAGCCTTGCCCAGACGTGGTGGTACCACTTCCACCCACTGCCCCCTGCTCCCTGCAGATCGTGGGCTCCCGGCTGCGGATCCCCCAGGTGACCCCGGCCGACTCCGGCGAGTATGTGTGTCATGTCAGCAATGGTGCTGGTTCGCAGGAAACCTCACTCATCATCACCATCCAGGGCAGCGGCTCCTCCCACGGTGAGAGGGCGAGGACGGAGGTCTGGACAGGGGGTGCCCAGCACTGTCCCTGTGACCTGACTTTGCCTCTGCTGTTCTGTCACCCGTCCCCAGTGCCCAGTGTCTCCCCGCCAATCAAGATTGAGTCCTCATCCCCCACAGTGGTAGAAGGGCAGACACTGGATCTGAACTGTGTGCTTGCTGGCCAGACGCAGGCTACCATCATGTGGTACAAGCGTGGGGGCAGCCTGCCCGCCAGACACCAGGTACGGACTGGCGCCGCGGCCGCGGGAACCCTGCTGTCCTGCTGTCCTGGGTGAGCCTGCAGGGGCTGCCCAGGGCTCCTTCTCACGCCCAGGAGATTCTGGACCTGAGCGTGCCCCAGCCACGAGGACCCCGTGGCCCTCAGCTCCCTCTCCTCCCCATGCCCCCAGGCCCATGGCTCCCGCCTGCGGCTGCACCAGCTGTCTGTGGCTGACTCTGGCGAGTACGTGTGTCGGGCCAACAACAACATCGATGCCCAGGAGGCCTCCATCATGGTCTCCGTCTCTCCCAGCACTAGTCTTCCCTCTGGTGAGTCTGGCAAAGGCCCTCATCCTGGGGAACAGACAGGGAGACCCAGTAACAGTGTCCCTGGGAAGGATCCTTTGAGTTAGATTCTTTGGACCAGGGTGGTGGTCAGGAAAGGGCTCTGCATCATCAAGTGACTAGGCCCATTACTTTTGCCTCTTGGCCTCAGTCTCCCCATCAATAAAATGAGGGTGTTGACTATTCTGCCTCCATAGAGCTGCGTTGTCTCTTCTGATGTCATTAGCCAGAGGTGGGAGTTAAAATTAAATAGGATTTAAAATTCCATTTCTATTAGGCGTGAAGGTGCATGTCTGTCATTATGGTGCTAGAAAAGCTGAGGCAGGAGGATCCTCACAAGTTTAAGGCCAATCTGGGCTACATAATGAATTCAAAACCAACCTGAACTACATAGCAAGATCCTGTCTCAAAAGAAGAAAAAAATAAATAAAATTTTCCATTTCCAACTTATCAAGTGCTCTATTGCCACATGTGGCTGCTATCATTGTCTTGGAAATACAGATAAAGAGTCAGTTCTTGGGGCTGGGGAGATGGCTCAGTGGAATAAGAGCTTCCCTGGCAAGCACAAGGGCCTGAGTTCAATCCCCAGTTCCGCAAAAAAAAAGAGTTATTTCTCACAGGAAGCATGTGACTTTGTGGCTGTTAAATGAGTCACGTGTGTAAGATGCTTAAAATATGGCCTGGTGCACTGTGAGTGCTTAGTGTTAACTGTGACTGTACCTAGGACCTGGGGCTTTCTGGGGCTGAGGATCCCACAACTCTGCCCCCACATCTTCAAATGGCCCATCTCTGCTCTGCTGCTCTTTGTCCCCAGCTCCCGTTGGTGCCGGGCCTATCAGAATTGAATCATCATCTTCACACGTGGCCGAAGGGCAGACCCTTGATCTGAACTGCGTGGTGCCCGGGCAGGCTCATGCCCAGGTCACATGGCACAAGCGCGGGGGCAGCCTGCCTGCACAGCATCAGGTACGGACAGTAGGAGATGGTGGGAGGCTGCGGGAAGGAGGGCCTGGGAGCCTGGAGGTGTGCCGCACCCACCTAGGTCAGAGCTCTGCGCCTGGCCCCAAGCCTTCCAGGAGTCCAGATCAGTATCTGACTCTGCCCTGTCTTCCTGTCCTGCCCTGCTCAGGCCCATGGCTCCCGGCTACGGCTCTACCAGGTGTCCCCAGCTGACTCTGGCGAGTATGTGTGCCGCGTGCTGGGCAGTTCTGGCTACCAGGAGGCCTCAGTCCTGGTCACCATCGAGGCCTCTGGCTCCAACACTGTCCATGTCCCTGGTGAGTGTCCTGAGTAGGGCTGGGAGGCTGATGGGGAGGGCAGCAGTAAGCAGAGCTGGACAAAGGAAATGCCCATTGGCCCCCGGAGCCAGCTGCTCCTCTAATCCCTGACCTGCACCTCCTGCCTGCCCTTGCCGCTCCAGGAAGAGAGACCCAGCCAGGGCATGGTTCCTGCTCACAAGAGGGCCCAAGAACAAGGCTTAGAGTCCGGCTTGAGCCCCAGTTCCATATCCCTCAAAGATGTTACACAAAACTTCCCCTTACTACCGCATGTCACTGTCAACTGTAAAGAGGTTCAGTGGAGCTCTTGCTATCTACTATCTATGGAGCCGATAGTGAGTTCCCTGAAGCCTGGGCCTGCGTCTCTGCAGGAATTGCCGGGTGACTTTAGGTGGGGCTGCAGGAAACATCTTTACTGATCCTAGAGGTGGATCAAGGAAGAAAAAAATATGAACCTACCAGGATTTGGTTGTGGAAGTTATTGCCCATAATGGGGTTCAGAACCTCTTTTTTTTTTTTTTTTTTTTTTTTTGCAGTGACTCAAAAATAGCATAGACAGGGCTGGTGAGATGGCTCAGTGGTCTAAGGCACCTACTTAGAACAAGCTTACCGAAGTGCAGGGACTGCGGTTCAATCCCCCAGCTCCACATGCCAGCCAGCCCCACCTCCTGGTGGGCTGAGCTGGCCACACACACACACACACACACACACACACACACACATAATAAATAAAATTTTTAAAAAAGACTTTAAAAAAAAATAAAATAAAAAAATAAAAAACAAAAATAGCATAGATAATGGCATAGGGCTATGCCATGGCAGAAGTCATGTTAGAACACATTCATACATGATTTTGCATCCTCACAGTATCCCTTTGAGGCACTTACGATCATGTTTGCAGGTAGGAGAACAGGCACGAAGAGGTGGTATTGTTTTCCAAGTCACATAGTTAATACATGGCTCATCCAGTAGGATTTGAACTCAAACACTCTGACTGTAGCAACTGGATTCCTAACTGTACGCTGCTGGACTTTAGGAAGTGCTAGCAAATGAATGGAGGGTCCTCTACCCCTGGGCTGGCCCAGCTGCCCTGAGCCGGAGGGCAGCGCAGGGGTGTTAACTGTGACTAAACTCTGAACCTGGCCCCCTGCATAGAAACCACTGCTGGTGGCCTCTGGCCTGCACGTCAGGGCTCCCGGGGGAGAGGCTGGGTACCCAGGTCTGGGCTCTCTGCCCACTGAGCTCCGGCTGTACCCCAGGTGCAGGTGGAGCCCCACCCATCCGCATCGAGACATCCTCCTCTCGAGTGGCCGAAGGGCAGAGCCTGGATCTGAACTGCGTGGTGCCCGGTCAGGCACATGCCCAGGTCACATGGCACAAGCGTGGGGGTAGCCTGCCTGCCCAGCACCAGGTATGGGTCCTCGAGGAAACAGAATGCACCTCTGCTCCCCAGCCAGCCTTCCTGAGTCCAGCCTCAAGTGAATGTGGGCTTAGATGTGGGGTTCAGGGAACACAGCAGTTCATTGAGGTCATAGGTTGAGCATGGGCTGGGCACAGCAAGGCCACCATCATCCCCCACAGCACCTTGTTACAAAGAAGAAAAGGGACTCCACTTACTGAAGACCCTTGACCACCTCCCACGGGCAAGAAAGTCGTATTAACCACATACTTCATGCTGCCTAATGTCAAAGGGGGGCCCACTCTGAACAGGACGCAACCTGCTGAACTGCACAGCAGCTGGGATGCGGGTACCAGGGAGCCTATGCTGCAGCCTCCCAGAGACCCCTCCCAACCCTCGCCCACCTTGCTTAGGTCCATGGCCCCCTGCTGAGGCTGAACCATGTGTCCCCAGCGGACTCTGGCGAGTACTCATGCCAAGTGACGGGCAGCTCAGGCACCCTGGAGGCTTCCGTCCTGGTCATGATTGAGGCCACCAACCCAGGCCCCATTCCTGGTGAGTGGCAGGGAACTAGGGGTGCTGAGGCATAGGCTGGGGCCTTGTGGGCCTGGCTCCTCCCTGCCCTCCTGTGGCAGGATGGTCCTACAGTTTAGAATTCAATCCACCCAGTCTTCGCAGATATGACTGGCAGAGCTCTGATTGGTGGCTTCTGGGTCCCTAGGCCCATGAAATCCTCCAGCGCGCCCCCTCCCCGCCCACCACCACCAGTGGGAGCTCAGCCCTGGGCCTCAGCCCATCTTCATCTCCAGGGAAGAGAGACCTTCTTAGGGCCCTGCAGCCCAGCATGTCAGGCTTTCTCAGGCCTCAGCACCTCCAGGGGGACCAGTCCACCACATGAAAATCTGTGGGTCCCTGCCTTTGCTGCAAAAACTGGCCTCTTACTTCCCCCTTGTCCACAGCCCCAGGACTGGCCCAGCCCATCTACATTGAGGCCTCCTCCTCCCACGTGGCCGAAGGGCAGACCCTGGACCTGAACTGTGTGGTACCCGGGCAGGCGCACGCCCAGGTCACATGGCACAAGCGCGGGGGCAGCCTGCCGGCCCGGCACCAGGTAGAAGGACCAGGGCAAGGGAGTTCCATCCTGCAATTGTCTTCTGTCCCCAAACCTTAGAGACTCCAGCCCACATGGAGACCACAAGGGATAAGAAACCTGTCAGGTTTTTCTTCTCTCTCTCTCTCTCTCTCTCTCTCTCTCTCTCTCTCTCTCTCTCTCTCTCTTAGTACAGGGGATCAAATTCAGGACTTTGAGCTATCTCCCAGCCTTCCCAGTCCTGCTGAGAAGTCACCCCTTGAGCCTCAGTCTCCCCCTCTGTAAAGTTAACCCATTGGGCTTCTGGGATCTGTGAACAAAGCTTCTCCCCGATCCTACACCAGGACCCCCGAAAAAGCACCAATGTCAGCGCTGCCACACTTGGGAACTCACTCTATCTCGGGTAGCCTGGCCTGAAGCTTCACTCCTCACCCCAACAGACCCATGGCTCCCAGCTGCGGCTCCACCATGTGTCCCCTGCCGACTCTGGAGAGTACCTGTGCCGCGTGGCTGGTGGTTTGGGCTCAGAGCACGAGGCCTCCTTCATGGTCACAGTCACTCCTGGCTCTGGCTCTTCCTACCGTGAGCGAGGGAACTCCTGGGGCAGGCAGGGGAGGGGAGGACCCAGAGCACAGGCGGGGCTCCCGGGGAGCCAGTTGCGCCTCCTGAGCAGGGCCCTGTTCCTTCTGCCCATAGGCCTTCGCAGCCCTGTCATCTCCATCGACCCACCCAGCAGCACAGTGCGGCAGGGCCAGGACGCCAGCTTCAAGTGCCTCATCCACGAGGGGGCGCTGCCTGTCAGCCTGGAGTGGAAGACCCGCAATCAGGAACTGGAGGGTGAGGGGGGCATGGGACCTGGGAAGGCACCGATCTGTCTACTTGTTGAGGAAGCTGGGGCCTCTTCTGCCAACTCTGATTCTGTGTCATATACCTGGGCCCAAAGAGTCAGGGCCATGGGACAGAGGGGCACCAGCTGGCAGCACCCAGGCAGAAGGGCCAGGTAGACCCTCATTGACCTCCTCGCCCCAATGCAACCCCCAGACAACGTCCACATCAGCCCCAATGGCTCCATCATCACCATCGTGGGCACCCGGCCAAGCAACCATGGGGCCTACCGCTGCGTGGCCTCCAACGCCTACGGTGTGGCCCAGAGTGTTGTGACCCTCAACGTGCACGGTGAGGAGGTGTCAACCCCACAGCTCTGCCTTCCCATTTCCAACCCTGATTCCCAGCTCAGTTCAATTCCTGCCTCTGCTCTATCTTGGGCTTTCTCCTCTTTGCGCATGCTTGGTGAAACCTGCTGGTGGCTCAGCCATTGCTGTTCTTCTGGGCAGGGCCTCCTATGGTGTCCGTACTCCCTGAGGGACCTGTGCAGGTGAAAGCAGGGAAGGACATTGCCCTGGAGTGTGTCAGTCCTGGGGAGCCCCGCTCCTCTGTGCGCTGGACCCGGATGGGCACCCCTGCCAGGTTGGAGCCACGGACATTTGGGCATGTGAACAGCCACGCAGTGCTGAAGGTGAGGTCAAGCCCTTCTTCCTCCAGGTCCCCCTGCCCAGGACCTCGCCTTGAGCAGGCACCTGCAGGAGGCCATAGTGGGTGGAAGATGGGTGGATGGAGAGCGGAAAGGAGGGTTGGGATAGGTGGATGATGAGTAGATCAGAAGATAGGAGAAGGCAAGAAAGTTGGGAGGAAAAAAGGAAGAAAGGAGGGACACGAGGACAGATGGGAGAGCAGGCAGAGTGTATTAGTTACTCTTCTCTTGTTGCTGCGACAAATACCCAACACTCAAAATGAGGGAAGAAAAGGTTTATTTAGCTCACAGTTACTAGAGGCTTCAAGACACTGGAGGAGAGGCTGGGGCACAGCCGTGTCCAGGATGACCCTCTCCACACCTCTGAGAAAGCACAGGCTAGCCAGTTTAACAGTTCGAGCCTCTCTGGCCCCACCCCTCAAGCCCCGCCCTGGTCATCTGGCCACGCCCCCTCGAGCCACGTGCTGCCCCTCAAGCAGTGACTGACATGTGACTTACATGAGGCTTTGGGGGGACAACTAGATACAAACCATAACACAGAGGAGTGGGGAGATGGCCCGATGGCCAAGTGGATGGATTATAGGGATGCTGTGGAGGTGGGCCCTGGAGCAGTCAGACAGGAGAACCAAAAGCAGGGAAGAGCAGTGTCAAAGGCCCTGGCCCAGCACCCGCATAACAAGCGTCTTCTCACTTGCTTCTAGATTTCATCAGCTAAACCATCTGACTCAGGCACCTATGTGTGCCTAGCCCAGAATGCCCTGGGCACAGCACAGAAGAGGGTGGAAGTGACTGTGGACACTGGCACGGTGGCTCCAGGTGCCCCCCAGGTCCAAGTGGAAGAAGCCGAGCTGACCGTGGAGGCTGGACGCACCGCTACGCTGCGCTGCTCAGCCACAGGTGTGGTCAGAGGCGGGCCACAGGCTGCCAGAGCTGTGGTGCCCTGGGGCCTGGACGGCAGACACAGTATCTGAAGATGTCATGCCCAGGAGCCACCCACCTGGTAGACCCCATGGAGAGACAGGTTACCCAGGGTCCTTCCTGCACCCCCCTCACCCCAGAGGCAGTCTGGTGCCCAGTGCTGTCATCTCTCTACCCCACAGGCGATCCCCCACCCACCATCCACTGGTCCAAGCTTCGTTCCCCACTGCCCTGGCAGCACCGGCAGGAAGGTGACACACTCATCATCCCCAGAGTAGCCCAACAGGACTCGGGCCAGTACATCTGTAATGCCACCAGCCCCACTGGGCACGCTGAGGCCACCATCATCCTGCATGTGGAGAGTAAGTCACTTACCCCCTCTCCTTGGGGTTCAATCTTCGCCCTGCGTGGAGGTCCAGCTGCCCATTGCCAACCTGCCCTCTGTCCTCACCCGCCCTGATGTCTCTGTCCATTCCCTACCCCAGGCCCACCGTATGCCACGATAGTTCCTGAGCACACGTCAGTGCGAGCCGGGGAACAGGTTCAGCTACAGTGCTTGGCTCACGGTACACACCCGCTCACCTTCCAATGGAGCCGGGTGGGTGGCAGCCTTCCTCCGAGAGCAACCACCAGGAACCAGCTACTGCACCTGGAGCCCTCTGGCCCTGAGGACTCCGGCCGCTACCGCTGCCAGGTCACCAACAAGGTGGGCTCAGCTGAGGCCTTTGCCCAGGTGCTTGTCCAAGGTAAGCAGCCAGGGCTCAGTGTGGGCAGAGTGGTCAGCTTTCCTGCCAGCCCTTCAGTGACCTAGCCATGGGCACTTGGGGATCAACACTTACAGGATTGGGCCAGGGAGATAGCTCAGTAGAATAAGTATTTGCCTGGCGAGCTCAAGGTCCTGAGTTCAATCCCCGGTACCACAAAAATAAATAAATAAATAAAAACACAGGATAAAGGCCTCCCCCCATTATCCCACCCAAAATGCCATCTTCTCTGTTTTCTGAGGCCCAAGGTGGGCTGGCTTCCTCCCAGAAGACCCTTGATTGCTGTTCCCAGCCCCTCCAGCTCCTTGCCCTTGGCACTGGCTTTGCACTGCCAGAGGAAGCTACTGTGTTCATGTAGACACCCAGCTTGCCTCACCTAGTAGTCACCAAGGACATTCAGGCAGGCCCGGACTCGGTTATCCCAACAACCCCTGGGTTGGTCCTACGTAGGGCTTAGGATGGGCAGGGTAAACACTTGACAGGGCCGATAATAAGTGGGTGACACTGGACTGCAGAGATAGCTCAGTGGTCAAAGCGCTTGCCAAGGCAAGCTCAACGATCTGGGTTTGATCTCTGTTACCACGTGCTGTGCCAGCCCCACTCCAGGCGGACCAAGCCAGCCACCAAGATTGAGTGTGGTGGTACATGCCTGTAATTCCAGTGCTGGGAAGGCTGAAAATAGGAGGATCACTATAAGCCCAAGCTGCGTAGTGAGACCCTGTACCAAATACATTAAATAAATAAATAAGTAGGTGACAGGCCTTCTTGTATCATGCCCATGTCTTAAGTGCATCACTGAAGACAGCATTTTTTTTTTTTTTTTTTTTTCATTACTGGGGATTGAACTCAGGAACTTGCGCTTGCCAGGACAGCATCTATTTTGCTGCCTGCAAAGAATTCTAAAAATTCTAGAAGCAGCAAAACATGAAACCCACAGGTCCCTGAAACCTGAACTCTGACCCAGTTGTGCAACTTCAGCCAAGTCCTTTAACCTCAAGTGTCAGTGTCTTCATCTGTAAAGTGAAGAGGAGACGCTTCATCACAGGCTGGTTAGGAAAACACATGGTCTAGGGGTGGTGGCGCAAGCCCATAATCCCAGCACTGTGGGAGGCCCAGGTAAGGGAATCACAAATTCAAGCTCAGCCTGGCCAAATCAGCCACTTAGCAAGACCCTAACTCGAAATAAAAATAAATAAATAAATAAAATAAAAAGGACTGGAGCTCAGTGCTAAGGGTTCATTCCCACTACCAGAAAAGAGAGAGAGAGAAAGAGAGAGAGAGAGAGAGAGAGAGAGAGAGAGAGAGAGAGAGAGAGAGAGAGAGAAAGGTCCATGATTGTATAAAGCCCATGGCTCATGGCAGCACTACCCTCTGAAACCACCTAGCCATCCCAACACGGAGAGACCCTCACTATGGCCACATCTCTGCATTCTCCTATTTCGTTGTTCGTTTGTTTCTGTCTTTTCGGGACAGGGTCTCACTATGCACCTCAGGCTGGCCTTGAACTCACTTTGTAGCCTAGGCTACCCTTGAACTCACAGAGTCCTCCGGCCTAACCCTCCCGAGTGCTGGGATTACGAGTGTGCAACACACACCTGGCCTTTCCTTCTCTAATTTTAGACAGCAGCCAGAATCATCTTTGCTATCCTACCCCCTCCTGGTCCTGCCTTGGGCCACATCTCATGCCCCCAGTCCCAAGGATGGGAGCCGCTAGAGGAGTCACGCACTGCCCGGGCCCTCATTTGTGTTGACTGAGTGACCACACAAGGAGAAAGTAAGGGGCCAGGAGACCACTCTCTGAATATGGGATGGTGCTTTCCTGGGTCCCAGGATTGAGGAGGGAGAGTGTTAGGGACATGCCATAAGGAAGCTTAGAAGCCAAGTACAGTGTCACAGTCTTGTCCCAGTCACTCAGGAGACAGGGACAGGAGGGTCACTTGAGGGTAGGCATTCCAGACTAGCATGGGCAAGGTAGACAAAGACAGACTCTCACATGTCTCCGCAGGCCCCTCTGGCTCTTCCCCTGATACCCATGGCCCAGCAGAACCCACGGCCACCGTGCAGGTCACTCCACAGCTGGAGACGAAGAGCATCGGGGCCAGCGCCGAGTTCCACTGTGCTGTTCCCAGTGACCGAGGCACTCAGCTCCGTTGGTTCAAGGAAGGGGGTCAGCTGCCTCCTGGCCACAGCGTGCAAGATGGGGTACTTCGGTGAGTGACGGGGACCCAGGAGTGCCCTGGTACTCAGCCATGACTCCTGTGGGCCTGGGCCTGAAGTGAAGCCCTTGGGCGGGTCACTTGACCTCCCTGAGCCTCCACGTATAGCACATGGAAACCGTGGCTGGCACACACACTTAGTGCGTGCTTGGGCCTAGAGCGATGGAAAAGAAACAGTAGCCCTGTGACCGGGGAACTGGGACCCTGCACTCCAGAGCAGTGGGTCTTCATCTGGAACGGGCGTGCCGGCCACCCCGTCTGCCTTGCTGCCTCAGTCATCACTATGGGAGGCCAGAAGCTGCTGCTGGGTGCTGACCTGTGTTACTGGCAACTCCCTTGCAATTACGAGGTGTTCTCCATCGGTCTCCCTCTCTGATCTTACCCTTTTTGTCTTTACAGACTCCAGAATTTAGACCAGAGCTGCCAAGGGACATATGTTTGCCAGGCGCATGGACCTTGGGGACAGGCCCAGGCCAGCGCCAGGCTGATTGTCCAAGGTAGGGCGATAGTTTAGGCCTCTGTTAAGAGCAAGAGATAGAAGGGAGAGGGTGCCGGGCTCCAACCAGGTTCCACAGAAAGCCCTTCAGATTACCAGGTATGGTAGCGTACACCCGTAATCCCAGCACTGTAGGAGGCTGAGGCAGGAGAACCGAGAGTTTAAGCCTAGCCTGGGCAACTTAGTGATTTAGCAAGATCCAGTCTCACAAAATAAAAAGGACTGAGGGTGCGGGAGATGCCCGGGCTCAATCTCTAGTATCACACATACACATGCGCGTGCGCGCGCACGCGCACACTAACTTCCTACCACCTCCAACCTCCAGCCCTGCCCTCTGTGCTCATCAACATCCGCACCTCCGTGCAGACCGTGGTGGTCGGCCATTCTGTTGAGTTCGAGTGCCTGGCGCTGGGTGACCCCAAGCCTCAGGTGACGTGGAGCAAAGTTGGAGGGCGCCTGCGGCCTGGCGTCGTGCAGAGCGGAAGTGTCATCAGGATTGCCCACGTGGAGCTGGCCGATGCAGGACAGTACCGCTGCACAGCCACCAATGCTGCGGGCACCACCCAGTCCCATGTGCTGCTGCTCGTGCAAGGTGAAGGCCAGCATGAGGGGACCTCGTGAGGGGACAGGGACACAGGCAGGGGCTCCTCATGCTGCCTTGTCTTCATTGGCCTGCTTTTCTCCTTTCTGCTATTTTGGGGACCCTGAGCTACATGTATACAAAAGCCAGGCTTGCAAGCAGGTGCAGGGACCAGGGGCTCGATCCCCCTGCCTGCTGTGTTGGCCCTGCCTGCAGGGCGCGCTGAGACAGCAACTGAGACTGGGAGTGGTGGCTTGCGCATACAATCCCAGCTCTTGGGAGCTTGGGAGGCTGAAAACGGGTGGATCAGTACGAGTCTGATCTAGTAGTGAGACCCTGAATACCCTACAGACCCTTCCCTAAGATACAAAAATAAATAAATAAATAAATAAAGCCAGACTTTACAGCAAATGGTGGCAGCCAGGAGAAAGAGTGGGTGCTCTGCTTTTAATTCCAGCTACTAGGGGGACTGAGGCAAGAAGATCAAAAGTTTAGCAAGATCCTGTTTCGAAATTCAAAGAGCCAGGATTGTAACTCGGTAG
Source organism: Octodon degus (assembly GCF_000260255.1). NCBI lineage: Eukaryota > Metazoa > Chordata > Mammalia > Rodentia > Octodontidae > Octodon > Octodon degus. Next base: position 4,008,288 of record NW_004524668.1, read on the forward strand.
TAGAACACTGGCCTAGCATGCATGAGGTCCTGGGTTCAATCCCTAGCATTGCCAAGAAAAAAAAAAAAAATGTGCAGTGAATTTCTCTGGGGCAGGCTGGGGAGTGCCATGCCACGTGGTGTCCAGAGGAAAACAGGTCTGCAGTCTTCAGAAGGAGAGAGTGCCCATGCTTTCCAGGGAAGACCTGCAGCTCGGTCAGATGGCAGAGATGGAACATGAACACCACCACAAAGGGGCCGGCCAGATAGCTCAACGGATTAAAGCGCCTGCTTAGGCAGATGCAGTGGCTGGAGGTTCCATTCCAGCCTGCTGTGCTGGCCTCACCCCAGGGTGCACTTAGATGGCGATTAAGACTAGGGGTGGTGGCACGCACTTTTAATGCCAGTGCTTGGGAGGCTGAAAACAGGAGGATCACTATGAGTCCGATCTCCATAGTGAGACCCTATAGAACCTGTCTCTACTAAATACATTAAAAAACACTACCATGAAACAAGGACAACAGGCACAGAGTAGACACAAACTGTTTCTCTTTGAGGGCAGTTGCTCCTTTTTATTCCAAACCCTGGGTGACTGACCCCAAGCCTACCCACCTACACTGCCTTAGTTTTCTTGGGTCCCCAGAGGGTAGTGCAGTTTTGCAGCCGGGCATCTGCAGAGGTCTGGGCTGTGAAGTCAAAGTGGCCCTGTCTCTGAGCCCCGACTGCTGGTCCTATTTGTGCGACCTGGAGTGAGCAGCTAAAGATCCCTTGTCTGTGATATGGGCCTGCCTCCAGGGACAGGGTTTAGATGGGCATGGTGGTGGCTGTGATCCCAATGATGGCCTGTGTCCCCTTGCTTTTCAGCCTTGCCCCAGATCTCCGCCCCCGCAGAGGTCCGAGTGCCCGCTGGTTCTGCAGCCGTCTTCCCCTGCATGGTCTCAGGCTACCCAACTCCTGACATCGCCTGGAGCAAGGTACCAGCTGGGTATGGGCCCAGGACGCCTGGCACGGAGCACATGCAGTGTTGGGAATCCAGCCGAGGCTGGGATGGGTGGGTGGCCCTGTGGGAGGTGTGGCCGAGGCCAGGGCCTCAGTGCTGGTGTTTGCAGCTGGATGGCAACCTGCCCCCTGAAAGCCGCCTGGAGAACAACATGCTGATGCTACCCTTGGTCCAGCCACAGGATGCAGGCACCTACGTCTGCACGGCTACCAACCGGCAGGGCAAGGTCAAGGCCTTTGTGCATCTGCAGGTGCCAGGTAGGATAGTGGCCAGCCTTGATTGAATTGGCAGTGCCCACCACTCTGCATGGGGCACCTTCCCTAATGGTGTTCTCTGCTGGCAGAGAGAGTGGTGCCCTACTTCACCCAGACCCCACATTCCTTCCTGCCGCTGCCCACCATCAAGGATGCCTACAGGAAGTTTGAGATCAAGATCACCTTCCGGCCAGACTCAGCTGATGGTGAGCAGCAAAAGAGGAGGGGAGGGAGGGTGGGGGGTGGGAAACTCGTGGATAACCTGTGTGAGCCCCGCGGCCCCATCTCGCCCAGCACCCTCGCCCTCCCTGGTCAGAAGCCTGCAGACAGGGGCCCTCTCACCTCCTCTCTCCTGTCTGCTCTCACCACCCTACCCGGATGACAACCTGGCCCTCCCTGGTGCTGCTGCCTCGGTGCCTCTGTCCCATCTTCCTATCCTGGTCTCTGCTCCTCCCTCCCTCCTCCGCCTGCCATCACTCACCCTTTCCTTTCTCTCTCTCATCTCTTACGGCTCTCTGGCTTTCACTGTCCAGGCCTTCTTCTCTACTCAGGTAAGTCTCTGCCTTCTTCGCCTCCTTTGCCTCCTTCAGGTAGACCCTGGCGTGTGCATGAACCACTTCTGTCTCTGTCTCGGGACTCTCAGCAAGGCCCCTGAGTTCAGAGAGGTCCCTGGCCACCCAAGGTGTGCCCAAGGGAGGGAACCAGGGTTGCAGCAGAAAGACTCAGGAGGCTGAGTCATTCAGAAGGCAGGGGTGACAGGGAGCCTAGGGCTGGAGGGGCCCTCACTGAGCTTTGCCCACCCAGGGATGCTGCTGTACAATGGACAGAAGCGGGGCCCAGGGAGCCCCCCCAACCAAGCCAGCAGGCAGCCTGACTTCATCTCCTTTGGCCTCGTGGGTGGCAGGCCCGAGTTCCGGTGAGACCCTCAACCTCCTTGTCTGAAGGAGAGGGACGGGTGGGGAGCTGGACACACAACATTAGCCAGGTGTACACCTTCCTGGGCTGCGTTGTACAAAGGTGATACTGGAGGAGGGACAAGATGCGGTCATCACCCTTGGCGACCACCCAGTCTGCAAGAGTAGACTCGGCACAGCGGGCTAGGCAGAGGAGAGAGGCACCAACAACTCGGGCCTCTGACGCAGGCCTGATTCATTCATCCATCCAGCACATGGCTACAACATTCCAGGGACCAACACAAGCATCAATAGAACAGGCCAACTTCTGGCCTTGTGGGGTTGTGTCCGGCAGCAGGGGCTTCACACCATAAACAAGGAAAGCAAGGTCATCTCAGAGAGAGGGAAACTGAGGAGCAGCAAAGCCAGTTGGCAGGTGGCAGCACCTCCGAGTCCAGGGTCTTCAAGCCTCACGGGGCAGGGAGGGAAGACCTAGGGAAGAGGCAGGGATGGGTCGGCTTCATTGGGGTGGGTGATACAGGAGGACAGAGCAGGGCCAGGAACTGGACATGGTAACATCCTCTGGCATGCTGGGCCCCTCCTTAACCCATATTATAGCCCCAACATTTACTCTCTTCTGTTCCTGCCCTGCCCCATGGAGCAGGTTTGATGCAGGCTCTGGCATGGCCACCATCCGCCACCCCACACCGCTGGCCCTGGGCCAGTTCCACACGGTCACCCTGCTGCGCAGCCTCACCCAGGGCTCCCTCATTGTGGGCAACCTGGCCCCAGTGAATGGGACATCCCAGGTGAGACTGGACCCTGTCCTCTGTTCCTAGCCCAAGCCAGCCCTGTCCCACCTATCTGTCGTTCCTGACACCCTACTCCACCTCCCCAGGGCAAGTTCCAGGGCTTGGACCTGAATGAAGAGCTGTACCTAGGTGGCTACCCCGACTATGGCGCCATCCCCAAGGCAGGGCTGAGCAGTGGCTTTGTGGGTAAGCCTGCCTCCTTGCCCCTAGCTGAGCTGGGTGGACACTGCAGGGTGTGGGCTGACACCCTGCCCCCACTCATCCACCCACCTGCCCCCTAGGCTGTGTGCGGGAGCTACGTATCCAGGGTGAGGAGATCGTCTTCCACGACCTCAACCTCACGGCGCATGGCATCTCCCACTGCCCCACGTGCCGAGACCGCCCATGCCAGGTGGTCCTTGCCCACACACCCTGCCTGAGCCAAGGCTGGTTCTGGGGGGAATGGAGGGCCAGGTGTTCTTGGCCTAACGTGTGGTGGCTGCTTTGCAGAATGGGGGCCAATGCCAGGACTCGGAGAGCAGCAGCTATGTGTGCATCTGCCCATCCGGCTTCACTGGGAGCCGCTGTGAGCACTCGCAGGCCCTGCACTGCCACCCAGGTATGTCCCCACCCTGCAGCCACTATCTCCCCAGGTGTTGCCCTTTCCTGTGTCACTTCCTCTTGCTGTGGCTGGGGTCCTTCCACACCCCGTCACTCTTACCCAAGGACTGGAGGTTTCCCCACCATGACCAACCAGGCTCTCGCCTCAGCCCAGGGATCTTCCTGCCTTCTGCCCATCTATCCCTCAGGGCATACTGCTGCCCAGTAATAATGTAATAAGCGATATCAGACACACAAGGACTGGGGAGATAGCTCAGCGGCTTATGTGCCTGCCTAGCAAGCGTAAGGTCCTCAGTTTGATCCCCAGTACTAAAAAAAAAAAAAAAAAAAAAAAAAAAGAAAGAAAGAAAGAAAGAAAGAAAGAAAGAGAAGAAAAGAAAAGAACTAACAGACACATGGTCACCCGTCATGCCCCTGGTTGTCCCATGCCTGGCCTCTTGCTTCTCCTGGCACCCCTCCCAGGCTGGCGTAGCCCTAATGGCCATCTGCAGTGGGCGAGGCTTAGGCATCTGAATCACCTCACTGTCCTCTTCACTGGCCCCTGTGCCCCCCAGAGGCTTGTGGACCTGATGCCACCTGTGTGAACCGACCTGACGGTCGAGGCTACACCTGCCGCTGTCACCTGGGTCGCTCAGGGGTGAGGTGTGAGGAAGGTAAGTAGAGTGTGACCTCCAGGGTCTCAGTGACAGCTGGAAAGGCTGGGCAGGGCATTCAGAAGCTGTGATGGACCCGAAAAGTCACAGATTTATTCTGAAGCCAGAAGATCTCAGTCACCTGCCCACCCTCCTGCCACCCTGAATCCCTTATGTGAGGCCCCCTAGGGAGCCCTAGCATGCGGGAGGTACTCATGGCCTGACGTGCAGGGCCAGGCCAGGGGCTCCTGGGCAGTGACAGCTGGCACCCAGCTGGTACCGAATCTCAAAGGGGAATGAGGTGGGCAGGGGTCCCAAAGGAGTCTGAGTAGCGGGGTCTTGCCCAGAGCCCTTCGGCCCCCACTGCCTCTGACTGAGCTGTGCCTGCTGCAGGTGTGACAGTGACCACCCCATCCATGTCGGGCACCGGCTCTTACCTAGCACTCCCTGCCCTCACCAACACACACCACGAGCTACGGCTGGACGTGGAGTTCAAGCCCCTGGAGCCCGATGGCATCCTACTATTCAGTGGAGGGAGGATTGGGCCTGTGGAGGACTTCGTGTCCCTGGCAATGGCTGGCGGCCACCTGGAGTTCCGCTATGAGCTGGGGTCAGGTAGGCACTGGGCACCAGATGCACACCGGTCTCAGGGTGCTCGGCTGTGCCCTCATCAGTTCTCAATCCCCAAGGAGGCACTGAGGGATAAATCCAGCAGCCAAACCCCTTGTAGTCCCTTTTCCCTCCCCGTCCCTATGTGATTGACTAAACTCGGGCCATGAGTCCCTCCCTGGGGAAGTTCCCTGTCTGCTCAAGTTGCTGAGGGAGGGGGTCAGGGCCAGGACCCCCCTCGCCCCCGGGTGCCTGACCCTGCTCCATGCCCCCTTAGGGCTGGCTGTCCTGCGGAGCCCTGAGCCTCTGGCCCTGGGCCGCTGGCACCGAGTGTCTGCAGAGCGTCTGAACAAGGACGGCAGCCTACGGCTGAATGGGGGGCGCCCTGTGCTGCGCTCCTCTCCAGGCAAGAGCCAGGGCCTCAACCTGCACACTCTCCTCTACCTGGGTGGTGTGGAGCCCTCTGTGCCACTGTCTCCAGCCACCAACGTGAGCGCTCACTTCCGTGGCTGTGTGGGCAAGGTGAGTGTCAGGCATTCTGGAGACACTGCAGGGGCTCAGAGGGGGCTGGGACAAACCAACATTGCCTGATGCTTGCTGGGCCCTGGGATCCGCAGCTTCTGACCAACCGTTTCCTCTCTGCAAAGTGGGAACGATGGCGACTCCTCGGCAGAGTGTGCCGAGAGCCGGCGCACAGTAGGCCTGTGCACAACTTCTGCACCGTCCTCCCATGCTCAGGCTCTTGCCCGGGTTCCTGGGTACCCCCACCCTGCCGCATTCTTCTCTGCTGGCACACTGAGCCCCTTGGCGTCCCTGCCCCCACAGGTGTCTGTGAATGGCAAGCGCCTGGACCTCACCTACAGCTTCCTGGGCAGCCAGGGCATCGGGCAGTGCTACGACAGCTCGCCCTGTGAGCGACAGCCGTGCCGCAATGGCGCCACGTGCATGCCCGCTGGCGAGTACGAGTTCCAGTGCCTGTGTCAAGATGGCTTCAAAGGTGTGAGAGCAAAGCTAGCCCAGGCGCGGGGGGATCCTTGCCCACCACACTCCCCATTTCAGAGGCTCAGTACCAGCTGGATGCCAGCTATCACTGCAGAGCTGGCACAAGTGATTGGTGGCACCTCGGGTCCCTGCCCACACACCCACCTCTTCCCTGGCCTACAGGAGACCTCTGTGAGCATGAGGAGAACCCCTGCCAGCTCCGTGAGCCCTGCCTGCATGGGGGCACCTGCCAGGGCACCCACTGCCTCTGTCCCCCTGGCTTCTCTGGCTCACGCTGCCAACAAGGTATCCACGGCCGGCTTCCTCTCACTTCCTTTGGGTGTCCTTGGGCCAGACAAGTTTCCCCAGGGGCCAGAACCCACCAACTGAACTCCCCCTTCCCCACAGGCTCTGAACATGGCACAGCGGAGTCCAGTTGGCACCTTGAGGGCAGTGGGGGCAATGGTACGTACGTGCTGTGGCCCTGTGGCCTCCTCTGCTCCTTGGCCTCAGCCTTCTCCTCTGATTACCCACAGTTTTGCTCTAGCCTCTAAGCAGAAAGGCCTAGATAACGGGCTTGCTGGGTACAGATAGGCAGCAGAAAGAAAAGCACAGCCACACAGATCTGGGTCCTTCCCCAAGCTCACTGCCCAGGTGACCTTGAGTGGTTCTTTGTACCACTCTGACCTCAGTTTCCGCTTATGCCCTCATCCAATCCACAGACACCTACTGTGTGCCCAGCTGTGCCCTGGGAGTAGTAATACAAAATGAAGAAGCAGGCCCCTTGCTCTCAAGGATTCTACTGTCGGTTTAAAAATGAAAGTCACTATGCCAGGGGTAGTGGGGCACGCCCTAATCCCAGCACTTGGGAGGCTGAGGCAGGAGGATTATTTCAAGTTAAAGATCAGCCTGGGCTACAAAGTGAGATCAAGGCCAGTCTGAATTGCATAGTGAGACCCTGTCTCAGACAAAGATAGATAGATAGATGATAGATAGATAGATAGATAGATAGATAGATAGATAGATAGAGGTTGGGGAGGTAGTTGGGAAGGTAAAGGCCCTTCATTCAGTCCCCATTACCACACACATGCACAAAAAGACTGAGGGTGTGGAGTAGGTTGTAGAGTGCTTGCCTAGCATGTATAAGGACCTGGGTTCAATCCCCAATACACAAAAACATATATAAAAGTAACAATGTTTGCTGAACATTTATAGGTGTGAAGCCCTTTATAGGTACATACATCTCATCACTAATACAATAGGAGAGGCCATAATGTAGTGCTTAAGAGCATGGACTCTGAAGCCAGCCTGCCTGGGTTCAAATCTGGGCCTTGGCTGGGGACATAGCTCAGTAAAATAAGCACTTTCCTGGCAAGTGCAGGGTCCTGAGTTCAATCCCTGATAGCACAAAAAAACAAAATCTAGGCCTTGTCACTTATGGTGTGACTCTGGATGAGTCACTTAACCTCTCTGTGCTTCAGTTTTCCAAAGTAATTAAATGAAGATTAAACAGAAGGATTGCACTCCATAAGGCACTCCATAAGGCAACCCTCAGAGGGTTGTTACAAGGGTTCGTTTAAATGAAATGTTTGCAGCCAAGTGAGAAGCTCCCTGCACAGGCATAGAGCAGTACATGGTGTTAGCAGTCACTGAAATGGTTCAGTGGAAAGTGGTTGCATGTCCCCTGCAGCTGGCTGGCCACCCATGGCCACATTGGCCTGTGGGGTGGTTTGTGAGCAGGTGGAGGTGGGGATGGTACAGCCCCACAGTGTGAACATTGGACTGAAAGGCTCTGGTCACAATCCCAGCTTCCCAGTTCCAGAGTACTGCTACTGAGCCTGACTGCCCTGCTGCCTCCTTGAGACAGAGGCAAAGCATGGGCTCTGAACCTGACTGCCAGGCACCAAGTGACGAGCTGTCCCAGCCTGCTGGGGACTCTCAGAGCTAAAACTAAGGGGACATGGCAGATAGAGACAGACAGCTGTGGATCCGATCAACCACATACAGTAAGAGACACAGGATTTCAAAGGAAACCAGTAGACTTGATAATAAAGTTATAAATTTTTTTTTCATTTCTCATATATGTGCTTTATTAGCATAGTAAATAAGTCATGAGCATAAACAATATTTTGAGATACTTGCAATACTACAATGTGCTAGACAAATTCTAGGGACAAAGTCACAATCCCTGCTGCTGCTACTCTGCTTGGTTGCTGACATCCATAATTGAAGGTGCTGCTGAATGTCATTGAAAACTGAGTGGAAATAGACATGCTTTCCAGCCCAAGTTCATGGCCCCAAGCATTCTGTTGGTGGCCCCTTTGGGATAGTACCCAGGGACCACAAGTTCAGGGCCCCCAAAGGGGTGGGGGTGGGGTTCCCTGGGGACCGTGCCTAGGCTGGTGAGATGTCTCACCCTTCCCCCTCCCACAGATGCCCCTGGGCAGTACGGAGCCTATTTCCATGATGGTGGCTTCCTGGCCTTCCCTAGCCACATCTTCTCCAGGAGGTAAGACCGGCCCTGGTTGTAAAGTGTGCGTCCAGGTGTGGGAGGGCAGGAATCTGAGACCTCCATCCATTCACATACCCACTCTCCTGAGCAGCCTGCCTGAAGTGCCCGAGACCATGGAGCTGGAGGTTCGGACTGGCACAGCCAATGGTCTGCTGCTATGGCAGGGCGCGGTGAGTGGACAGCTGGTGTGGGGTGTCGGGATCCCTGGGGCAGAGGGCTGGCCTGTTGATGGCTAGGGCCAGGAGGAGGGAGAGGAAGGTGGAGACTACAGCATCGGGACCTCAGTTCTACAAGCTGGAGAGCTCAGAGAGCCCGTGCTTCCTTGGCAGGAGGTGGGGGAGGCCAGCCGAGGAAAGGACTTCATCAGCCTTGGGCTGCAGGATGGTCACCCTGTCTTCAGGTAGGCCCTGGCACCCTGCCCTTCCTCCCCCTCTTCCTGGCTCCTCCCATGAGAAGCTGCCCCTGCTGGTGCCCCGGCCACACATCCCCCTTGCCACCCCATACCTGCAGTCCTGAACCAACTCATACCTGGTGGACCTCTGTTACTCCAGCTACCAGCTAGGCAGTGGGGAGGCCCGCCTTGTTTCTGAGGACCCTGTCAATGACGGCGAGTGGCACCGGGTGACAGTGCTACGGTGAGAGAACCTGGCGAGGCATCTGGGAAGAAGACTAGGGTCCTGTAGAGGGACAAGATGCCCCCACCACGGGCAGGGACTGGGCACTGAGCTCTGCGAGACAGGACAGGGAGCTGGGGTTGGAGAGTTCCCTGGTCAGAGCAGACAAGGTGGTGGCAGCTCCTAGCTGGGTCTGCAGGGCTAGCCCATCACCCAGGGTGGGAAAAGAAGGACTGTAGGGAGCAGGGCCAGCCCCACTGTCCAGAGTCTCCATGCCAAGGGGATAGAGTCCATGGGTGGGCTGGGAGGACAGGAGTGTGGGATGGGCAGGGTCCTGACCCCACTCCACTGCAGAGAGGGCCGGAGAGGTTCTATCCGGGTTGACAGCGAGGAGCTGGTGAGGGGCCAGTCCCCAGGCCCCAACATCGCGGTCAACACCAAGGGCAGTGTATACATTGGTAAGTCCTGTGCTGGCTTAGGGTGGTCAGGAGCCCACCGAGGGCAGGGAGGTCATGGTGGTCACACAGCTGGCCCTGCCCGGGCCTCTGGCACCCACCAGCACTCTTACTCCCCTGTCCACAGGTGGAGCCCCGGATGTGGCCACACTGACAGGAGGCAGGTTCTCCTCTGGCATCACTGGCTGTATTAGGAACCTGGTGCTGCACTCAGCTGGGCCTGGTGCCCCACCACCCCAGCCCCTGGACCTGCAGCACTATGCCCAGGCTGGGGCCAACACACGTCCCTGCCCCTCATAGGCACCTGCCTGCTCCCTATGGACTCCGGGCTGTGCCCAGCCTGACCGTGTCGAGTATATTATTATTAATATTATTATTATTATTATTATTATGAGTTTTTTGTAAGAAACTGAGGCAATGCCACGCTTTGCTGCTACTGCCCTGGGCTGGACTGGAGGGTGGGCATGCCAGCTTCCCATGTGTGTGGCAAAGCCCTGAGGCTGGTGAACAGGGCAGGTGGGAGGGTCTGATGCCTTGGAAAGCCACCAAGACTTGAGGTCAGGACAGTGGCTGGGTAGGCCCAGGTATATCCCAGGTCCTCCTGCCCTGATGAAGTCCCCAAAGTAGAACACGGCTGCCCCCCTGTGGAAGCCCTTGGGCAGCCCTCCTTCCTGAGGACCAGCTGAGCTCACCACCTGGTGCCCACCAGCTAACTGAATAGGGGGCATCACAGGGCCTTGCCTCCTACCCATGGGCTGGAAAAGTCTTTAGCGTCCCTTGAGGAGCAGAAGGCAGCTCACCCTTCACCCGCCAGCCCCCTCCCAGCCCCCTCCAGCCCCCAACCTCCGCCCAGCACAGGTCACCACTCCTGGCAGAACCCCCATTCCCACCACCTACTGCCCAGGGTCCCGGCCCCCGCTTCTCCCTGAAGCACCCACACCGAGGGCTCAGTCCACACCTGGCCACATCCCTCATTCTTCTGGAGGTGAAGGCCCAGGGACATGGGGGAGCCTGTGGTCAGGAAGAGCCAGTGCCTTCGGGTGGGGAAGCCTGAGAGCCCTGACTGGGAAGAAGTGGGGAGGTGATGACAGCCCGAGGGCCTAGTGGTCCGCCGTCCCCATAATCTGGCACTGGGATGCCAGGCCTCGGGCCCCAGAAGGGACCTTCCTGTGGTCTTTGTCTTGATTCTTCCTAATAAACGGTGCTATCCCCGCCAGGAGTCTGCTGTGCATCTTTGGGACTTGACTCAGTGATCCTGGAGGGCAGGCTGGCCAGGGACACAGCTGGCTGCTGAGGTCTGGGTGTGAAGCCAGGCTCCCATGCCTGTGCTGGGCACAGGGGTCACACTGGCCCCTGATACAGCCAAGTGATGCCCCTGGCACTGCCATGGGACTTGGCACTGTGTACACTTCACTTCCTGCAAGCCTCCCCATGGCCTGAGGCAGGAACTGCCCAACTCACCAGAGGCAGTGTAAGACTCTGAGAACTAAGTGACCTGGGGGAGGCTAGCCCTGGCTCCTTCCGCCAATGCCATGACCTCTCTAGGGATGGCCTCCCTGGTCCTGGAAGGCTGGGCGGTGCCCCCAGAGTCCCCCAGGGGCCACTCGACTAGGACATGGGTAGCAGATCTTCCTGGCTGCCCGGCAGCTGAGGCACAGGCCTCGGGCCCCCAGTTGCCAGACCGCCCAGCCAGAAGAGCAGAGGCGCCAGAGCAGCCCTACAAGGAGGCCAGCTGAGGCCAGAAGCAGCAGGGAAGCCAGTGCCAGAGCATGTAGTCCAGGGCCTGCAGAAGGAAAGAGACCACTCGGCCTCAGCTTGGCCCGGCTCCCATCGCCCAGTCAAGGGGGCGTGAGCTTTCAGTGGGAGGAGAAGAAACGGGTTATCATGAGCCATCTACCTTCCAGAGCTGCGTCCCGTTGGGCACATTCCTGTCCTTCCGGGTGCCTCTTCTGCACCGCACCCCCAAGGAGGCCTGTAGAACTCAGAGTCACAGAGAGAGTCGCAGGCTTGGAGGAGTCATTCACCGTGCTCCCTGCCTGGCTGGGTGGCAGAGAGGGACCTGCAGTAACAGGACCAAGAGGCTGGGAACTGCCCCTCCTGGGCACTTCTGTGTTTGAACTTCACCCTCAGACTTCTCTGCCACTGTTTCCATTTTACACATAAGGGAAGGGAAACACAGAGAGGTAAAATTTCTCACCAAGGTCATATAACTGGAAGTTAGAAGGGATCTGAACCCACCCAGTCCAGATGCAGGTCCTGGGGTTTTTACTGGAACTTCTTTTTTTTTTTTTTTAATTTCAGGCAAGGGTCTACAGGGTCTACAGGGTCTCACTACTAGATCAGACTTGTAGTGATCCGCCTGTGTACAGCCTCCCAAGAGCTGGGATTACAGGTGCGCACCACCACACTCAGTCTCAATTGCCATCGCAGTGCACCCCCGGGGTGGGGCCAGCGTAGTCAGCCTGGGGATCGAACCCCTGGCCCCTGCACTTGCTTGCAGGCACTTTAATCCACAGAGCTATTTGGCTGGTCCTTGGAACTCTTTCTCAAGAAAGGGGACACACACACATTGAGCATTTTCTGTATGCCAAGCCCTCTGCCTACAGTGTTCCATGTACAGTTTATCACACTTTAAAAGTTGAGGGGCGGGCCGGGGAGATGGCTCAGTAGAATAAGCGCTTGCCTGGCAAGCACAAGGGTCTGAGTTCAATCCCCAGTTCCACACACAAAAAAAAGTTGAGGGGCTAGGGATATAATTCAGTGGCACAATGCCTGCCTGGCAAACACAAGACCCTGAGTTCAATTCCCAGTACCAAAAAAATAAAAGTTGAGGTATGTCACCCCATTTTACAGGGAAGGAAACCAAGCCCTATAGAGGCTCACTGTACCACTCATATGATTAGTGTTTCTTAGGAATCTGCCACATACTTGCTCACTAGGGGCCTGAAGGATATTAATGAGTGAGGGATATGAAAATGTCTGTGTAATTCTTGCTTAGTATAGTAAAACAAAACACATTAATTGGGGCCAGGGAGATAGCTCAGCGGCATAAGTGCCTGCTTCGCAAGCACAAGGTCCTGAATTCAATCCTTGGTGCTCCCCCCAACGCACATTAAAAAAACCCACATTAGCATGTCAAATGGGGCCAGCTGTGGTGGCGCTTGCCTATAATCCCAGCACTGGGGAGGCTGAGGCAGGAGGATCACTGAGAGTTTTAGGCTAGGCTAATGTACATAGTTCAAGGCCAGCCCTGAACTACATAATAATACCATCTCTCTCTCTCTCTCTCTCTCTCTCTCACACACACACACACACACACACACACATACCTCCTTCTAAAAAAGGTAGTGCATGGGGCCGGGGAGATGGCTCAGTGGAATAAGTGGTTCCCCAGCAAGCGCAAGGGCCTGAGTTCAATCCTCGGTTCCGGGAAAAAAAAAAAAAAAAAGGTAGTGCATGCCTATAATCCCAGAAAAGAAAAAAAAGAACTTCCAGAACTGGTTCAGAAAGTGGCACAAACAGTGGAAGTAGTATGTTGGGGGCAGGGGGAAGATGTCAAGGTGTCTTTTCCTATCTAAATTTTTAAAATTTTAAGTACTCATATTTTTTGATCACACCAAGCAAGTGGACTCGCACCATGTTTATTTGTTGAGACAGGGTGTAGCTTTTAACTCACTGTGTAGTCCGAGGGGGCCTCAAAGTTGCAGCGGTCCTCCTGCATCAGCCCCTGAGTACTGAGATCACAGGCATCACCACCATACACATGCTCGGCTATTTGTCCTTCTCTAGTCAACTTATTTAGCATTGCTAGGGCCAAGAGATAACTCATGGGACTAAGCACCTACTTAGGCAAGCGGAGCAACTAGGGTTGGAGTCCCCAGCACCACATGCTGAGCTGGTCCTGACCCCGGGCGGGCGTGCTGAGCCCGCAATTGAGTCCGGGCATGGTGGCCCACACCTGTAATCCCAGAGCTGGGGAGGCTGAGACAGGAGGATCGTTACCAGTTTGAGCTGTGTAGTGAGACCTCGTACCAAATACATTTTAAAAAATGGAAAAAGTTCAGCCTAAAGTTTGGAAAACCTTATTCAGTTAGCACTGCTAAGCATGCCCAGCTCCCTTCCTTTTTAAGGGTGACCAATGTTTTATCATTTGGACAGACCAGATTTTATTTATGCATTGAACTGTAGGTGGGCTCTGCATTACCATTTCAATGTAAACAAATTTTTTCCCCTCTTTTTTTTTTTTTTTTTGTCAGAACCGGGGATTGAACTCAGGCTCTTGCACTTGCCAGGGAAGTGCTTAATCCACTGAGCCATCTCCCCAGCCCCTTTTTCCCCTATTTTTGAGACAGGATCTCACTCTGTAGGTTAGGCTGGCCTTGAACTCACTTTGTAGTCCAGGCTGGTCTTTTTTTTTTTTTTTTTTTTTTGCGGTACCAGGGATTGAACTCAGGACCTTGCGCTTGCCAGGCAAGTGCTTATTCTGTCCAGGCTGGATACCTTTCAGTTATCCTCCTGCCTTAGCCTCCCTAGTGCTGGGGGCCATCCTAACATAAAACTTCTGAAAAAGAGTTCAGCAGAGGCCCACTGGGAACAGAAAGAGCACAAGAGCTAGCTCTAAAGAATACCTGGGGCTGGTGAGATGGCTCAGTGGTCTAAAGCACCTACTTAGAACAAACTTAGCAAAGCACAGGGACCGCGGTTCAATCCCCCCAGCACCACATGCCAGAGAGCCCCACCCCTAGGTGGGCTGAGCTGGCCACACACACACACACACACACACACAAATAAATAAATAAATTAAAAATTAAAAATAAAAAAAAATAAATAAAGAACACCTGCATTCCTAGCACTCTGGAGGCTGAAGTAGGATACCCAAGAGCTTGAGGCCAGCCATAGCCAGTCTAGGCTACCTAGTGAGTTCAAGGCCAACTTGAACTACATAGTGAGAGCCTGTCTCAAAAAAGAAATCCTGGGGCCAGGGAAATGGCTCAGTAGAATAAGTGCTTGCCTGGCAAGCGCAAGGGCCTGAGTTCAATCCCCAGTACCACAAAAAAAAAAAAAAAAAAAAAAGAAAAAGGAAAAGAAAAGAAAAATCCTGAGAAATGGCCAGAGCCAAGCGGCGTCTGAAGACCTAACTAGCTGGGCATGAACACACACCTGTGATCCCAGAGCCCCGGCAGAAGGATTTCAAGTTCTTGCTCAGACAGGCCTGGGCCATTTAGCAAATATAAGAAAGGCCTGGGGATGTAACTCAGTACCAAGGGCAGGGGGGAACTGCTCTAAAAAATTAGGGGCTGGCCAAATAACTCAGCGGACAGGACTGCAAGCAGGTACAGGGACCAGGGGTTCGATACCCGGGCCTGCTGTGCCAGCCCTGCCCCGGGGTGTGTTGAGACAAGGTCTCACTATGTCGTTTTTCATTTATTTAGTACACGATCTTGCTATGCAGTTGGGAGTCCTCCTATCTCAGCCTCCCCAGCACTGAGATTACAGATGTGCGCCACCATGCCCGGTTTTGGTGGCTGGCATGGTGTGCCCAGGGTTCCGGAGCCAGCATGGCATGCAGTACTGCAGATCGAACCCAGGTCCTTGCACTTGTCAGGCAGGTCCTTAGACCACCAAGCTATCACCCCAGCCTAATTTTCATTTCTAGTCTTTTAGGGAAGGATCTACAGGGTGTTCAGGGTGTCATTACTAGATCGGACTCATAGTGATCCACCTGTTTACAGCCTCCCAAGAGCTGGGATTACCAGCTCGTGCCACCACGCCCAGTCTCAATTGCCCGTCTCAGGGCACCCTGGGGGCAGGGCCAGCACAGCAGACCCAGGGATTGAACCTCTGGCCCCTGTACCTGCTTACAGGTGCTTTATTCTGCTGAGCTATTTGGCTGGCCCAAATAAATGATTTAAAGAAAAAAAATTTTTAATGAAAGTTATTAGAAGGGGAAAAAAATGAAAAGCTACTTTGGACTTACACATGGAAAATGCACAGAAGCAAGGAGACCAGAAGTCACCAAAATAATCCAGACAGGACTGGCAGCTGTCAGGCCAGTTGGCTGCTGAGCAGCCAGGAGAAGGCTCAGGCTGGGAACCTTCCATAGACTTGGTAGCTTCATTGTGGGCTGAAACTATCAAAGCAGTAGGGGGTAACTCAACCGGTGGGGGTCAGGGCTGCTTATTCAGACAGGGCAGGTGGCACAGGGGTAAGATAAGAGAGATCAGGAGCCAGTTTGGGGCAAGTGAAGTTTGAGAAGTTGCTCACAGCTGTGGCCAGATGCCCAGTGGGCAAGTACAACAAGACAAAAGAAATGAGACCACCAAGAGAATGCTAGTGGATGGACAAAGGGACACAGGCACTGAGCCTCAGGGCACAAAGAACTGAATTTCAGGGAAATAACCAGAAATCTGCAAGAAAACATGGAAGGTAGCTCAGGAGGCAAGTGTGTAGGGTTCTGCTTTTCTGCAGTGAACAACGTGTGCAACCGTACCTAACAGCCCTGCCTCCCTCCAGTCCATTCCTTGTTTTTGCTAAGTTTTGTTTTTCTGGAGTTAGTGGTTTTCACTTTTTTTTTTTTTTTTTTTTTTTTTTTTTTTTTTTTTTTTTTGGTGGAACTGGGGATTGAACTCAGACCCTTGCACTTGACAGGGAAGTGCTTATACTACTGAGTCATCTCCCAGGCCCCGGTTTTCACTTTTTGAGATAAGGTCTCAGTATGCAGTCCAGGCTGGCCTTGTACTTGAAGTGACCCTCCTGCCTCCACCTCCAAGTATTGTTATTACAGATGTCCCCATTATGCCCACTTCCATCCCACTCCTGATTGGGGCTTGAGGAAGAGGAGACATCTCCAGATTCCCAGAAAGGTTTTCTCAGCTGGCCAAATAGCTCAGTGGATTAAAGCACCTGCAAGCAGGTGAAGGGGCCAGGAGTTCAATCCCCAGGGCCTGCTGTGCTGGCCCTGCCCCCAGGCTGTGCTGAGATGGTGAATGAGGCTGGGTGTGGTGGTGCACACTGTAAATAGGAGAATCACTATGAGTCAGATCTAGTAGTGAGATCTTGAACATCCTATACACCCTTCCCTAAAATACAGAAAAAAAAAAAGTTTAAAACTGGGGAGATGGCTCAGAAGAATAAGTGCTTGCCTGGCAAGCACAAGGGCCTGAGTTCAATCCCCGATTCCGCAAAAAAGAAAAAAGAAAGGTTATGTTTTGTTTTGCTTTTTGCAATACTGGGGATTGAATTCACAACCTTGTGACTGCCAGACAAACACTTCTTCTGCTGAGCTATCTCCCCAGCCCTTGGTTTTTTGTTGTTGCTTTGTATTTTTTTTTTTTAAGGGAAGGGTCTACAGGGTATTCAGGGTCTCACTACTAGATCAGACTCGTAGTGACTCCCCTATTTACAACCTCCCAAGAGCTGGGCTTACCACCATGCCCAGTCTCAATTGCTATCTCAGCGCTCCCTGGGGGGGGGGAGCGGCCCTGGCACAGCAGCCTGGGAGATGGAACCCCCAGCTCCTGCGCCTGCTTGCAAGCATTTAATCTGCTGAGCTATTTGGCCAGCCCTTTATTCTGTTTTTGGTATCCGTTTCTGCTCATATTCCTTAGTGGCTCTATAACCCTGAGCAAATCTAGTTCAGCAGCACACCTGCACCAGGTGCCATTAGAGGATGGCTTCTACCACAGCTGGACCAGGTCCATACACATCATTCTAGCGCTGAGTACCCTAAGCCTTGGCTCTTGGTCCAAACCGAATGCCCATCACTGCCCTGTCCCTTTTGTCCCCATGGTAGGCTCCTGCAGCATCATAGTGACTCCCCTTAGCTGTTCAGTAGGGCCCAGGACACACCATCACTGACCTCTGCAGCTGGCTGGTGGCCAGGAGCCCTGGTCGCTGCCATCCCCGCAGTTGTCCATGCCCCAATGGTCACACACCAGGCTTGGGGGGATGCACCTGCCATTCTGACAGCGGAAGTAGGTATCACAGGGTCCTGGGGTAGAATAGGAGATCCTGGGCTGAGGCTCCTGGATGAGCCAGCGACACAACCAGATGTGGGCAGAGGTGGGAAAAGGAGCAGAAGAGGATGCTGGCCAGTGAGCGCGGGGCAGAAGGGTAGGCAGGGGCTTTTTGTTTTGCTTTGTTTCGGTAAGGGTGGGGGATAGGATCTTGCTATGTAGTCCAGGCTGGCCTTGAACTCACAGTGATCCTCCTGCTTCAGCCTTCAGAGTGCTAAGATCACAGGCATGTACCACAACCTCCAGTATACCAGGGCTTTTGAGGGTGGCTCAGGAAGGTGATAAAAATGAAGAGGATACAAGTTCTGGGATGGGGAGGAGCAGTGAAACAGTATAATCCCAGGGAGTAAACACTGTAATTAACTCTTCTGCAAAGACATGAAGACCTTGGGCTGGGGAGACGGCTCAGTGGAATATGCGCTTCCCTGGCAAGGGCCTGAGTTCAATCCCTGGTTCCGCAAAAAAAAAAAAGATAGGAAGACCTGAAGCCCAGGGCAGTGGCACCAGCCCCAGTCAAGCTGTGACACCCAGCTGTGTTGTTGGGGGGGACAGTCTGCACTGAGTGAGCCTGTAATGCTCCTGCCCAGGGTCCAGCTCTGGTCCCCACCCCAATCCCAACCCCAACCCCACCCTGGCCTTGACCTTGGCCCTGGGCAGCACTGAGCACCATCTGCAGAACAGGAGCTCTTGATTGTTTCCTCATGCTCCATCTTCCCGGGAAAGGGATTCCCTCTCATTCGCTGCTCTGTCTACAGCACAGAACAGCACTTCACATAATGCAGGTGCTCAGCTGACAGTGGCAATGCACACAAGTGAAAGCACCACACACTCAAGGCCCAGGGGCTGCAGACAGCTTGGCTTACCCAGAATCCCATGCAGTGGGCAAAGGCTAGGACAACTGGGACTGACCAAAGGCATGGCTCAGGCCAGGCCAATCAAACCATTCTAATTCCTGGCCACAGAAATAGACATCTGACCCACAGAAATAACTAGATTCCACTGCAGGATTTTTGTTGGAACCATAAAATTAGATGCCTTAATCAGGCCTGGGGGTATAGGTCTGTGGGTATATGCCTATAGTCCCTCCCAGCACTCTGTGACTCAAGACAGGAGAATCACAAGGTAGACCCCAGAAGGACACTTTAACAAGATCCTATAAAAAGAAGTCTATAATAACAAAGCTCAAGAATCTGAGATAGGGCCAGCCAGATAGCTCAGCAGACTAAAGCACCTTCTTAGTCAGAGCGCATCGGCTGGGGTTCCATCCCTGGCTCGCCTTGCCTACCCCACCCCTGGGACACCCTGAGATGGGGATTAAGACTGGGTATGGAAGCATGAGCATGTAATCCCAGCACTTGGGAGGCTAAAAACAGGAGAATCACTACAAGTCTGATCTACGTAGTGAGACCCTGCACCAAACACAAAAAAAGAAAAAAACAAAACAAGACAAGAGCCTGAGACAGAAGGAGTGCCTCAAATTCATAACAACCTGGGCTACATAGTAAATTCAAGATCAGCATGAACTACACAGACTGTGTATCCAAAAAAAAAAAGGTCCAGGTGCAGCAATGCACGCTTGTAATCTCAGCACTTGGAAGGCTGAGGCAGAAGGATCACTGAGTTCCAGGCCTGCAGAAACTACATAGTGAGTTCAAGTCCAGCCTGAAGTATATAGCAAGTCCCTGTCTCAAAAACAAAACAAGGGCCAGGGAGATGGCTCAGTAGAATAAGCACTTCCCTGGCAAGCGCAAGGGTTTGAGTTCAATCCCTGATTCCAAAAAAAAAAAAAAAAAAAAAAAAAAAGGCCAGGGAGATAGCTCATGGTTTAAGCACCTGTCTGGCAAGTGCAAGGTCCCAAGTTCGATCCCCAGTCCAAAAATTAAAAAAATTCAGACCATGTAGGCATAATTCCCAGGAGGAAGCCAGTAAGTCTTAAGGAGATTCAACACCCACCATGGAGCTGTTGTGCAATCCAGCACTTGGGAAGTTAAGGCTGTGAGTTCAAGACCAGCGTGGGTACTGAGTGAGCTCAAGGCCAGCCTGAATTGCTTAGCAAGACTCTTAAATAAAAAAAAAGAAAAGTGGTGATTGAACTTGTGCTTTTGGAATCTTCTGGGCTTTGGGAGTTCACCTGCTCACCATGGCAGGAGATCCTTCTGATGTGACAAGTATCCCAGTCTTGGGGACCTGTTTGGGCGACAGTCCTGCAGAGCCTAGCTGCATGACGCTGTCACTCCTGTATCAGACCCAGCCCCTTCACTTAGGAGCAAAGGGGCTCGGGCACCGTACCAACTAGCCTATTTTCCTCTCTGCTACCCAAGGGAACCAACCCCAGCTAACAGAATCGCTGTGCACCCAAGGGCTGGTGAATGCTTCATACCCAGCCATTCAAGTCCTGCCTGCCTGGGGGGGCTTCGGTTGCTCCCCTCCCAGAGCCCTGTGCCCTTCTGCATAGGGCGTAAGTGCTGCGCTTTCCTGGTGTGCAGTGTGCCAGGTGTGTGCAAGGCAAGCGGTGAGTGAGGTGAGTTGTATGTGGCTTGTGTGGATGCGAGGTGCACACGTGTGTGGGAGTGCGTATGTGTGCGCACGCGGGCTGGGGGGCCGCATTCTGGTACACACATCCACATCCGTGGAATCAGTCTTCAGGGCACTGGCTCTTTGGATCCGAAGGTCCCTCACCCTGACCCCCAACCCTGCTCCTGGGTGCACCTCCTCCTCCTCTGGCTTGCAGCGGCCCCTGGGCTGCGCCCACACCCACGCCCACCTCAGACTCCAGCCCAACCCACCCAAGTGAAAAGAGGTGACTTCACCCACGAAGTCCACACGGGGGTGGCGGCCTCTGGTGACCAGGCGAAGGCCTAGGAAGCGTCCGGAGGAGGTCACGGAGGCCGGAATGGTCAGACCACAGAGAGGCGCTCCCAGGGGTCGTGGCGCCCCGGGCGGGCCCTCGTAGAGCTGCAGGTAGGAGCCTGGGGCACAGGGGTGGGAGGGTGCCGGGGTGGAGGCGTCGGGCGGGGGCTTGGGCGCCGCCTTGGTCAGGCTGTAGACCAGGAAGAAGCGGAACTGGAAGCGGATCCTGTTGCCCGGGGCTGCCGCCTGCAGCCAGAGCCCGCAATCCGTGTCTGGAGCCACGAAGTAGAACCTGCGCGAGGCCGCGTGGGAGCGCAGGAGCAGCCCGGCGCCCTGCCACGTCTGCCCGCACAGCTGCGTCAGGTCGGCTGCGGAAAGTGGGGGCGGTCACGAGCGACTCCAGGCGTGACCCACCCTGCCCCCAGGGACCCCGACCCACCCGAGCCTGCCCTCCTTAATCTCCCCTTCATCTGAGCTGCTTAGTTCCCAAGGGCTAATTGGTGGAGTTCCCTTTACTTCCTGCTTCTGTCTAGTCGTGGTAAAATGGGGGCCATTAAGCAACTTCAGAATGTTTGTAGTTAATGATTTAATTGTATTCAGGCAACAACCCCTTACTCAAAAGCCCTGGGTGAGGTGGTGGCGCTGGTCTGTAATCTGAGCATGCGAGGAGGTTGAGGAAGGAAGAGCTCAAATTCAAGAGCCATGTGAACAATGTAATCTGTAAAATTAGTCTTCAGGGGGCCAGGGAGATGGCTCAGTGGAATAAGCGCTTCCCTGGCAAGTGCAAGGGCCTGAGTGCAACCCCTGGTTCCGCCAAAAACAAAAAAATTAAAGAAAAAAAATTGAAGAAAATGTTACATTAAAAAAATTAGGCCACAACACTCCAACCAGCCAAAAGTGCTCTGAAGGCATTAGAGAAAAAAAAATAACAAAAAAACCCATTATTCCTTGGGGCTGGGGAGATGGCTCAATGGAATAAGCGCTTCCTTGGCAAGAGCAAGGGCCTGAGTTCAATCCCCGGTTCCTCAAAAAAAAAAAAAAAAAAGAAAGTACACAGCTTATATCAGACTTTTGGGCTGGTGAGATGGCTCAGTGGTCTAAAGCACCTACTTAGAACGAGCTTAACAAAGCAGAGGGACCGCGGTTCAATCCCCCAGCACCACATGCCAGCCAGCCCTGCCCCCTGGTGGGCTGAGCTGGCCCCACACACATACACACACACAAATAAATTAATTAATTAAAAAAAAAAAAACCAGATGCAACATAGCATATGAAGTAAAATTAAAAAAAAATTAGGGAAAAAAGGGGGGGCTGGGGAGATGACTCAGTGGAATAAGTGCTTCCTTGGCAAGCACAAGGACCTGAGTTCAATCCCCAGTTAAAAAAAAAAAAAAAAAAAAATTAAGTGCCCAGGAGATGGCTCAGTAGGATAAGCACTTGCCTGGCAAGCACAAGGGCCTGAGTTCAACCCCCAGTTCCCCTCAAAAAAAAAAAAAAAAATTAGTCTTCAGATTTAGTCATCCTTAGTGTGGTGTGTGGGGGAAGGTATGGCACACCCCTAAAGAGATAATGGGAACTCTCAAAAGGGTGACACCCCAAGGGCCCATCCCTGACTGCCTGTCCTATTTCCTTCTACCTCAACTGTCTGTAATACTGGGTTCCGTCCCCTTTGTGTATGGGGAGGGGCTGTGTATTTTGGGATCTCTAGATTGTAGAACTATGATGTATGTGGATTATATTAAGTTACACCCCAAATGGAAACACGCTCTGGAGCAACTGTGTGAGCCTTTCGCCAAGTGGAGCAAATAGAAACAATAAGCAATCTCCTGTGAGTCTGAGGGCTGTTGCCAATAAAACAAATGTTGCTTTTGCTAGCGAGCTCACTGCTTCTTAGAATTGCTCCCAAATGACTCTCGAGACTACACAGGTTGGCATGGGGCCTGGTGTTTAAGGAGTCTTACAGAAGTGTCAGTGACTACTA
>NW_004524668.1:4030792-4032103 GCF_000260255.1 Octodon degus
CTTATTCCACTGAGCCATCTCCCCAGCCCTTCTTTACCTTATTGAAGGGCCAGGGGACATATTTCAGGACCGGCCCACCCAACAGCTATTCAGTTGCCTCTTGCTAAAAGAACTGAGTTTTGCAATCCTTATTTTCCAGGTTCAATAAAGGATTGGTATGTGACCTGTTTTGGCCAGTGAGACTTAAGGATATGTCTGCTGCAAGTTCCTGAGGAAAGGTTTTTCCTCCTTAAAAAAAAAAAAGAATGCTATGAGCCAGCCAGATAGCTCAGCAGACTAAAGCGCCTGCTTAGGCAGAGCGCAGCGGCTGACTCCAAGTGTGCTGTGCCCCCACCCCCCAGGCGTGCTGAGACTGCTATGGGGATGGGGTTTGGTAGCACAGGTCTGTAATCCCAGCACTTGGGAGGCTGAAAACAGGAGAATCACTAAGAGTTGATCTATGTAGTGAAACTGTTGTAGGCAGCCTGAGTTAGATAGAAATATTGTAGGTAGTTAATCAGGGACAGGCCCTCGAAGGGGATGACAAAGACCAGACACCTTACTGGGGAGATGCTCCTGGTGTGAGCCAGACCTAAAGATCAAACAAATACTGACCTCCCTAAAGTTGGCATCCAGGATTGCTCATTAGTCGGGAAAAATCATTGACTGAAGGCCACCAGATAAGGTCGCCCGCTTGCTACATGACTCACTACCCCATTTGGTCCTAGGCCTAATAAATTTTACCTGAGCAATGGTGCTTGTAATCCCATTGGTTGACCATAGCTTTGTCCCACCCTGTATCTGCCTAAGCAGGACCCCTTTGTCCCTACCTTAACCCCACATGGTTTTGGCCTATAAAAATAACCTGAAGGAGACAGCTTCCTGGGCAACCCGCTCAGGACCCCCTTCTGTTCCTATCTGACAGAAGCTTTCCTTTCCAATAAAGTTTTACCTTCAGCCTCCATTTGTTCCTAAAATTCATTCTTCGGTTTTAGAGAACACGAACTCATTCAGGTCAGGTTGGGAATTTCACGTCCCTATATCATTTGGAGGTTCCACCAAGATCATTGGACGGAGGTATGAGTTTGCTTTTCTTTCACAAATTCTGGATTGGGACTTGCTTAGGTAACAAATTTTTATGCTTCAAATGTTAGTATGTCTTTGCCCATTGCTCATAACTGTTCATGCTTTGCCTCATACAGTTCTGTTTCATATAGTTCTGTTAAAATTGCCTGCAATTGGGCTGGAGAGATGGCTCAGTGGTCTAAAGCACCTACTTGGAACAAGCTTAGCAAAAGCATCAGGGACCGCGGTTCGATCCCCCAGCACCAC
>NW_004524668.1:4032203-4033304 GCF_000260255.1 Octodon degus
GGGCTGAGCTGGCCACACACACACACCACACACTCTCTCACTCTCTCTCTCTCTCTCTCTCTCTCTCTCAAATAAATAAATAAAAAAAAAATTAAAAAAAAATTGCCTGCAATTGCTTATGCCTTGTTTTTTACATGGTTTTGTTAAAATGTTGGTCAAAATGTTGTTGTTAAATCTAAGTTAAAACATGGAAATGTTACAAGGTTATGGTTTTTGTTTTTTGTTTTTTTGTGGAACCGGGGATTGAACTCAGATCCTTGCATTTGCCAGTCAAGCGCTTATCCTACTGAGCCATCTCCCCGGCCCTGTTACAAGGTTATGATATTTCTCTAAAAGGACATTTTATGACTATCTTGTACTTGTACATATTACATTTGAACTAGATGCTAAATGTATTGAAATTCCTTGCTTGACTTTAGACAATAGTGCTAGAGAGAGTAAAGTTAGTAAGCCTCCTAGCGTACTTTATGTAAACTTCTGTAAAATGGGACTTTTAGCCAGCTTGGACTTAAAAATATACATGCCTGTATGTGAAAAACGGGACTCCTTTTGCCAGTTAAATGGTATGAGGTTGGCAAGCATTCTTAAAGACTTGGAGGACAGGTTTCACTGGGACGGACTGCTTCTGGTTTCACTGGGACGGACTGCTTCTGATCCCCCTCTACATGCTAGAGGAAATGTCAGGCCTGCTCTGTTTCAGTTTATTTGCTTTGACTTTACTCCTAATTTTTCCACCTCTTTATACTTTCCTTTTTAGAGGCATGTAAAATTAGGAAAAACTCTGACTGTTCCAACTAAGTGAAGGCCTTTGAAAATGAGCGTTTGTTAACGCCGAAGACAGGGAAGTCATTTTAGAAAAAGGACACATACCCCGTCTCTGGGTCAGATGAGACAAAGAGGACTATTCCCGTCCAAGAGAACACATATAAAAGCCATGTTCTGGGCAGGTCTCCTTCGGGAGGCTAAACCTGAGACACAGTGGAGAGAACCGACTTCTGGGTGACACCAGAAGAAGCTATCTCCAAAAGCAGCACATTTATGGGACCAAAACACATTTACTGTAAGGGAGGATTCAACCTTTTCTCCTAGGTCTAATTATTA
>NW_004524668.1:4042001-4045668 GCF_000260255.1 Octodon degus
ACTCATTGGTCTTGTGGAACCAATTTGTGGCCCTGGTTACCCCCTGGATGGATAGGGAGATGCACATTAGGATTTGCCTGGTTACAAGGCAGGAGTGTCAGAAATATTGACAAACCTGCAAATTTACTCGGCCTACAACATCGATGGTCCAGAAGCGTGTTTCACTGGTATGATCACTTGGCCTCTATCTTTATCCCTTCTCTAGGGCTAGAAGAGGTCATGAAACACATTGAGGCCTTAACCAGCTATACTCAGTGGGCCTTAAATGATACTGCAACTGGTCTTTCTCTTTTAAACGAAGAAGTAAAATTAATGAGATAGGCCATCCTCCAAAATTGGATGGCACTGGATGTAACAGCACTCCCTAACAGCAGCACAAGGGGGTACTTGTGCAATTATAAAAACTGAATGTTGTGTGTACATTCCTGATCCTTCTGCAAATATCTCAGTAGCTGTTCAGGATATTAAAAAACAAATCAATGATATGTCTGACTTTGAAGCCCCCTGGATCTTATCTTTATTATCCTTATGGGAAGCCATTACTAACTCTTCCTGGTGGAAACCTTTGTTGACTATATTCATAATCCTCCTGTTGATACTATTATTGGGCCCATGCATACTTGTTTCTTTGGTTTTGTCTCCTCTAGACTCAAAGCTGTATGTCCACCCAAGAGAAAAATGCCTGTTACCTATCGAGGGCCTTTATTTTTTTATTTTTTTGTTCCTCGAATGCCTTCAGGGCACTTTTGGCCAGCGGGAGAGTTGTGAGGTCCGAACTCCAGCAACCTGAGGCTGACAGCTTTGTGGAAGCAGCCACTTAAAGGCCTGAGCTAGGGCCAGGCCCCCTCGAGGGCCTTTAGATAGAGCCTCTGAAGAGTTCATCTGACTGCCGATCAACAACTACGACCCCTTTCAATGTGAAAAAGCCAGAGCGGTCATCGCCCATGGTCCCCTCACGGCAGTTCGGGTTACTTCTTCAGAGGGGGGAATGTTGCAGGCAGCTTGAGTTAGATAGAAATATTGTAGGTAGTTAGACGGGGACAGGCCCTCAAAGGGGATGACAAAGACCAGACACCTTACTGGGGAGATGCTCCTGGTGTGAACCAGACCTAAAGATCAAACAAATACTGACCTCCCTAAAGCTGGCATCCAGGATTGCTCATTAGTCGGGAAAAATCATTGACTGAAGGCCACCAGATAAGGTCGCCCGCTTGCTACGTGACTTGCTACCCCATTTGGTCCTAGGCCTAATAAATTTTACCTGAGCAATGGTGCTTGTAATCCCATTGGTTGACCATAACTTTGTCCCACCCTGTATCTGCCTAAGCAGGACCCCTTTGTCTCTACCTTAACCCCACATGGTTTTAGCCTATAAAAATAACCTGAAGGAGACAGCTTCCTGGGCAATCCGCTCGAGACCCCCTTCTGTCCCTCTCTGACAGAAGCTTTCCTTTCCAATAAAGTTTTACCTTCAGCCTTCATTTGTTCCTAAAATTCATTCTTTGGTTTTAGAGAACACGAACTCATTCAGGCCAGGTTGGGAATTTCATGTCCCTATATCAAAACCCTGTACTAAATACAAAAATAAAGACAAAAGAGTGCTGTGCCATGAGACCCTTTTTCTTCCTTCTTCTGAAAGGCTGTTTGCAGAATGTGAGGTGTGACACTGCAGCAGCCATTTTACAACTAGGAGGTCATGCGATTACCAAAGCTGAGATCACCGTGCTGCTGAATCAGTCCTCTCTGGAATCAACGATGGACCCTGTTCTTACGTGAAATACTAAATATTGAAACAATGCATGTCATTGTACTTTTAAGTCCTATTAACTTGGTCTGTTTCTTTTCTTCCAGGTCTGTTTCTTTAAAACATCTGTACAGCAGACTTCTGTAAGTGCCCAAGATCACTCTGAATTTTTAAAGGACAGAAGAGGGGCTGGAGAGATGGCTCAGTGGTCTAAAGCACCTACTTAGAACAAGCTTGGCAAGGCATCAGGGACCGCAGTTCAATCCCCCAGCACCACATGCCAGCCAGCCCCGCCCCCTGGTGGGCTGAGCTGGCCACACACACACACACACACACCTCTCTCTCTCTCTCTCTCTCTCCCGCCTTGGGACAGAAGACACCGACCTATTTCCTGTGTTTGTCCCCACAAATAGAGAGGTCTCTTGTGGGTTTTCTTCCTGTGCCTGCTCCTGTTTAAGTGTTGCTAGGAATTGAACTCGGGCATATACCCCGAGCTACATCTGCAGCACTCTCCCCTCTTTTGAGAGAGGATCTTGCTAAATCGCCCAGGTTGCCCTCAGACTTTTTTCAATTGTCCTCTTCCTAGAGTACTGAGAGTACAGATATGTGTCACTATGCCCAGCAGGGTAGCAATTTAAATAGAATTGGAGACCT
Organism: Octodon degus; assembly: GCF_000260255.1. NCBI lineage: Eukaryota > Metazoa > Chordata > Mammalia > Rodentia > Octodontidae > Octodon > Octodon degus. The sequence continues at coordinate 4,044,400 of NW_004524668.1, forward strand.
TTGTTTGTTCCAGATGCTGTCAAAATATCTGCATAAAAAAATTTTATTTTTTATTTTTTTTTTACGGAACCGGGGATTGAACTCAGGCCTTTGCACTTGCCAGGGAAGCGTTTATTCCACTGAGCCATCTCCCCGGCCCCATAAAAAAATTTTTAAAAAAATATCTTGCATAACTTGCATAACTTTAATTTTTTAAAAAAGATTTACTGGGGCTGGGGAGCTGGCTCAGAAGAATAAGTGTTTCCCTGGCAAGCGCATGGGTCTGAGTTCAATCCCTGGTTCCGCAAAAAAAAATTTTTTTACTTATTTATGTATTTGGTACAGGGTCTCTCTACAAAGCTCGGATTCATAATGGTTCTTGATAGGTTATGGCCCTAGTAAGAATTGCTTAATTATGGTGGTCTTCTGATATGGCTGAAGCCCTTAAAGCAACAGCTTATCTTCCCAATGACCACTTCCTAGGGCCGGGGAGATGGCTCAGTGGAATAAGCGCTTCCCCAGCAAGCGCAAGGGCCTGAGTTCAATCCCCGGTTCCAAAAAACAAAACAAAACAAAACAAAAAAGTTCCAATGACCACTTCCTCTTCCTTCCCCACTCCAACCCTGGGTACAACTTCCTGTGACCTTTCCCGCCCACACAAGGGAGCCTCCAATCAGCTCCTTATACATCACTAAACCCGCCCCTCAAACTCCGCCCCTGGCAGACATCCACAAAGTCTCAGGCTCCCTGTCTCAGGTCAGAGGATCTGCCCATCTCCCCACCCTCGGTCCTCTCCATGTGTTTAGAGTCAATAAAGGCTTTCCCTCCCCCATTTCTGCTTCTCTGCTGTGCTGCCACCACTGCCGCCATTGCTGTTGCCTCTGAAACCTATTAGTTCTCCTGCTTCACCCTCCCCAGTGCTGGAATTACAGGCATTTGCCACCATGCCCGGTTTCAGGGCTGGCACAGCATGTGGTACCAGGGATCAAACCTGGGTCCTTGTGCTTGCCATGCAGGCATTTATGCTGCTGAGCTATTTCCCCAGCCCACTTGTGCCTTTTTGAGACAGGTCTTGTTATGCATTTCAGGCTGGCCTTGAGCTCACTTTGTAGCCCAGGCTGGTCTTAATTCTCAATGATCCTACCACCTCAGCTTCCCAAGTGCTGGGATTACAGGCTTGTGTCACTATGCCTGGCTTCTTACATAATTTATTTCACCTTATTATGTACAACAATCCCCTTACACTTGTAATACTGGGAGGCTCCCCCCGCAAAAAAAAAAAAAAAAAAA
>NW_004524668.1:4045768-4054882 GCF_000260255.1 Octodon degus
AAAAAAAAAAAAAAAAAAATTATTTTTTTGGGCTGGGGAGATAGCTCAGTAAAATAAGCACTTGCCTGGCAAGTGCAGGGTACAGGGTTCAATCCCAGGTACTGGGGGAAAAAAAACTGGGGAGGCTGAAGCAGGAGGATCACTTTGAGTTAGAGGCCAGCCTGGGTTACAGTAAAGTGAGTACAAGGCCAGCCTGAACTGCATAGTGAAAGAAACCCTGTCTCAAGACTAAAAGGAAAAAAAAAGGTTGGGTTGAGCCTCAACATAAAAGCTCTAGGTTCAATCTGAGGAAAACCCCATCTCTACCACCACTGCTGAGCATGATGGTGCCAGTTTGTAATCTCAGCACCCAGGAGGCTGAGGCAGGAGGATTACTCTGAGTTGAAGGCCAACCTGAATCACCTGTCTCAAAAAAAAAAAAAAAAAAAAAAAGAGGGCTGGGGAAAAGAAAGGGCCAGCCAGATAGCTCAGAGGACAAAAGCACAGCAACCAGGGTTTGATAGGTGCACTGTGCTGGCCCTACCCCTGGGGCATCCTGAGACTGCGAGTGGATACTGGGCATGGTGGCACAAGCCTGTAATCCCAGCGCTTGGGAGGCTGAAAACAAGAGGATCACTACAAGTCCAATCTACATAGTGAGACCCTGCAGACCCTGTACCAAATACAAAAAAAAAAAAAAAGAAAGAAAGGAAAAAAAAGAGAAGAGACCTATAAACAAAAAAAGGCAGTGGGACCAGCTTTTTTTTTTTTTTTTTTTTTTTCGGAACCGGGGATTGAACTCAAGCCCTTGCACTTGCCAGGGAAGTGCTTATTCCACTGAGCCATCTTCCTTGGGGATTGAACTCAGGCCCTTGTGCTGGCCAAGAAGCGCTTATTCCACTGAGCCATCTCCTCAGCCCCATCTATTATTGTTCTTTTTAAATCTTTTTGAGACAGGGTCTTACTATATAGTTCAGGCTGGCCTTGACCTCGATCTTCCTGCGTCAGCCTCTCCAGTGCTGGGATTACAAGCCTGTGTCACCATGCCTAGCAATTATTCTTATTTTACTACAGAAAAAAGCTGAGACTTAGGTGAAGGAGATGGTGATCTCAGGACAAGGAAGCAGCAAGTGGCCATGAGGGTGGGAGCGGGGCTCTTGTTCTACAGCCCATAAGTTTTGTCTCCATTCTCCAAGGCCGCCCACCCAAGGGCTCTGCTTCTGGGAGTCATGGTCCTCTGGCCTCCTACAAGTGTTTGGGGTAGACTTGAGGTGCCAGGCAAGACCAGACACAGGGTTTCCAGCCTCCCCACTCAAGGCCCAATCCATGCGGGTCCCTGGGGATGGGGGCCAGATACTCACCTGTCTGCAGGTCAGGCACAGCCAATGTAGCTGTCCCCAGCAGCAACAGCAGCCTCTGGTGCAGTTGTAAGAGAGCCAGCTCCATCGGGGCTCCACTGGGCCCAGGGGTGGGACAGTTCTGTGGAATCTGCAGTCTTCGGTCTTGCCACTGAGGTGTGGGGGTCTGGGCAGCCAGCTGGGACACTGGAGCAAGGGAGGCAAGTCTGCTAGCTCCTCTAGTGTCTTTGCGAAGATGTGTGTATTGCTCCTTTGGACCAGGATTGTGTCTAGAGGTTGCCATGGAGATTTGAGGCCAGGGCTAGAGCCTGGGGAGAGAAGGCAGGGAGGATGCCAGCTCTCCCCTGCCAAACAGGAACCAGGACATTGAGATCCGGTTTAGCCATGGGGCTCCTGGGAGGGGGACTCACCCTGGAAAGCTCCTGCCTTCCTACATAAGCTGGCACCTTAGGGGCCGGGCTAGAAGTGACCCTGGCACAACAACAGCTTCTCTGAGGGCTTGGAGAAACAGCAGGTGCTGGCGGAGCACCAGGCCAGGAGTCTGCTCCATTACTAACAGAGTTCCTGCCACAGGGCCTTTGCAGTTACAGGCCCCTGCCTGGAGTGACTTATGCCATAGCTGTCGTGGCCAGCTGCTTCAGGGTACTGCATCACAGCTCACAGGCAACCATTTCCCAATTACATTTATTTATTTATTTATTTATTTATTTATTTATTTTGCAGTACCAGGGATTGAACTCAGAAGCACAGGGGATTGAACTCAGGCCCCTGTGCTTGCCAGGAAGCACTTATTCTACTGAGCTATCTCCCTAGCCCTGACTACCTTTCAAGCCTATCACTCAATCTCCTCTCCCGCTGGGGAGATGGCTTAGTGGAATAAGCGCTTCCCTGGCAAGTTCAAGGGCCTGAGTTCAATCCCCGACAGGTTCAGAAGTCCAGGAGGGTGGCAGCTCCATTAGCCAGATGTGTGGCTTGCAGCTGTAATCCCCATACTCTGAGGGGTTGAAGCAGGATAATTACAAAGCCAAGCCAAGTCTGGTGCCAGCGTGGTGGTGTACCCCGTAATCCCAGCACTTGGGAGGCTGAGACAGGAGGCCCATTGCCAGTTTGAGACCAGGCTGTGCTACAAATGAGCTCAAGGCCAGCCTGAACTGCATAGCGAGACCCTGTCTCAAGGATTTTTTTTTTTTTTTTTTTAGGGGGGGGCAGGTACTAGGGATTGAACTCAGGACCTGGCTATCTCCCTGGCCCTATTAAACATTGTCTCATAGTTCTTTCTTTTTTCCCCTGTCTCAAAAAAGACCAAAAAAAAAAAAAAAAAGAAAAGAAAAAAGAAAGCCAAGCTCTCTGCACCTCATCCAGTCCCTACAGCAGGTAGCTGCGTCCGCACTGCGGTCGCCCTCCACCCTACCACATTCTCAGGTAGCATATATGATATATATCTAGTTAGTAACTTTCCCTTCACACCAGTTTCAAGTCTGTTTTGGTTTTGGTTTTGTTGTTTTTGGAGACAGGGTCTTGCAACATAGTTCAGGTTGGCTTTGAACCTACCACATGGCCCAGGCTGGCCTCACACTCCTGGCAATCCTCCTGCCTCAGCCTCCTGAGTTCTGGGATTAGAGATTTCTTCTACTACCACGCTCCCCACATTCTAAGGCCCTGTGGTGTATTAACTAACGGTTAACTTGTAACACTTAGCTGAACTGAGTCAGCTTGGTGCTGCGTGTGGAAGGCCCACCTGAGGATTGTTACCAGCAGCATAAAAAGAAAACTGGAGGGGCTGGAGAGATGGCTCAGTGGTCTAAAGCACCTACTTGAAACAAGCTTGGCAAAGCACAGGGACCGCGGTTCGATCCCCCAGCACCACATGCCAGCCAGCCCCGCCCCCTGGTGGGCTGAGCTGGCCACACACACATACAATAAATAAATGTAATAAATAAAAATAAATAAATAATTTAAAAAAAAAAAAAAAGAAAAGAAAACTGGAGTGGGAAGATGGTGTGCTGTTGATTCTTCCAGAGAAGCTTGTTGTGCTTGTTTTCCTGATGAACTCAGCTGTCTCTGAGGATGGCTGTGGTACTCTTTACGTTGAGCATCACTTCCTGGCTCCAGTGTCAATCCCTCAGCCTGCTGGTGTAGACTTTCTAGCCTTCACCTCTGGCCTTTGGGCCTTTGCAGAGCAGATCAGAGCAGATCCTTGATACAGATTTGCATGGGACATTGGGACAGGCTCGAGGCGTTGAGGGCTGGTCATGGGATCCGGACCCTCTGCTGGATTCTTTGGGTCTCTTTCCAATGTGTAGACAGATCTCCCATACTGTTCTGCATTTGACTCTTTGGGTGAATATTACAAAATAATCCTATAAAGTATGTGTCCTGTATTAAGTCATTTTCCCTGCAAACCCTGACTATAAAAGGAACAAACATGAGGTAGGTATAGAGCTGCCACATAACTAATAAGGGGTTTTTTTTTTTTTGCAAAACTGGGGATTGAACTCAGGCCCTTGCGCTTGCCAGAGAAGCACTTATTCTACTGAGCCATCTCCTCAGCCCCACTAATAAGTTAAGAAGCATTCTGGCTTCCCAGAGAAGGGGCGGTCTGGGCTGAAATCTAAGGTCCCTTGAGAACCCCGCCAAGGGAGGAGGCCACTGGTGTTGCAGACGTAAGAAGTGCCACAAACCCTAGAAAGCTGAGGCGAGTCCACCTCTGTCGGCTTTCAGCAAGCCACAGGAGAAAGTACCCCCTTGTGTTCACAGAGGGCTCACATCCCATAGGGGGCAAGAGAGATTGCAGGAGTGGCAGAGGCAGGACTTGAACTCGGTCTGACTTCAAGATCATGTTCTCAAAAAAAAAGGTCATGTTCTCTCCACAGCACCAGGACTAAGTGAGGTTTCTCCATATCGAGTTATGTTGGGAGTCTGCTCTGTTCCTCTGTTATCAATATATTAGCTGAGTTGTTAACACCTGACAATAAAAAAATTGAAGTGAGGGCTGGAGAGATAGTTCAGTAGAATAAGCACTGTGCAAGGTCCTGAGTTCAATCCCTGGTACATTAAAAAAAAAAAAATTGAAGTGAGATCATTTTTACAAAGCTAGAAAAATAAGGTATAATTAGGCAAAAGTAACTTCTCACAAGTCCAACGTGGGAAACTTAGCACGACCCCGTCTCAAAGTTGAAAGAAAAGGTTAGGTGTGGCGGCACACACCTGCAATCCTAGTATTCGGGAGGCTGAGGCAGGAGTATCTCTGAGGGCTCAAGGGCTACACAATGAGTCCAAGGCCAGCATGAAGTACAGAGTGAGAGCTTGCCTCAGAAAGACAAGGGGAAAAAAAAAAAGATAAAAACACAGGTCTACATATTTCCCTAAGCAATAAATGGAAATCTGAGATAATACTGGAATTGGTACCACCCCCCAATTCAGATATACATCAGATACCTGGGTGAGTGACTAGACGATCCCTTCCCCCAAACAGTCCCGCTTTAGATGTCACAGATAAGCCAAAGTTAATGAGGTCAGTCATAGCCTAGCTACCTGCAGCGCTTCCCATTGAAGCAATCTTTTTTTTTTTTTTTTTTGGCGGAACCGGGGATTGAACTCAGATCCTTGCGTTTGCCGGTCAAGCGCTTATCCTACTGAGCCATCTCCCTGGCCCCATTGAAGCAATCTTAGTGAGTGCTGTGCTTGTAATCTTATTGGTTGACTATGGTTTGACCCACGTTATACCTACTGCATGATTTTGCCCTAGAAAACATTCTTGGAGAAATGACCTGAGAGGCAACCCATTTCTGCAACTCTTCCTATCTGTCAGGAACTGTTTCTATGTCCTATTAAACCTAGGCTACTCTTTTTTTTTGGTGGAACTGGGGATTGAACTCAGACCCTTGCGCTTGCCAGGGAAGCCGTCTCCCAGGCCCCTAAACCTTGGATACTCTTAACCTCCTTTGTCCATTAGAATTTATCCTTTGTTTTCAGGGGACACACATACTGGACACATTTGCCAGGCCTGGGCTGGGGAGATGGCTCAGTAGAATAAGCGCTACCCTGACAAGTGCAAGGGCCTGAGTTCAATCCCTGGTTCTGCAAAAAAACAAAACAAAACAAAACCCACATTTGCCAGGCCTGGTGCTGCATACCTGTGATCCTAGCACTTGGGAGGCTGAGGCAGGTGGATCACCTTACCTATATAACGAGTTCAAGGCCAGCCATGATTTCTAAATTACAAAGGGAGCCACTGTTTCAAAAAACCCAAACAGGGGGCTGGTGAGATGGCTCATGGGCTGGTGAGATGGCTCAGTGGTGGGCTGGTGAGATGGCTCAGTGGTCTAAAGCACCTACTTAGAACAAGCTTAGCAAAGCACAGGGACCGCGGTTCAATCCCCCAGCACCACATGCCAGCCCGCCCCGCCCCCTGGTGGGCAGAGCTGGCCACACACACACACACACACACATTTAAAAAAAAAAAAAAACAACCAAACAGGGCCAGCCAGATAGCTGGGCACGCCTTCAATCCCTGGGCAAGGTACCCTGAGACTGGGTGAGGTGGCTGAAAACAGGAGGATCACTATGAGTCTGATCTACGTAGTGAGACCCTGTACTAAAACACATAAACAAACTGCACATCTGATGTGTACTAATTTGGGAGTTGTACTTCTCCCATACCATATCACTGATACCCCTCCCCGTCCCATCAAGCTAAGGAATAAGGAATACACTACCCAGTAAGAAAATGTACTTGGGCTGGGGAGATGGCTCAGTGGAGTAAGCGCTTCCCTGGCAAGCACAAGGACCTGAGTTCAATCCCCGGTTCTGCAAAAAAAAAGAAAGAAAGAAAAAGAAAAGCAAAGGTACTTGGGCCACTGAGGAAGAAAGAACATAATCCCACAGCTGACAAAAATGTGTAATGGGCCCAGCGAGAGAGAAGTAGAATAAACTGTCTAAATTACAAAACAATACCTCAGAACGATGCTACTCACAGCCCAAATAAAGATGGGCAATCATACCCGCTTTGCTCACTGGCAGCATTGAAGCCAATGAATTTATGTGAGCAGTGATTATTGTTGATTGAAAAGTGGATAATGGACTTCAAAAATTATTTATTTATTTATTTATTTATTTATTATTATTATTATTTTAGTGGAACCAGGGATTGAACTCAGGCCCTTGCAAGCACTTATTCTACTGAGCTATCTCCCCGGCCCCTTATTATTATTTTCGGTCTTTTTTGAGACAGCATCTCACTCTGCAGTTCAGGCTGGTCTTGAGCTCACTTTGTAGCCCAGACTGGTCTCAAACTTGCAATGGTCCTCCTGCCTCAGCCTCCCGAGTGCTGGGATTATAAGTGTGCAGTCCCACTCCTGGCCTGAAGTTTAAAAATTTTAACCTAAAGTATAGGGAGAATGAGAATATAATTATTCCACTGAGCCATCTCCTCGGTCCAGAAGAGTCTTGTTACTCTTCTTTCTCTCTTTTGTAGTACTTAGTGTCTTATACTGAGCTACATACCAGTCCTTTTTACATTTTTCATTTTGAAACAGATCACAGTAAATCACTAAATTGCACAGGCTAGGCTCAACCTTTGTGATCCTCCTGCCTCGGCTTCCCAGTGTTGGGATTACAGGCCTGCTCCACCATACCCAGCCTTCATTATCTCTTGTAGAATAAAAAAGCAGAGAAAGATAAAAGGGAAAGTTCTGTAAATATGGAGCAGAACAAGGGGTGAAGGGAAGGGAGTGGGTTGGGAAAGAAATGGAGGAATAAAGATTATGTCACAGCCAGGTATGGTAGTGCGTGCCTATAATCCCAGCATTTGAGAGGCTGAGGCAGGAAGATTGTTTCAAGTTCAACGCCAGCCTGGGCTGCAAAGTGAGACCTTGTCTCAGAAAGACACACACACACACACACACACACACACTCCAGGTGCAGTGGCACATGCCTATAAAACCAGGGCTTGAGGGCAGGCCAGAGATGGCTCAGTAGAATAAGTCTGCCTGGCAAGCACAAGAGCCTGAGTTTAATCCCTGGTTGGGGGGGGAGGGGGACAGCACTTGGGAGGTTGAGGCAGAAGCACAAATCTGAGGCCATCCTAGGGCATAGTGAACCTCTAGCTCAAAAGTAAACAACAACAAAGTAAATTGATAGCCAGGCCTGGCATCACAAGACATTCAGGACGCTGAGGCAGCAAGATGGCCAAGAGTTCAAGGCCAGCCTTTGTTCTAATATAGAAGAGTTCAAGCCCTGGGGCTGGAGAGATAGCTCAGTGGTCTAAAGTGCCTGCTTAGGCAAGCCTAGGCAAAAAACACAGCCCTGCCCCAGGGTAGGCTGGCCACCAAAAAAAAAAAAAAAAAAAAACCAACCAAACCAAACCAAAGCAAAAAAAAAAACACCACAAAAAACAAGGGGCCAGGGCTGGTGAGATGGCTCAGAGGTCTAAAGCACCTACTTAGAACAAGCTTAGCAAAGCACAGGGACTGCGGTTCAATCCCCCAGCACAACATGCCAGCCAGCCCCGCCCCCAGGTGGGCTGAGCTGGCCATACACAAAATAAATAAATAAATAAATAAATAAATAAATAAACAAACAAATTTAAAAACAAACAAACAAAAAAAACAAAACAAAACAACAAAAAACAAAAAACAAGGGGCCAGGGAAATGGCTCAGTGGAATAAGCACTTCCCTGGCAAGCACAAGGGCCTGAGTTCAATCCCTGGTTCCGGGGGAAAAAAAAGCAAGTCTGAACTACATGTTAACTAGATAGACAGAAAGAGCCTGGGGGCTGGGGAGATACCTCAGTGGAATAACTGCTTGCTTAGCAAGCTCAAGGTCCTGAGTTTGATCCCTGGTACCACCAAAAAAAAAAGAAGAAAGAAAAGTTCATAAATCAAGATACCAGAGCTGGGGCTGGTGAGATGGCTCAGTGGTTTAAAGCACCTACTTAAAACAAGCTTAGCAAAGCACAGGGACCGCGGTTCAATACCCCAGCACCACATGCCAGCCAGCCCCGTCCCCAGGTGGGCTGAGCTGGCCACACACACACACATACACACACACACACACACACACACACACACAAACACACTAATAAAATAAATTAAAAAAAAAAAAAAAGATACCAGAGCTGGCTAAATAGCTCAGTGGATTAAAGCACCTGCTAGCAGGCAGATGCAAGGGCTGCAAGTTCTATCCCGGGCCCTGCCATGTCAGCCCCGCTCCCGGGGCACATTGAGGCAGCAAGTGAGATTAAGCATGGTGGTGCACACGCCGGTAATCCTAGCACTTGGGAGGCTATAAACACTTGGGAGGCTATAAACAGGAGGATCACTAGGAGTCTGATCTACCCAGTGAGACCCTATACTAAAATACAAATAAATAAATGAAGATAACACAGTACACTTTTTTTTTTTTTTTTTTTTTTTTTAAGGCAGGGCCTTGCTATGTAGTTCAAGCTGGCCTTGAACTTCCTATGTAATACAGTCTGGCCTAAAATTTGTGGCACTCCGCCTGACTCTGCCTCCCAAGTGCTAGGATTACAGATGTGTGCCTGTGTGCTACGATGACCAGCTATGGTTATTCATCTAGCAAACATTTCCAAAGCACCTAGTACGTGCCAGGCACTGTTGCAGGAGCCAGGGACACAGAAACACAGTCGTGAGGCTCACACTTCTTTTTATTGGTACAATTTAGATAAACATGGGCTGGGGAGATAGCTCATTAGAATAAGCACTTCCCTGGCAAGCACAAGGGCCTGAGTTCAATCCCTGGTTCAGAAAAAAAAAAA
>NW_004524668.1:4056043-4057344 GCF_000260255.1 Octodon degus
CGCGGTTCAATCCCCCAGCACCACATGCCAGCCAGCCCCGCCCCCTGGTGGGCTGAGCTGGCCACACACACACACAAATAAATAAATAAAATAAAATAAAAAAATAAATAAAATAAAATAAAAAAATAAATAAAATAAAATAAAATAAAATACAGCGAGAGCTTTGCGTGGTGACGCAAGCCTATAATCTCTGCACTCAGGAGGCTGAGGCAGGACAGTTGTCACAGGTTCCAGGACACCATAAGTTATGTAGTGAGTTCAAGGGCAGCCTGGACTATGTAGCAAGAACTTTTTTCAAAAAAAAAGAGAAAAATTTTTGTACAGGAATTGAACTCGGGATCTCACGCTTGCCAGGCAGGCACTGTGCCACTGAGCTGTATCTCTAGTCCAAGAGAAAAAAGTTTTTGGGCCGGGGAGATGGCTCAGTAGGATAAGCGCTTGATTGGCAAACGCAAGGATCTGAGTTCAATCCCTGGTTGTGCAAAAGAAAAAAGAAAGAAGTTTTTTTTTTTTTTCTTCCCAGAACTGGGGATTGAACTCAGGCCCTTGTGCTTGCTAGGGAAAAAAAGATTTTTTTAAAAAGTTCAGTGAAAAAAAAAATAAATATTAAAAAAAAAAAAAAAAAAGTTCAGTGAGAAGCAAACACAGGGGCCAGGGGTTCAATCCCGGGGCCTGCTGTGCTGGCCCCGCCCCCCAGGGCGCACTGAGACAGCAATAGAGACTGGGCGCGGCAGCGCACACCTGTGATCCCAGCTCTTAGGAGGCTGTAAACAGGCGGATCAGTAGGAGTCCAATGTAGTAGTGAGACCTTGAACACCCTGTAGACTCTTTCCTGGAAAAAAAAAAAAAAAAGTTCAGTGAGAGAGGGGGCCATAGTAATATTTTAGTGTGATTAGTGTTAGTGTTCTACTAGCTCAGAACAACCTATTTTAGCTTTATGCACCACTGAGAACATGGTCTCTCTGTTTGGCTTATTGTACTTTACATAATGTCCTCCAGGTTTATCAGGTTGCTGCAAGCGACAGCTTCATTCTTGTTATGGCTGAGGGGTACACCAGTGATTACCTATACCACATTATCTTTAGCCATCTGCTGAAGGGGACCTAGGTTAATTCCACATCTTAGCTAGTGTGGATCAGTGCTGCAATAAACATGTACGTGCAGATACCTCCATATGCCATTTCCTTTCCACATCAGCATATACTGGGTAGGGCTGATGAGATGGCTCAGTGGTCTAAAGCACCTACTTAGAACAAGCTTAACAAAACACAGGGACCGCGGTTCAATCCCCCAGCACCACA
>NW_004524668.1:4057444-4059681 GCF_000260255.1 Octodon degus
AAATTAAAAAAAAAATTTAAAAAAGGATATACTGGGTATATCTGCATTAGTAGGATTGCTACACCATATGGTATTTCTACTTTCTGAGAAACCCCCATACAGTTTTGCAATAATGGCTATTGCAATTCACTTCCCACTAACAGTGTAGACTTCCTTTTTGTGTCCCTCCAGCCACTGGCACTATTTCTTTGATAACAGCCCTTCTAACTAGGGTGAGATATTTTATTATGCTTCATTTTATAGAAGTGTCACTGGCTACAACAGGTAGTTGCTTTGTGTAAGATGGAATTCAGGCTGCTTCTGAGGTAGAAGCTTAACAGAGAAAAGAAGTATAGCACCTGAGTGTGTGGCACATGCCTGTAATCCCAGCACTTGGGAGGCTGAGGCAGGAGGATTGTTGTGAGCTGGAGACCAGCCTGGGATACAAGGTAAGCTCAAGGCCAGCCTAACCTGCATAGCAGGACCTGTCTCAAAAAGACAAAAACAAAGAAATATATATATATATATATAGCAGGCAGAGTAGTTTAGGCGAGGTTATTAAAGCTAGCTACTTTCCTGGGCTGGTAGCATGCCTGTTGTCATGGTTTGGATTTTTGCAAGGGGAAAATACAATACAGAACATATTTTATTTTATTTTTGGTGGAACCAGGGATTGAACTCAGTCCTTGTACTTGCTAGGGAAGTGCTTATTCTACTGAGCCATCTCCCTGGCCCTAAAAACACTGACAGTACTATTTTTTTTGGCAGAACTGGTGATTGAACTCAGGCCCTTGAACTTGCCAGGCAAGCACTTGTTCTATAAGCTATCTCCTTGGCCCCCAGGATATATTTTATAAGATTATTTTATAATGAATCACTCCAAGAATCATATACAAGGAATACAAGAAATCTGTCCACACACTAAAGACAGAAGAATCCAGCTGAGGGCCTGGATCCTAATATCTTGTATGAGTCCAGCTGAAGACCTAGAGCTCATAACAACACCTGCCACAAGCTCAATTGGAGGCCTGGAGCCCATGACAATGTCTCATGCAGGCCCAATTCATGGATCTACTCTAGGAAGTCCCAAAGGTCAGTGGTGGAAGCTAAAAAGTCTATGCCACAGGGCCGGGGAGATGGCTCAGTGGAATGAGCGCTTCCCTGGCAAGCACAAGGGTCTGAGTTCAATCCCTAGTTCTGCCAAAAAATAAAAAAAATAAAATTAAAATACAAAGTCTATGCCAGGGGCTGGTGAGATGGCTCAGTGGTCTAAAGCACCTACTTAGAACAAGCTCAGCAAAGCACAGGGACCCTGGTTCAATCCCCCAGCACCACATGCCAGCCTGCCCCGCCCCCTGGTGGGCTGAGCTGGCCACACACACACACACACACACACTAAGTAAAATTAAAAAAAAAAAAAAAGTCTATGCCAGTGGGGTGAAGGATCTGTGCTAGAAGGCTGGGAACTGTGAACTGAAGAGAGGAAGCAACACTCAAGGTAAGAACCAGAGCTCCCCAAAAAGGTATCCCACCCATCCTCAACAAGTGAGGTCCTGAGCTCCTCCAGCAATGAGAGTTGAGTTGCAATCAGGAAAACCAACATGATGAGCTCCTCCAGGAGACTGAGTTGTGCACCATCTTCCCCTTGGAGCCAGGAAGTGATGCTCAAGATGAGGCCCAGAGCTCCCCCAAAATGAACCATATTCATTCTCAGTGACAAGTCCCAAGCTCCTCTTCTGATGAGAATAGCCAAGTTCATCAGGAAAGCCAGCATGACAGGGTCACCCAACACAACAGCCCAGGAGAACAGTTCCCGAACAGCTCTCAAGAGCTTCTCCAAACAGCTTCCCCAACAGCCTCCCAAGACAGCTTCTTCAGTTCTGCCTCTTAGGCTGCTGGCAACAATGCTCAGGTGGGCCTCCCAAACCCAGCACCACACTAGTTCAGTTCAGCTGGGTGTAACAAGTAGACCACCAGTTAGCAATCCATCACCCCTGTAATTGCAGCATTCTGGGAGGATGACACAGGAGGATGGCAAGCTTAAGACCTGCCTGGGCAATTTAGGAAGACCCTGTCTCAAACAATAAAGCTGTCTGAGGTGGCACATGCCTGTAATCTCAGCACTCAGAAGGCTGAGGCAGGATTGCTTCAAATTCGAGGCCAGCTTGGACTACCTGGTGAAACTTTGTTTCAAAAAAACCAAAAACCGGGGCTGGTGAGATGGCTCAGTGGTCTAAAGCACCTACTTAGAACAAGCT
>NW_004524668.1:4059781-4062460 GCF_000260255.1 Octodon degus
GCCGGCCAGCCCCGCCCCCTGGTGGGCTGAGCTGGCCACACACACACACACACACACACACACACAAATAAATAAATAAATAAAATTAAAAAAAAAAAAACCAGGCCATGGAGATAGCTCAGTAAAATAAGTGCTTACCTGGAAAGCACAAGGTCCTGAGTTCAATCCCCATTACCAAAGGGAAAAAACAAAAAACATCCAAAAACTAGACTACCACCACAGCAACCACTGAAAAACAGTAGTCACAGCCCTACGATGTCCCATGGCCATGGGCCTCAACAAGGGCCACATGTGACTAAGAATGTGAGCAAACCGAGGTACAGCCACAGTCATGGATGCCTCACTAAACACACCAAGTTCCTGCGGGACATAATCTGGGAGGTGTGCGAACTACAGAGCTGCCCAAGGTCTCCAAGGACAAGCATGCCCTAAAGTTCACCAAGAAAAGGGTGGGGACACACATCCTCACCAAGAGGAAGCATGAGGAGCTGAGAAACGTGCTGGCCGCCATGAGGAAGGCAGCTGCCAGGACAGACTGAGCCCCTCTGGAATAATGCTTTGCAGAAAGTTAAAAACAAACAAACAACCAAACGGTGCAAACAAAACAGGTTAGCTAGAAGTCTTGCTTCAGCTTCCCAGAGTGCAGGGATTATAGGCATCAGCCACCATAACCAGCTACATTTTCTTGTTTTTTAACTAATTAATTATACAAACTTATGGGATACAGTGATATAAGTAATGATCAAATAATTTTAGCCCAGGATGCTGAGGCAGGAGAATTACTAAGAGTTTGAGGCAGGCTTAACTTCATAGTTAAGTTCAGGTCCTGACTAAATTATATAGTGAGAATTTGTCTCAAAAAAACAAAACCAAGCCGAGCTGTGGTGAGGAATGCCTACCTGTAATTCCAGCACAGGCAGGCTGAGGCAGGAGGACTGTTGCAAATTAGAGACTAGCCTAGGCTACAAAGTGAGGCTGAAGGCCAGCCTGAACTGCATAGAGACAGCCTGTTTCACAAAGACAAAAACAACAACAAACCCAAAACGAAACCAAATCAAAAAACAAAGTTGCGTGTGGTAGGGCACACCTGTAATTCCAGCCTTATGTTCAAGGCCAGCCTGGTGGGGGCGAGGGAGATGGCTCAGTGGAATAAGTGTTTCCCTGGCAAGCGCAAGGGTCTGATTTCAATCCCTGGTACTGCAAAAAAAAGAAGGAAAAAAAAAAAAAAAAGAAGAAGAAAGAAATGTTTACGTGACAGAAATGCTAAATACCTTGATTTATTTTATTTTATTTTATTTTTTTGTCCTTTTTAAAGGTCTCCCTATGCAATCAGTCCAGGCTGGCCTTGAGCTCACTTTGATATTTTTTTTTGGTGGAACTGGAGATTGAACTCAGCCCCTTGCATTTGCCAGGGAAGTGCTTATTCCACTGAGCCATCTCCCTGGCCCTTTGAGCTCACTTCGTAGCCAAGGATGGTCTCAAACTCTCAGGCTCCTGAGCACTCAATTACAGGTAAATACCTTGATTCAATCTTTACTGTGTATTGGAATACAATACTGTGTATTGGAATACAAATACAAATACATACTGTATCCCTTAAATATGTATAATTATTATACTAATTTAAAAAAACAACAACAAGAAAATACAGCTGTGTTGTGGCTCATGCCTATAATTCCAGCACTCCAGGAAGCTGAGGGATGATTACGAATTCAAACCTGGGCACTTTAGAGACTTCTGAGATGCTCTTGTCTTGCATAAGCGCCCGCCTGGCAAGTGCAAGGTCCTGAGTTCAAGCCCCAGCACTTAAAAAAAAAAAAAAAAGATTGGGGCTGTAGCTCAGTGCAAAGGTCCTGGATTCAATTCTTAGTATTGAAGAAAAAGGAGACTAAAAAATCAAAAAAAATGGGGGGCGCAGTAGGGGAGTAGCTCAGTGATGCAGCAATTATCCAGTATGCACAAGGCCTTTGTTCAAAACAGCACAAGACCAAGCAAAACAAAACAGCACAACACAATTTGGGAAGTCTGAAACTGGGTGTGGTGGTGCATGCCTGTAATTCCAGAACTCAGAGCCTTGTAAATTCAAGGCCAGCCTGGGCTACAAAGTGAGCTCAAGGCCAGTCTGAACTGCATAGCTAGACCATTTCAAAAAGACAAAACAAAACAAATCAAAAAATTCTGGCAGTCTGGAGTTTGCAGTGGGGTTCGCTAAACTAAAATCAGAATGGACCCCCTTCTAACAATGCTGCCTAATTCAAAGCAGTCTTCCAAATGCTCTGCTCTGACAGCTCTGTTGGGTTCCTTGGTTGTTAACAGCTATCTGCTCATGTGCAATGATCCTTTCCCAGTTTTATGAACTCCTTATCTTTGCTCCTTGCATTTTTTATTTTTATATTTTAGGGAATGATCTACACAGTGTTCAGGGTCTCACTACTAGATGGGACTCAAAGTTATCTACCTGTTTATGGCCTCCCAAGAGCTGGGATCACAGGCCTGCACCACCACGCCCAGTCTCAATTGTAAGCTCAGCATGCCCCCGGGAGCAGGGCCAGCACAGCAGGCCCAGGATCAAACCCAGCCCCTGTGCCTGCTTGCAGGCGCTTTAATCTGCTGAGCTATTTGGCTGGTCCTTTTTTTTTTTTTTTTTAAGATATTTTATGTATTCCAGTATAGTGTTGG
>NW_004524668.1:4062560-4068903 GCF_000260255.1 Octodon degus
TTATTCTTCAAATCCCGCGGCGATACAGTACACACACAGCAAGACCCTGTCTTAAAAATGATATAGTACATAAAGGAAATCCATTTATAGCTGGGGGCCGAGGGTAAGGTCCATAAGAAAAAAAAAAAAAAAAAAAAAAAAAAAAAGAACAAACGCAGGGAAAAAGAACGCAGAACAGCCCCACTGGTATCCGTGTGTAACTCGGCGCGCACTGCGGCTCCCCCAGCCCTAGCTCCAAGACTACATATCCCAGCATGCCTCGCACCTCGAGAATGGCGCGATGCACTGGATGCCGGGATACGTAGTTCTGTTCTAGGTCAGAAGTAAACCTAGAACGCCCCCGTGACGTCAGGAGTGTTCGGGAAGAAGTCGGAACCGACCTAGGCTTAAGTTCTTCCCCACCTCGGTTTCTCTGCCACTTTGTTTCTACTGTAAACAGGCCCCACCCTACAGTCCAAGCGGACCTATGGTGTGCTTTGTATAGCTTCTCGCGTGAATCCTCCTCATATAAAGGGGGATGTACCACAGGCAAGAGCACTTAGCCTCCTGGCTTCTCTCCAAGCGCTGCGTTTTAGAGTAGTGGTACCTACGGCGCCACTCCGAAGAAGCGCTGAGACGCTGCTTCCCCTGCTACCGCGCTGAGGACGTGGCAAGCCTGCCTTGGACAACCGCTTCCACTTCCTCCGACCACGGGGTTACCAGCGCGGGAGGTGCAGGGACTGCTGGGAACGCGCATGCGCCCTCCGAGGTGGGGAGCCCGCTTCTGCCCTCCGCTGACGCGGGCGGGGCGGGTGTGGGTGAGCGGGTGTTCGGGTGTAGACCGCGGCGCTTTGCGGCCGGTCGTGCGTGTTGGGCGCGGACGGGCGCGGCGGCAGTGGCGCGCACAGGTGATTGACTGGCCAGCTGGCTGAGGGAGCTCCTGGTTCTCTTTGCTGGCAGGTGTCGGGGCCCGTGTGGGCGGCAGAGGCGGCGAGCGCGGCCCGGCTCGCGGGGCGCTCCTGGGGCCAAAGCCATGGCCCCGCGGCTGCAGCTGGAGAAGGCGGCCTGGCGCTGGGCGGAGACCGTGCGGCCAGAGGAGGTGTCGCAGGAGCACATCGAGACCGCCTACCGCATCTGGCTGGAGCCCTGCATCCGCGGCGTTTGCAGGTGAGGCCCGTGCAACGCACTTGGCGGCCCCCGCGCGCCGGACCTTGCAAAGCTGCGACGGGGTGGGGGAGGGAAGACGCGACCCTTTGCGTGCTCTAGGGAGGCGCGGAGAGCGCCCTTTCCGCTGTCCGGGCGACCTGGAAGCGCAGCCTTCGCGGACTTTACGCGGAGGTGATGCTGTGGAAAGCCCTTTAGGAAGGGTGCTGGGTTCTCATCCAGAAGATGGCGGTGGAGATGTTGCAGGTAGAGGTGAGAGTTTAGCGAACGTTCCGGGTTGGTTTTGGCTTGCACTTGCACAGAGCGTTAACTGGATGTGAAGTCTTATCTGCTGGTGATGACCCAGCAGCCCAGATCGTCAGAGCATCATAAATCGTTACTCAATGGTATCTTTTATCCTTAGCTGACCTTCCCTCTCTCTTTGATCTAAGGTTGTGGGTTTTTTTTCCCCCCTGACTCTGCACTACTTTGTCGAGTATCACGTTTGAGCTGTGCAAATGCACTTCTGCTTGATTCGTGAAGCTTGCCTTTCCTTAAACCCATCCTTTAGCTAGAATGCCCAGGCTTTGCGCCTGTTTTCCTCCTTTTCCACCTCATTACGCTGGAAGTAGTTTTTGTTGTGGAACGTTGAATTGACTTGGCCAAGCCGGGCATGCTCAGTAGCCTTTTCACCAGACATCTAGTAAATACTTTCTGGATTTTACTTTCCACTGGGGGATCCAGAAGGCACTGAAGTTACGATCTGGTTTTGGGGCTGCCATGTTTGAAGCGTGAAATAAGTTGAGAAGTTTGAATGATTCCTAGCACCGGGTACTTGAGTCACAAGCAGGGTAATTCTGAATTCTGATTACCAAGTAGGATTGCTGGAATGATAAATCTGTGTAGAATAGTTGTTTTTTTAAAGACAGGGTCTCACTTTGTGGTTCAGGCTGGTCTTCAATTTACTTTGTAACCCAGGCCGGCCTTGAACTCAGGGTGATCTTTCCTGCTCCAGGCTCTCGAGTGCTGCTGGTATTACAGGTCATTTTAAAGAGTACTGCTGGGTGTGGTGGCTACAGCTGGATGGTTGCTGATAATCCCAGTACTCAGAAGGGGAGCAGAGGAACATCTGGAGCAAGATGCCACCCTCAGCTCCTTCATGAGTTGAAGACCAACTTGAACTAAATAGCGAGACCTTTTTTTTTTTTTTTTTTTTTTTTTTTTTTAAGATATTTTATGTATTCCAGTATAGTGTTGGGACTACAGCCATGTGTCATCACACCCAGTTTAGAAGTACCTACTAGAGGGACCAGGGAGATGGTTCAGTGGAATAAGCACTTCCCTGGCAAGCACAAGGGCCCGGTTCCACAAAAAAAAAAAAAGTACCTACTAGAAAATTTAAAATTACTATGTGGCTCAGCACGGTGGCACACACCTGTGATCCCAATGCAGGAGGCTGAAGCAGGAGGATTACCACATGTTCATGAGATGTTTCTGTCTTGGGCCAGGCAATGTCCTGAGTTCAATCATTTTTAAAAAAAAAAAAAAGAAAGAAAGAAAGAAAGAAAGGAGATGCTCCTATCTCAAAATAAGACAATGATTGGGGATGTAGCCTTAAAATTCCCCAAGACTCAGGTTTACTTCTGTTGTCCTGACATAGATGTCCCTGACAGGCATGAATTCCTATTTATTAAAAATTTAAGGGTTTTACAAAAAAGAAAAATTAACTCATCTCTCCTGTATCTGCTCCTTCATATGTAGTTCTCCACTTCATTTGGTAGACATTAAACACACACATACATTAGGGATTAAACCCACTGAGCCACAGCCACAGCCCTTTATTTTGGTTTATTGAGAGGTCTTACTTTGTGGTTCAGGCTGGCCTGGAACTCATGGCGATCCTCCTGGCTCAGCCTCTAGAGTGTTGGAATTACAGGTATGCGCCACACTCCCTACTCTTTAATTATTTATTGAGACTGGGAATGGAACTCAGGATCTTGCTGCTTTGCCATAATGTGCTGTGTCACTGAACTATATCTCTGGCTTTTGCTGCTTATTGTTTGAGACAGGGACTCAGTAAATTGTTACATTGCCCAGGCCAGGCTCAAGCTTAAAATCCTCTTGCCTCCTTAACTACCAGCATTACAGACATGCTACAACATCCAGCTGAAATTCAATATATCTAATTTCCCACTTTAGAAACTACTGAGGGCTGGGAAGATAGCTCAGTAGAATAAGTGCTTGCCTGGCAAGTGCAAGGTCCTTAGTTCAATCCCCGGTTCTGCAAACAAAACAAAACAAAACAAAACAAAACAAAACAAAACAAAACAAGAAAGAAAGAAAGCTGCTGAGCCTGGTGTGGCGGCCTTCTCCTATAATCCCAGCATTTGGGAGGCTGAGGTAGGACTGCTGCAAGTTTAAGGCCAGCCTGAACTACAGAGTGAAAGCCTGTCTTAAAAAGACAAAGAAAGAAAGAGCGAGAGCGAGAGAGCACAACAAAATACCACATAATAGTGACAGCAGGGTAAATAATCTTCGCAACTTCACCATATGCTAAGTGAGGCTCATGACGACAAGGAGTTATGAGCATTGAGAAAGGTCTATGACTCACAATTCTAGGTAAAATAAAATAAAGGGTTAGAAATACTAGCCCTGAGGTAGTATAAAAGAAATAAAAGATAGAAAGGAAACAAAGAAATCCTGACTTAAACTTTGTACTTTTAGGAAGACTGCAACTTTAAGACACAAAGTTACCCAATCTCATCCATATCTGTAATCCACAGGTTTGTTTATACTTTTTTTCATTAGACCTAACACACCACACACCTCTTGAAGATAATGTAAATCAACAGATGAGTTGAGCCAAATAGCTGAGAGGATTAAAGTGCCTGTTTAGGCAGACACAGGGGTTGGAGGTTCAGTCCCCAGTTTGCCATGCCGGCCCCATCTCCAGGGCGCACTGAGACAGGGATTGCAACTGGGCGTGGTGGCACAAGACTGTAATCCCAGTTTTTGGGAGGCTGAACATAGGTAGATCACTCCGAGTCCATTTACATAGAGAGACCCTGTAGACTCTTACTAAATACAATAAATAAATACATATATACATACATAGATGAGTTTAGTTGATAAAGGGCAGGAACCTGATATGATAAAAGGAACACAGTGATTCCAGCACTCGGAGGCTAATGGAGGAGGAGCCCAAGCATGAGGTCAGACTGTGCTACTTAGTGAGTTCAAGGTCTGCATGAACTAAATACATCAAGATCCTAGCTCAAGAGGCCAGGGAGATGGCTCAGTAGAATAAGTGCTTCCCTGGCAAGTGCCTGAGGCAAGGCACCCCCCTTCTGCAAAATAAATAAATAAATAAATAAATAAATAAATTTTTAAAAAGATCTCATCTCAAATAAGTTGCAGAGCTTTCGAAGAATGTGTTTGGTCAAACATCTTACTTACATCACCCATTTTTAAAAAATGGGCTCATGCTTATCACCTGTGAAACTTGTCATTCTCTTTCTGTGGGTAGAGTTATCCTTTTCCTCTGTAAATCAAGAGGGAATTTCTTATGGATTCACAAATTCCATAGGTTCCCATGCCGTGCAGAAAAACATAAAATGTTTCCTCCTCTACAAACTGATGACCCTCTCTGGAGACCACATTCTACTTTTGTGAGAGAATACTTGTAAATCTGCCTAATAAATCTTTTTATGCCTCTCATTGCTTTGTTCTAAAAATTTAGGTGCTGGGGAGATGGCTCAGTGGAATAAGCGCTTCCATGGCAAACGCAAGGGCCTGAGTTCAATCCCCAGTTCCACAAAAAAATAAAATTAAAAAAAAAATTATTTTTCTGTGATGGTAAGTCAGTTAGTAAACCTGAAACCTATCCGGTGTGTGGACTGAGTCAAGGTTCCACATCTATGTTTTGGGGACCTCCTTGCCTGGTTACAGTCTTTTTTTGGGGGAGGGGGAACCGGGGATTGAACTCAGGCCCTTGCGCTTGCCAAACAAGCACTTATTCTACTGAGCTATCTCCCCGGCCCCGTGGTCACAGTGTTGCAGCAATTTGGATGTCAGGGGTAGGATCACCAGACCCTGTGTGCCACCATGCCTGGCCATTCACATTTTTAAAAACTTTCAATAGCTAGTGTGATGCACGCCTGTACTCCCAGCATTGGGAAGGTTGAGGCTAGAGACAGGCCAAGAGTTTAAGCCACAGTGGGATAAATCAAAAACAAAAACAAAAAGAAGTAAGGGCTGGGGAGCTAGCTCAGTACTGAGTGAGCACTTGCCCTGCAAGCGCAAGATCCTGTGTTCAATCCCAGATACCGAGAAAAACAAAACAAAACAAAAAAACCCAAAACGGAGTAGGACAGTCAATTCAAAGTCAGCCTGAACTGCATTTCAAGACCTTGTCTCAAAAAACAAATAATACTTCCTGGATTAAGGCAAAGTCTTTGCCTGCACACAAATCTCTCTCATCTCTCCCAGTATCAGAATATGTGGCCAGGAATGGTGGCACAAGCTTGCGATCCCAACACTCAGGAGGCTGAGGTAGGCGAATTGACAAAGTTCAGCCACAGCCTGTGCTACACAGCCCAAGGCCAG
This sequence comes from Octodon degus, assembly GCF_000260255.1. Taxonomy (NCBI): domain Eukaryota; kingdom Metazoa; phylum Chordata; class Mammalia; order Rodentia; family Octodontidae; genus Octodon; species Octodon degus. Next base: position 4,068,288 of record NW_004524668.1, read on the forward strand.
ACTGAACAACCTAGTAAGACCTCGTCTCAACAAGCGAAAACAAAAGTTTTCGGTGTTCTGGAATGGTGATGTTTCAAACCCTTTAAATTCTAACTGGTAGGTTTTCAGTTCTTTGGGAAGCCTGTTCGCAGATACTAAAACTTATCCGAATACTGGGAAGGGGATCTCACTTTTGTGTTTCTATTGCTCACTGCCCCCCACCCCAGGGCACGAATGACGTCTTACTAGAACTTCAATAAGTATCTTATGACTCTCGTTCAAGGTTCAGGATTACAAAGCTGGAAAGCAGTGGAGTCAGAAATTTCTCATATCCCCGCAGGCTCCCATTTGAAATTTAAAAAAGTTATTCTTCAAATCCCGCGGCGATACAGTACACACACAGCAAGACCCTGTCTTAAAAATGATATAGTACATAAAGGAAATCCATTTATAGCTGGGAGCCGAGGGAAAGGAGCAGAAGAATAAAAAAAAAAAAAAAAAAAAAAAAAAGAACAAACGCGGGGAAAAAGAACGCAGATCATCCCCACTGGTATCCGTGTGTAACTCGGCGCGCACTGCGGCTCCCCCAGCCCTAGCTCCAAGACTACATATCCCAGCATGCCTCGCACCTCGAGAA
>NW_004524668.1:4073825-4078205 GCF_000260255.1 Octodon degus
TCAGCCCACCAGGGGGCCCGGCTGGCTGGCATGTGGTGCTGGGGGATTGAACTGCGGTCCCTGTGCTTTGCCAAGCTTGTTCCAAGTAGGTGCTTTAGACCACTGAGCCATCTCACCAGCCCCAGTCATTTCTTTTGATGTTGCATTACAGTGTGGTGGTGCCTGTGTGCAATCTCAGCATTTAGGGAGGATGAAGCAGGAAGGACGGTTTCTCAAAAGACCCTCTCCCAAACCAGGTGTGGTGAGACACACCTGTAATCTCGGTGTTTGGGAAGCTGAGACAAGAGGATCATCACAAATTGGAGGCAGCCTGGATGTATATACCCTGTTTTGTTTTGGTTTTTTGCGGAACCAGGGATTGAACTCAGGGCCTTGCACTTGCCAGGGAAGTGCTTATTCCACTGAGCCATCTCTCCAGCCCTATACCCTGCTTTTTAGACCCTGTCTTAAAAAAAAAAAATCCTTGGACCGGCCAAATAGCTCAGTGGATTAAAGCACCTGCAAGCAAGTGCAGGGCCCAGGAGTTCAATGCCTGGGCCTGCCTTGTGAGCCCAGCCTCTGGGGTGCTCTGAGACAACAACTAATTTTTTTTAAGGGGCTGGGGAAGATAGCTCAGTAGAATAAGGGCTTGCCTGGCAGGGTCCTGAGTTCAACCCCTCACTTCTATTCTCATATCTGCCCCCCCCCCAAAGATTTAATAGTATACTAATAATGTTGTAATGCAATTTTTTTGTTTACTTAATTTTTATTTGTATGTGTGTTTGAGACAGGGTCTCACTGCAGTTCAGGCTGGCCTTGAGCTCACTTTGTAGCCAAGGCTGGTCTTAACTCCCAACCATCCTCCTGCCTCAGCCTCCTGAGTGCAGGGATTATAGGTGTGTGCCATTACTCCTGGCCCCCATGTTTCACTGATAGAGAGTGAGAAAGATAAACAGCATAAGTTGTTTTTGCAAAAAAGAGAGGTCATAGTACATTCTTTCATAGTATATGTTTTTCCATAATGGTGCATGTAGATCATTGAGCCCAGGGCCTTGCTAGGCAAGTGTGTAGCCCTGAGCTTACATCCCCAGCTCTGCTTTATTTAAAAAAAAAAAAAAAAATTCATTGTGTATTTAAAGTATGTTACAATGTTACGAATACATAAAGCATATAGTCACTATGGGGAAGTACAATAACAGTTACCATTTTACGGAGTTACTTTGTATATATATGTGTGTGCAAGGTAATAGCAGCTCAGTTTTTTAAAAATATATTTGATACAGGGTCTCACTCTGTAGCTTCCACTCTTAGTGATCCTCCTGTTTTCAGTCTTACCAACTCTGGGAGAATAGGTATGTGCCGCCATCCCTCCTGGTCTTGCCACCCGGCTCAGCATGCCCCAGGATGGGGTCAGGGCAGCCTGTGGTGCCCCAGGATTGGACTGGGCCCCAGTGTTTGCCTAAGCAGGCACTTAGTCAGCTGAGCTAGCTTGCTGGCCCTAATATATATACATGAAGCTAATATTGGTTGACACAGTAGGAATACTAAATAATTATATCTAGTTTTCTCAGCTTTTCAGCTTTTTTTTTTTTTTTTTTTAGACCAGGGATTGAACTCAGGCCCTTATACTTGCTAGGCAAGTGCTTATTCTACTGAGCTATCTCCCCAGCACCCCCTTTTAATTTAATTTAATTTTTTTTTTTTTTTTGCTCTGAATGCCCTCAGGGGTGGTTTGGCTGGCTGAAGTGTTGTGGGGATCAAACTACAGCAACCTGAACCTGACAGCTTTGTGGAAGCAGCCACTTAAACAACTGAGCTAAGGCCAGGCCCCCTTAATTTTTATTTTATTATTATTATTTTTTTTTTGGCAGAACCAGGAATTGAACTCAGACCCAGACCCTCGTGCTTGCGAGTGAAGCACTTATTCTACTGAGCCATCTCCCCAGCACCCCCTTTTTAAAAAAATTATTTATTTTTGTATTTTAGGGAAGGGTCTATAGGGTGTTCAGGGTTCTTTACTAGATTGGACTTGTAGTGTGATCCGCCTGTTTACAGCCTCCCGAGAGCTGGGATTCCAGGCATGCAACACCACGCCCAGTCTCAATTGCTGTCACAGCAAGCCCCAGGGGCAGGGCCAGCATGGCAGGCCCAAGATTCAGATCTGTTTTACTTTTTGAGACAGTTTCACTATGCAGTTCAGGCTGGCCTTGAACTCAGCAGCAATCCCCCTGCCTCAGCCTCTCAAGTGCTGGAAATACAGGCAATCATCACACCCAGCACATAATCACTATGGTGAGTTTTTTTTTTTTTGTGGAACCAGGGATTGAATTTAGGCCCTTGCGCTTGCCAGGGAAGCGCTTATTCTACTGAGCCATCTCCCTGGGCCCTAGTTTGTCATTCAGATCAGAATCTAAACACGGGAATGAAATTAGGTAAGTGAAACTGAAATTTTATAAATTGTTAGAGCCACACTTTTTTTTTGTGTGTGGAACCAGGGATTGAACTCAGGCCCTTGCATTTGCCAGGCAAGCTCTTATTCTACTAAGCCATGTCCCAGGCCCCCAAGTTTTCTTTACTAATGATTATTCTATAAACTGTGGGAAAAAAAAATTGTGTATGGTTCAGGGGACTGAATCCAGGGGCCTTTACCATGCCAGCCTAGAACTCTACCATTGAGCTATATCTCCAGTCCAAAGATCAGTCTTGGGGCCGGGGAGATGACTCAGTGGAATAAGCACTTGCCTGGCAAACTCAGGGGCCTGAGTTCAATCCCTGGTTCCGCAAAAAAAATAAAAAATAAAAAATCAGTCTTTTTGAGAAAAGGTCTTCCCCGTAGCCTCATCTGGCCTTGAATTCTGCATTCCTGCCTCAGACTCTAGTGCTGGAATTACAGATGTGAGACACCATACCCTACTCCTTCTGAGGTATTGTTTTCTGATCTGCCTTCTCCACAGCCTTTTGGGTTTTTCCAACTTCTCCAAACCTCCAGCTGTGCAAAACTTATTGAAAGACTTGGCTAGCGTGCCTTCTTTGACCTCCTTTTGCTTAATCAAGCCCTGTCCCCCTCTATATTGTCCTATGGGCTTCACTTCCTCCTTGACATGCCACTTCTGCAGGGATGGGAGGCTTGACGAAAAACCTTTCCTTATGGTTTCTGCTGCAGCAGTCAGTACCTGATGGCACCCTCACGTGGCACAAATTGTCCTTTAACCTGTTGGATTACACATTTGCTGTGAGCTATCTTTGATGCCTGGTACTTTATCTTGGTATCCTCTGGTTCTGTAATTCTTACTCTGGGGGGCATCTGGTACGATGTGCGAACCTGTAAAGTATGGTTGCTTATTTTAAGATTTCTTTTTTTTCTTTTTTTTTTTTCTCAATGCCCTCAGGGGTGGTTTGGCTGGCTGGAGTGTTGTGGGGATCGAACTACAGCAACCTGAGGCTGACAGCTTTGTGGAAGCAGCCACTTAAACAACTGAGCTAAGGCCAGGCCCCCAAATTCAACTAACAATTTTTTTTTTTTTTTTTTTTTTTTTTTTTTTTTGGTGGAACCGGGGATTGAACTCAGGCCCTTCCACTTGCCAGGGAAGCGCTTATTCCACTGAGCCATCTCCCTGGCCCCTTAAGATTTCTTTTTCATTCTTTTATATTTTTTTGAGACAGGGTCTTGGCTATATAGTTCAGGCCGCCCATGAAATAGCCATATAGCCCAGGCTGTCCTAGAACTTGAAGCAGTCCTCTTGCCTCAGCCTCTAAGTGCTGGGATTAGAGGCTGCCACCACACCCAGCTGAACATAAGTTCTATACGAATGGAATTGTTTACTTTTACTCATAGTGTGACATAACCCCAGGAAGGCAGATACTGCCATTCAGTGTGTTAGGAGCATTTGAAGCTATCCTGTACAGCATAAATTGCCCAGATCCTGACCAGCACAGCTCATCCCCAGGCCATTTCACCACTGTCTTTATCTTTTACCCTCAATTTGAATTAATTGATTAATTAAGTTAAACTTGAATTTAAAAATGTCCAGTCTTCCTAGCACCTGTATGCAGGTGTATCACATATGAGATTTTCTCTTTTTTTTTTTTTCTTCTCCAAACCAGGGATTGAACCCAGGCCTTTGTGCTTGCCAGGCAAATTCTTAACTCTACTGAGCTATCTCCCTGGCCCTAAGATTCCTTTTTTTTTTTTTTTTTTTTAATTATGTTTTTTGAGACTGCCTCCCTTTGTAGCACAGGCTGACCTGGAACTTGCTGCAATCCTGCCTCAACTGCCTGAGTGCTAGCATTCCAGGGATGTGCCACCACGCCAGACAAACATGAGATTCTGAGGAGGTCCAAATTAAAAACAAATACCACAAAATGTAGAGGTCATCAGACCCAGTTCCCCCCTTTTTTTTT
>NW_004524668.1:4078435-4078973 GCF_000260255.1 Octodon degus
ATGTGGTGCTGGAGGATCGAACCGAGGTCCCTGTGCTTTGCCAAGCTTGTTTCAAGTAGGTGCTTTAGACCACTGAGCCATCTCTCCAGCCCCCCTTTGTTTTATAAATGATAATAGGCGCCTAAAAATTTGGTTTTTACATTTCTGTGTCTCCTTCATGGATATATTGATTTCTTCCCCCTTTTTCTTTTTTCTTTTTTTTTTTTTTGGCAAAACCAGGGGTTGAACTCAGGCCCTTGCGCTTGCCAGGGAAGCACTTATTCCACTGAGCCATCTCCCTGGTCCCCTTCTTCCCCCTTTTTCCATTCTACTCACCTCTCCCTTTTTCACTCTCAATCCTTTCCTTTTTTTTCTTTTTTTAAACCTTTTTATTCTGTCCTACTGATACAGGACCTCAGTGATAGAGTGGAAATGAATGTCACTCAATCTGCTAGATTTGTTATTTTTTTTTTAAATTTATTTATTTATTGTGTGTGTGTGTGTGTGTGTGTGTGTGTGGCCAGCTCAGCCCACCAGGGGGCGGGGCTGGCTGGCATGT
>NW_004524668.1:4079073-4079663 GCF_000260255.1 Octodon degus
GGAACATCTGGAGCAAGATGCCACCCTCAGCTCCTTCATGAGTTGAAGACCAACTTGAACTAAATAGCGAGACCTTTTTTTTTTTTTTTTTTTTTCTTTTTTTGAGAGGCTCTCACTATGTAGTTCAGGCTGGCCTTGAATTCACTTTGTAGCCCAAATTAGCCTTAGAACTCACTGCAGGTACTTGAGTCACAAGTAGGGTAATTCCTGCCTCAGCCTTCTAATACAGGTGTGCACCCCCACACCTGGTCTTGGTGGCTTGGCTCCTGTGCCCAGGAGCCAGGCAGCTTAGTCTGCTGAGCTATCTCACCAACACAAAAATTTAATTTTGATGTAGTCCAGTTTATTTGGGTAATTTTTCCTGGTACAAGAAACCAAACCTCACCAAAAATCAATTTTTTTTTTTTTTTTTTTTTTTTGGTTAGGGACTTTGTAGCTCAGACTGGCTTTGAATTTCTGATTTTCCTGTCTCAGCTTCCCAAGTGGTGGGATAACAGGAATGTGACACAATGCCTAATGTATTTAACTACCACAAGAGCTTTTCCTGCTCAATTTCTCCCTTAGTCATTTCTTTTCTATTTTTTTTTAAG
>NW_004524668.1:4080407-4087786 GCF_000260255.1 Octodon degus
GTGTGTGTGTGTGTGTGTGTGTGTGTGGCCAGCTCAGCCCACCAGGGGGCGGGGCTGGCTGGCATGTGGTGCTGGGGATTGAACCGTGGTCCCTGTGTTTTGCTTAGCTTAGCTTGTTCTAAGTAGGTGCTTTAGACCACTGAGCCATCTCACCAGCCCCTGCTAGATTTGTTATGCCAAGTTTGTATTCCATGAGGTGGAAGAGTGAGAATAAGGGACAGTTAGATTAAGAGTAGGACAATTTATTGGGAAAAAGAAATGTGGAATAGAAGTAGCTCTGAGGGGCTGGGGGTTTGGCTCAGTGGTCGAATGCTTGCCTATCAAGCTGTAAGCCCCGGGTTCCGTCCTTGGTACCAAAACCAAAAATTTTTTTTTAAAAAAGTAGCTCTAAAAGTTAGGAGGGATCTCATAGGTTGCCAACGACTCCACTTCTCAAAGGTTGCTTTTTTTTTTTCCTTTTTGGTACCAGGAATTGAACTCAGGCCTTTGGGATTGACTTAACCTAAAAATTTTGTGAGCAAAATCAATGTTAGTCAAAACCAGTAAGGTTGTAAATGTAGCTGCTTAACTAATAGTGTTCTAATTGTAGCAAGGGCGTATGGGTGACATTAACCTTGGTTGATAGTCTTTTAGTGTTAGTGGGTGGCAGTGGATGGTCCACCCGTAATGAGGTAATGGCTTATTTATTTGGGAAATCACCCAAAGTAACTCATTTCCATTTATCCCTGAGGGAAGTATGAAAGTCTGGCCTTTGTGACTTTAATTTTTAGATGAGTCTCCATCACAGTTGCAATGTGTTCTCACCTGCACTGACTCCCTGGGGAGCCTGGCCTTATCTGACTGCCTGTAATATTTCTACCTAATTTAGTACAACTTTTTTTTTTTTTTAAAGACAGTTTTGCTCTGTAGCTCAAACTTGCCATCCTCCTGCCTCTAAAAACAGATGACAGGCTTGTGCTCACATGCAACTGATTGATTGGGCTCAAAGCACTTGTTGACCTCGTTGTTTAGGAAGTGTACTTTTTTGGGATGGAGTTTTTTTTTTTTTTGGGTTTGAGACCATGTCTCACTAAAAAGTTTAGGTTGGCTTTGAACTCATTTTGTAGCCCAGGCTGCCTTCAAACTTGTAAGAATCCTCCTGCTTCAGCCTCCTGAGTGCTGGGATTACTGGCATTTTCCACCACTTCACCAGGAGATAGGATTTTAAAGGTGGTCGCTCTTGGGCAAAGGGGGTAACGACCAACAAAAGCAGAGAAGTCTTTTTTTTTTTTTTTGCAGAATGGGGGATTGAACTTAGGCCCTTGCACTTGCCAGGCAAGCGCTTATTCTATTGAGCTGTCTCCCTGGTCCCCAGAGGAGTCTTTATATAGGTTGTCAGTAAGTAAATAACATTTGAAGATCTTCATCAGGGCGCCCTGTAGTCTACATGCCAACCTTGATTTTTTTTTTTTTTTTTAAATCTACCTGGGTAGCAGTAGAGTGGTGACTTGAAATAAACTAACAAATGCTGAGGAAAAAGCAATAACTCATTAAATAACACTTTGTTTTTCATTAAATAACTCTTTAGAGAGGATGTTGTCTAGCCTTCTATTCAAACAATGAATTCAGGAACAGCATAGTAATTGAAATCCTAGATTATAGTTTTTCCATCCATTATGATTGAAGTCATACTCACACATGACAGATTCTTGGATCTATGAAACAGCTAAAGTTGCATTTACTAGCTAGTGTAGAAGGATCTTGGTCATTTGTGTGCCAAGATACCTGGCATATTTTTCCTTTTGCATTAATATGAAAAATAAGTTTCAATTGGCTATCAGTCTAGACTCCTCCCTTTTTGCCAACCCCATCTAACTAGTGTCCAAGTTCTGTTGCCTTTTTTCCCCTCCATTTGTTTGAATTTAGCTTTCAGCTTCCCACTGCTACTGATTTTTTTTTTTTTTTTTTTTTTTTTTAATGTAATTAGCACAGGGTCTCACTACACAGATCCGACTTGCAGTGATCCTCCTGTTTTCAGCCTCTCAACTGCTGGGATTACAGGTATATCACCACGCCCAGTCTCAATATGTCTCAGCATGTCTCAGCATGTCACAGGGGCAGGGCCAACATAGCACACCCAGGGATGCTACTGATTTAAGACCTCTGCCTTTATTTATTTATTAATTTTTTTTTTTTTGGGTGGGACCGGGGAATTGAACTCAGGGTCCTGCGCTTGCCAGGGAGGTGCTTATTCTACTGAGCCACCTCCCTGGCCCCTTCTGCCTTTATTTTTTCAAGTCATTTAAACTTTATTTTTTGTAACATGGTCTTGAGAGGTAAACCCAGGAAACCTCTCCCCCTCCCCTTTTGAGACATAGTTTCACTGAGTTGCCTTAGTAGTCTTGAATTTCTGCCTCAGGCATGGGCCATTTGGTTTATTTTTTTTTTTTATTTTTGGTAGAACCGGGGATTGAACTCAGTCCCTTGCGCTTGCCAGGGAAGTGCTTATTCCACTGAGCCATCTCCCTGGCCCCAAAAATCCCAATGTCTTTTTTTTTTTTTTTTTTTTTTGGCGGAACTGGGGATTGAACTCAGATCCTTGCGTTTGCCAGTCAAGCACTTATCCTACTGAGCCATCTCCCTGGCCCCGGGCCATTTGGTTTATACCAGGTGTTATTATTGTCATTATTTTTATTTTGAGACAAACTTGCAACTCAAGGCTGTTGAGTTGCCCAAATGCTTGCATTACAGGCCTGTGTCCAGAGACTTTGTGTCCAAAAAAGTTTGTCTAGTTTTGAGTAATTCTGCTATATAGCAAGTTGTGCTATAACTAGAAGTTTATGAATGACCAACAAAAACAGTAAAACAGTGAACTAACTATAGGCTACACGGCCAGTTTTGTCAAAGAAATGCTTTTTCAAAAATTTTTATGTATTGGTTCAGTGTCACACTACACAGATCAAACTCATGTTCTTCCTGCTTTCAACCTCCCCAGCCTTTGGATTACAGGTGTGTGCTACCACCTGGACTCATTTGCTGGCTCAGCAGGCCCCAGGGGAGAGGATGGCATTTTTTTTTTTTTTTGGCAACTGGGGATTGAACCCTGGTCCCTGTGCTTGCCAAAGCATGGGCTTAGTCCATTGAGCTAACTCGCCAGCCCTTAGAAATGCTTTTTTAAAATTTTCCATCCTGGGCATGGTGGCACATGTCTGTGATCCTAGCACGGGGGATTAACAGGAGTTTGAGGCCAGCCTAGACTACATAGTGAGAATTTGTCTCAACAAAAGTAAAACAAAAACTTTTATGATATAGTTATTACAAGAAACATTCTAGGAGTGGTTGCTAAGCCAATGTCCTGACTTTCCATAAAAACAACTCTCAGGAGGGGTGTTGACAGGACTAGAATCTTCTGGTTTTGGTGGCTTCCTCTGTTCGTAGATCTAGATGGAACTGCCTTCCAGTTTAATCTCTTGCTCTTCTACCCTCAAAGATTTTCCAGAGGTCCGAATTACAGCCTCAGCTTCAAGTCATGTCAGATCTTAAAGAGAGTTCTTGTCTTGCTGAGCTATACTGTATGACATCAGAGTCATCATCTTCATTCCCTGCAGCAAGCGAAGCTGGTCAGTGGCCGCGTGCTCCCGGGTATCAGTTCGAAAGATTGTCCACTTTTGCATTTTGAGGGAGATTCTGAATCAGTAATTCCTGACAATTCCATGGGAAGAAACTCCCTCCTAAGGTGCCTTCCTAGTACTTCCTAGCATGAGGGTGCTGGAGCCATCAGGGCAGAGACTGGATCCCACCCTCACCCGCCAGTTCCATGCGCCAAGGAGCCAACGTGGAGTCTCCACCCCCACTGGCAGCATCCAGGGACTCACACCTTCAACAAGAAGTTTGTCCCAGGCCATACTCCTTTGCTCCTGCTGCCTCAGGGGTCTCTCTGACCTAAAATCACCACAAAGGTCAGCGTAGTATGTCATGCTGAACTTTTCTGGAACTTACTCCTCTTGCCGCTTGGTGCTCTGATATGGTGTAGACTTAGAATTAAAATAATCGGAGGTGGGTGAATTCAATATTACTGTTTCTTTGCCCTGGTGTGGTTGCATTTTGTATAGACATGTGCCTGGCAGAAAGTACTGAGAAGATCCTTACTGTCATGTAATATCCGAGACATTATTTTCTCTTAAGTTTTCCTGAAAGAAATGTGTGAAGGTACGTTTCCTACTTGCACTTTATATATTAGGTAGGGCTTCCTACTAGTACTGCAGCTATCATTTCTGGTGCACAGCTCCTAAGACTTGTGGAATCCTGGAGGTGTTCACTGCCTTTTTGTGTTCTGCTGAGATGACTGGTGTTTAGGGCTCCAGAACACCCATCCACCGTGGGCTCTGGTTGACGGGAACCCACTGAGTGATCAGAAGGTTAGAACTTTCAGCCCAGCAGTTCCTGTATTCCAGCGCTCACTGATAACTTGAAGTAGGGAGGGTGGGTCATGGGAGCCTGGTGTCACCAGAGCACTGGAGACCTGCAGTTGGCATCTGAAGCAGGGCCGGTGGGGTGCTGCCTTCACTTGGGTGTGGACCCTAACAACAGGTGTGTAATGTCAGAATTGAATCGAGTGTGTAGGTGTAGGAGACACTTCCTGGACCTCGTCTTGGCCCAAGAAGTCAATATTTATAATCCCAAAGTTGGGGCCGGGGAGATGGCTCAGTGGAATAAGCGCTTCCCTGGCAAGCACAAGGGCCTGAGTTCAATCCCTGGTTCTGCCAAAAAAAAAAAAAAAAAAAATCAATGAAGTATAATCCCAAAGTTACGTTATTGGAATCCCATCGAGTTGATTCCAATCTACCACTTACAATGCTACCCATGGTGAAAATAAAGACACTAAATTATATTTTCAATCATCGGGGAGTCAAGGGGCTCTAAGTCCAGCCATGAAGATGGCTTTCTGGAACCAAGAGAGTGACCCAGGGCCTCACCCTGTTTTTATTCAGTGGGGGAGTGGCTTGAGGAGGATTGACTGAGAATTGTGGGAAGTAGGTGATCCTTGTGAGCTGAGCTAGGAGGGTGGCCTGCATTTACCTAAGGCCAATTGGTAAACAGAAGTCCTAGCCAGCTCTGTACATAGGAAATAGGGTCAGGCTCACTCAAAATGGAGACAGTCGCTCTTCTTTCAAGGAGAGCTGCTCAGGTGGTCCTCCACATGTAGGCACGAAGCTGTGAAGGAAAACCCTTGCCTCTGGCGTGATGTGTGTTCTGCAAGTTTTCCAGAGGGGCGGTGCTGGGTCACAGCTCTCATTTGGCTGCGCTTCTTCTCCTTTTTTTTTTCCTGCTCCACAGCCCAGGCTAAGCCTTTAGCTCACTTTGTAGCCCAGACTGGCCTCAAGCTCACTCCTTGTGCCTCTGCTCCAGGGTGTTGGGATTACAGGCATGGTATGTACCACAACGCCCACTTTTTATTTATTTTTGACACAGTGTTTGATTTAAGTAGCTCAGGCTGGGCTACAGAGAGAAAAACTGATCTCGGGTGGGTGACCTAATTGACCTGGACGTTTTCGTGTTCTCTAAAACCGAAGAATGAATTTTAGGAACAGTTTTTTTTTTTTTGTTTTTTTTTGGCAGAACCAGGGATTGAACTCAGACCCTTGAGCTTGCCAGGCAAGTGCTTATTCTACTGAGCCATCTCCCCGGCCCCACAAACAGAGGTTATGAGCAGAATATATTTATTGAGTGAAAGAAAACTTCTGTCAGAGAGATGAGGGGGGCCTGAGCTGGTTGTCCCCAGGAAGCTGACCCTTCAGAGACTTTTATAGTGTAAAACCATGTGGGTCTAAAGTGGAGAACTCTGCTTAGGTAGATGTGGGGTGGGACAAAACTATAGTCAACCAATGGGATTATAAACACCATTGCTCAGGTAAAATTGATTATGCCTAGGACCAAATAGAGAAGGGGGTCACGTAGCAAGTGGACAGGAATGTAAAATAGGATTTTACCTGATAGTCATCAGATAATGATTTTTTTTGGCTTTCTCAGATGTTAATTTTTTTTTTCTTTTTTTTTTTTTTTGGCGGAACTGGGGATTGAACTCAGGCCCTTGTGCTTGCTAGGCAAGTGCTTATTCTACTGAGCTATCTCCCTGGCCCCTCAGATGTTAATCTTTTTTTTTAAACTTTTTATTTGTGTGTGTGTGTGTGTGGCCAGCTCAGCCCACCAGGGGGCGGGGCTGGCTGGCATGTGGTGCTGGGGGATTGAACCGCGGTCCCTGTGTTTTGCTAAGCTTGTTCTAAGTAAGTGCTTTAGACCACTGAGCCATCTCGCCAGCCCTCAGATGTTAATCTTTTTTTTTTTAATTTTATTTATTTATTTTGTGTGTGTGTGTGTGTGTGTGTGGCTAGCTCAGCCCACCAAGGGGCGGGGCTGGCTGGCATGTGGTGCTGGGGGATTGAACCGCGGTCCTTGCGCTTGCCAAAGAAATGCTTATTCCACTGAGCCATCTCCCCGGCCCCTCAGATGTTAATCTTAAGAGAGGAAAACATTTGTTTGCTCTTTAGTCTTTAGGTCTGGCCCACAACAAAAACATCTGCCTCCCTCACAGTTACAAGATATCGTATCTTTTTATCTCTTTTGAAGGCCTGGCCCTGTCTGACTGCCTATAATATTTCTATCTAATTTGGCTGCCTACAACACCACCATGCCTGACTCCCTTATATTTCTTCTTGGTCATATAAAGTTTGGAGGAAGAGAGGCAAAATCATTTTTTAAGAATTAAGAGATCTGGGGCCGGGGAGATGGCTCAGTGGAGTAAGCACTTCCCTAGCAAGTGCAAGGGGTCAGAGTTCAATCCCCAGTTCTGGAAAAAAAAAAAAAAAAAAATTAAGAGATCTGCTGGGCGTGGTGGCACAGGCTGGTAATCCCAGCACAGGAGGTTGAGGCAGGAGGATCTCTTTTGAGTTTAAGGCCAACTTCCACTATCACTACTAAAGTTCAAGGTCAGCCTGAACTGCATAGAGACACTCACAGAAAACCAAAAAAGAAAGAAAAAAAAATTGTGGAAGTCTGAGTGGATTCCTTGTTAGTAATAAAGGTCCATTGTTCAGTGTATTTGTTAGAAGTCAGAAACTTGAAACCAACATTACCATGAGAGATAGCCGTAAGCAATCAGAGGGTTTTAAAACAAATTTCGAGGGAAGTTTTGGGCAGAGAAACCATAGATCTGTTTGGAATAAGGAGTCTTTCATCACTCCCAGAGCTCTTTTCAGCCCTGCTTCTCTGATCATGTGCCTTTACTTTCCACACCTGGATGTGGTGGCAGCACTCCTGTAATCCCAGCTCTCCGGAGGCTGAGACAGGAGGGTTTCTACGAGTCCAGGCTGTGTAGTGAAACCCTGTACCATATATATATA
>NW_004524668.1:4087886-4095104 GCF_000260255.1 Octodon degus
TTCTCTGGCAAGTGTAAGGGTCTGAGTTCAATCCCCGGTTGTGCCAAAAAAAAAAAAAAAGCAACAACAACAATAAAGTGAATTATGGGCACAGAAGTACAAGTCTAGGTGATTTGCATACACGCCCATGCATACAAGTCTCCACCCCCCCATTCTGGGAGTCCGTGAGCTATGTGTCTGTATGCCTTTTTAATTCCTTGTGGAGTTAATTTTAACCTGGTGCTGACAAAATAGCTTTTATTGGCGCCAGGGAGATGGCTCAGTAGAATAAGTGCTTCCCTGGCAAGTGCAAGGGCCTGAGTTCAATTCATGGTTCCACCAAAAAAAAAAAAAAAAGCCTTTATTTTTAACTTTATTGAGAAATAGCATTGAGACAGTTTCAAAACCGATTAGTAGGAAAGTTTCAATAAATCATACATTGCATATTGTTATCTTCTTAGCAAAATAACTTTTAAATAGGCCACACTTTTTCACAGTGGGAGTAAGAATTGAATCTGGGCCTTCACTCTACCACCAAGTGACACCCCCAATCCTGTATTTGATTTTTAAAGCCAGTAAAATGGTGTGCTCGAAAAGAACATTCAAAAACAGTTACGTTGGGAATGCGTGGTCCATTCTGTGTTACCTCTGGACTATATAAAGAGCGCTGGAGGCTGGGTCTGGTGATGGATTTCTCTGAGATCTCAGCTGCTGGGAGTCTGAATTTTGAGGCCCGCTGGTACAACTCTGAGACTGTCATAATGGAAACGTAGAAAGGACTGAAGGTTTAGTTCAGTGTAGGTCCATTCTCTCGGAGTTCAGTCCCCAGCACAGCATCGGTGATGGGGAGCTCAGGAAGTCAGGCTTAATCCTGACTTGCGGCTACCACCTGACCTCAAGTGGTTATATACAATGTATCCTTCCTCTAAGGCCTGAGGTTTGTTATCTCCATTTGTAAAGAAAAGAGGATAACGTGAAATCATTTTGTTCCTTTTTCAGCTAAAGATACTTATATAGGGGAATGAAACTCCCAACCTGAAAGGAGCCTGGGACGAGTTCTTGTTCTCTAAAACTGAAGAGTGACTTTTAGGAACAGAGATGTTAAGAACAGAATATACTTATTAGGGGAATGAAAACTCCTGTCCTGGGGATGGGGGAAGGGCAGGTGGTGAGTGGGTTGTCCCCATGAAACTGTCTCTCCCAGGGACTTTAGAGTAAAACCATGAGGTGAAGTGGGTCTGAGGTGGAAAATATGGGAACTGTAGGTGGGGATGAGGTGGGACAAAACTATAGTCAACCAATGAGATTACAAGCACTATTTACTGCTCTCATTAGGTCTGAGAGTCACTTAGCAAGTAGGCTTGAATGATAGGGTCTCTTCCTGATGGGGCTTGGGTTAGTGACTTTTTAGGGCTTTTTCAAGGTGATTGATACCTACTTAGAATATCAATCACTGCCCATCCTCAGGGAAGCATGTGGCTGTGTTTGTTTACTTTTATCTTGAGGTGTGGCCCAAAGCACTCTTTTCCAAAGTTGCAAAGTCACCTTGTCTCCTTATTGTCTCCTTGAGGGTCTGGCCCTGCTGACTGCCCATATCCACCCCCCCTCCACCCCCATTTAGGACAGGGTATGCAGGGTCTCACTACAAAGGTCTGAATCATAGTGATTCTCCTGTTTTCAGCCTCCCAAATACTGATATTATAAGCATGTGTCTCAACAGGCCAACGGAGCCAGCACTGCAGGCCAGGGCCCGGCCCCTGCATCTGCCTAAGCAAGTACTTTAATCCATATTTCTATCTAATTCAGCTACCTGCAGCAATACTGTTTATATATCACAACACAAATTTTTGTCCATCTTGTGATCTTGTGGTTTTTTTTTTTTTCCTGACTGTAATAGTATCCATTGTTTTATACTTATCAGAGTATAAAGTCCTGGGGGGCCTGGCCTTAGCTCAGTTGTTTAAGTGGCTGCTTCCACAAAGCTGTCAGCCTCAGGTTGCTGTAGTTCGATCCCCACAACACTCCAGACAGCCAAACCACCCCTCAGGGCATTCAGATAAAAAAAAAAAAAAAAAAAGAATATAAAGTCCTAATCATATTTATTGCCTGCCTGTTTCTGTCTGCCTCTCTTTCTGAGGATTGAACCCAGGGCCTACCAGAGTGCTAGGATTACAGTTGGGTGCTCTAGTGCTCTACTTAACAATATTCCTTGTGGCCCAAAATTTTTCTTCGTTTTTTTTTTTTTTTTTTTTAATTTTATATATTTAGTACTGGGTCTTGACACAGCTCAGAATCCTATTAATCCCCATGTTTTAGCCTCTCCAGAGCTGGGATCACAGGTGGGCACCACCATATCTGTTCTTCTGGTGCGCTCCTGGCTCTGAGTACCTAGGGGTGTTGCACAGCATGTGGAACCAGGAATCAACACAGATCCTTGCCAGGCAGGCGCTGGGAACACTGAGCTAATCTCCCCCGCCCCTTTAGCCCCAAAATTAATAGAAATAAGAACCAAGCAAGTGAAATCAAGCTTAGATGCTGCATTGTCTTTACATCTTTGTAGTCTTTTAACCTGGGATGGCTGCTTGTTCCATTGTATCACATTGTTTTTGAAAAAAGTAAGTACAGGATACTTTGTAGAAAGTGTCTCAAATTCCGGGGCTGGAGAGATGGCTCAGTGGTCTAAAGCACCTACTTGGGACAAGCTTGGCAAAGCACAGGGATCGCGGTTCGATCCCCCAGCACCACATGCCAGCTAGACTCGCCCCCTGGTGGGCCGAGCTGGCCACACACACACACACACACACACACACATGAAATAAATGTTTAAAAAAAAAAAAGAAAGTGTCTCAAATCCCACTTGTCTGTTTCCTGATTAGATTCGGGTTATACCCCCCGGGCTGGAACCCCAGGCAGAGGTGCAGTATATTCTTTCCATATTGCAGCAGCAAATTTGTGCTGTCGATTATATTGACTTTGATTTCTCTGTTGAAAGTTACTGTAGGGCTGGTGAGATGGCTCAGTGGTCTAAAGCACCTACTTAGAACAAGCTTAGCAAAGCCCAGGGACTGCGGTTCAATCCCCCAGCACCACATGCCAGCCAGCCCGCCCCCTGGTGGGCTGAGCTGGCTACACACACACACACAAATAAATTTTAAAAAATTTAAAAAAAAATGTTACTGTATTCTTTGGTATTCAACTGAAACTTTGAGACATTGCAGATACTGTATTTCTTCAGCCTACTTGCACTGGCATTCATTGGTTTTCATGTCAGATTCTTGTGTTCTTTTTAAAAGATTACTCATTTCATTCTTTTTTCCTCCCCTCTAGTACTAGGGATTAAACTCAGCACCTTGCACTTGCCAGGCAAGCACTTATTCTACTGAGCTATCTCCCCAGCCTTATTTTTGTGTTATGATTAATGCCAAGTGTTTTCTCTAAAATTGTCTTTCCATGCTGATACTGGCTTTCTTCTGAAAGGATAAAATTTTTCTTTCCATATATCTCACTCTGAGGCCATAGTGTTTTTTGGAGGGGGGCAGAACCGGGAATCAAATTTGGGACCTTGTGCTTGCCAGGTGGGCTCTTATGCTGCTGAGCTATAACCCCAGCCCAAATATATTCTTGAACATTCATAAGTTATAATATTTCAGTAGGTTATATGCCTACTGTTTTATGTATTGCTATTTACTTTTTTTAAAAATTTTTTTATTTATTACATTTATTTATTGTGTGTGTGTGTGTGGCCAGCTCAGCCCACCAGGGGGCGGGGCTGGCTGGCATGTGGTGCTGGGGGATCGAACCGAGGTCCCTGTGCTTTGCCAAGCTTGTTTCAAGTAGGTGCTTTAGACCACTGAGCCATCTCTCCAGCCCATGCTATTTACTTTTGCAATGCTGAACATGGACACCAGGGGTGCTCTACCACTGAGTTACATCCTCAGCTCTTTATTCTGAGAATCCTGCTGAGTTGTTCAGGCTGTTCTCCAACTTGCAGTCCTGCTTCAGCCTCCATGTAACTGAGATTACAAGCATGTGCCATGGCCAGCAGCTCTTTTTTCTTTGCGAGATTGGCCACTGGGGTGTCCCCCTAGCATGTTTATGCTTATGTATGTTTTTAATGTTTCCCCCAATTTTTTGGGGGGGCACAGGATCTGGCTATGCAGTTCACATTGGCTTTGAGCTCACTTTATAGCCCAGGCTGATTGAACTGGCAACAGTCCTTCTGCCTCAGCCTCCCATGTGCTGGGATCACAGACATGTGCCACCACACCTGGCAGAATGCCCCCATCTTTGAGTATATCCTTCCTTATGGTACAAAGCAGGTTTGCATTTGACTTTTAGTTTTCATTTGGAGCCTTGGCCACTTTAATGAAGAATATTTAGACATTAGGATTTGTGTTTCAGGGCCGGAGAGATAGCTCGATAAAATAAGTGCTTGCCTGGCAAGGACAAGGGCCTGAGTTCAATCCCCAGTTCCACCCAAAAAAAAAAAAAAAAAAAAAGGATTTGTGTTTCTGAACTGTTAACTTGCACACATAAAAGAGCCTCTTTTGTTATTTGTTCCTTTTTACTTTAATACGCTTGCTAGTTTTGGTTGTTCAACTGACTGTACCCACAACACCATGTGGCCCCTTATTTTAATTGAATTTTTTTGTTTTTCTTTTATTCCCTGAGATAGGGTCTCATGTAGCTTAGGCTGGCCTTGAACTCACTATGTAGCCCAGCTTCCTGAGTATTGAGATAGGTGTGTGTACACCACCATACCTGGCAATTTATTT
The DNA here is from genome assembly GCF_000260255.1 of Octodon degus. Taxonomy (NCBI): domain Eukaryota; kingdom Metazoa; phylum Chordata; class Mammalia; order Rodentia; family Octodontidae; genus Octodon; species Octodon degus. Next base: position 4,092,641 of record NW_004524668.1, read on the forward strand.
AAAATGTGGGAGTTACTATGAAGAACTACTACAAGGACAACAGTATGCAGTTTATTAATTATTGTATCTGTCCTGCTAACATGTTTTTTTTTTTTTTAATTTTTTTTTTAACATTTATTGTGTGTGTGTGTGTGTGTGTGTGTGTGTGGCCAGCTCAGCCCACCAGGGGGCGTGGCTGGCTGGCATGTGGTGCTGGAGGATCGAACCGCGGTCCCTGTGCTTTGCCAAGCTTGTTCCAAGTAGGTGCTTTAGACCACTGAGCCATCTCTCCAGCCCCTGCTAACATGTTTTGAAACTGTGTCATTGCTACTTTTTTCTCAATAAAATTAATATAAAAGAAAAAATAAAAATAAAATGTGGGAGTTATTCCACATCCCTTAGATCTTCATGTTTTTCTTTTATAGTTACATTGTATTCTACCATGTGTTACACCATGTATCTTTTTTTTTTTTTTTTGTGGCAGGCTCAGCCTGCCCTGGGGGCGGGGCTGGTACTAGGGATTGAATCACAGTCACTGCACTTGCCTAAGCAGGTGCTTTAGACCACTGAACTATCTGGCTGGCCCTCTTTTGGTTTATTTTAGTATTTTGTAATTAAACAATTGCAGTAAGAAACCTAATCCGTGTGTATCTGGTAGAGGTATATTTCCAGGTTAAATTTTTAGAAATTAATTGGTTAGATTCAATGTCACCATATGCAGGTTTTTCTTAGGGGCTACAAAAACATCATCCCTGAGAGCACCAATGTGTATTTCCACCAGCAGGATTAGTGTGCTTATTTCTCCATAGCACCACAGCATGGGGTAGGGGGAGAGGGGTGAGAAAGGGGCTAGCTGTGTAGCCCGGGTTGATCTTGAAACCATGAGATCATCCTGCCTTAGCCTCCCGTTGTGCTAGCCATACACAGGTGTGCCAGCTTGCCCAATCTGAGTATCTTGTTACACTTTCTTGTTTTTTTTAGGTACGGGCGATTGAACTCAGGACCTTATGCTTGCCAGGCAGGTGCTCGTGCTGCTGAGTTACCTCCCCGGTCCCAACTTTCTTTGTTTTGCTAGAACAAAAAGCTTGGAGTGCTGGGTGTGAAACACAACACCTTGTGCAGTCTCAGCAAATGCTCTAGAACTGAGCTACATCTCCAGCCCCACCAGGATCGATTCTAGAACATTTTTATCTCGTGCAAAAAGGCCTATAACTGTACTTCTCTCGCCTACTACTGGGTACTTTAAAACCAAACACTTGGGCTGGGGAGATGGCTCTGAATAAATGCTTCCCTGGCAAGTGCGAGGGCCTGAGTTCAAAACCTGGTTCCGCCAAAAAAAAAAAAATCCTTTTTCCCTTTTTTTTCTTTTAGACGAAACTGCAAAGGAAACCCGAATTGCTTGGTTGGGATTGGTGAGCATATTTGGTTAGGAGAAATAGATGAGAATAGTTTTCATAACATCGATGATCCTAACTGTGAGAGGAGAAAAAAGGTAAGTGATGACATATGCTATTTCTTGTTTCTGTTCTATACACAACACGCTACTGATTTCAGGTAACCCGTGCAGCTTTCAGCCGAGTAGTGGAGCGAAGGCCAGCCCTCTTGAACTGGAATAGTTCATAGCACACTTGGTCACTTGTTGCTCAGATTACAGTACCTGACACCCACAACTTAAAGGGAGCTCATTTTGGTTGATGTTTGCCCTGTGGTCTGCTGGCATTTGAGTGGACAGGGCCTATGTAGAGGAAAAGCTGCATCAGGGCTGCCAGGAAGCACAAAGAAGAGAGGAAGGAAGGAGCTCTGTTAGATCTGCCTCCTCCCACAATGTATTTAGCTGCTGAATTTACTGGTAGGCTATTCCCTTGAGTGTGAGCACATTCCCCCACGATCCAGTCACCTCTCCCCATCTCTGAAGACATGAAGCTTTGGGGGTCATTTAAACCCTAATATGATTTAAAACAACTGTGTACCCCAATGAACAGTAAAGAGGTATTTGTTTTCCAGTACCAGGAATCAGACTCCATCTTGCATTTGCCAGGCATTTGCCAGGCAGGTGCTTATGCTCCTGAGCCGTATCACCAGCCCAGCTAAATAGTAGTTTTAATAAATGTTGATTCTGTGTATGGCTTAATGAAGCATACTTTATTTTTTAAACTTATTATTGTTGTTGTTACTGACAAACTCAGGACCTTGCACTTGCCAGGCAGTCACTTATGCCACTGAGCTGTATCCCCAGCCCGTGGCTTTATTTTTTAAGACTGGTCTGTGGTGACATAGGCCTTTAATCCCAGCACTTGAAAGGCTGAGGCAGGAGGGTTGTTGTAAGTTTGAGACCAGCCTAGGCTACAAAGTGAGCTCAACCAGCCTGAACTGCATAGTGAGAATCCTGTCTCAAAAAGATTTTACATATAGGGGCCAGGTAGATAGCTCAGTAGAATAAACGCTTGCCAAGGGAATGAGTTCAATCCCTGGTTCCACCCAAAAA
>NW_004524668.1:4095609-4096997 GCF_000260255.1 Octodon degus
TTATTTATTTATTTATTTATTTTTTTGTGGGACCGGGGATTGAACTCAGGCCCTTGCACTTGCCAGAGAAGCGCTTATTCCACTGAGCCATTTCCCTGGCCAGATACTTTTTTTTTTTTTTTTTAATACAGGTGTGCACCACCTCCAAACTGTATGTATTTTTTAAAAATATATTTATTGAGGGAAAGAAAGGTACCATCCAAGAGAGGGACAGGAGGGGGTCCGAGCCGGTTGTACCCCATACTTTTTTTTTTTAAACTGTATTTAGTATAGGGTTTCACTGCAAACATCTGACTTGTGTAGTGATCCTCTTGTTTTCAGCCTCCCAAGCAATGGGATTACATGTGCATACCACCACACCCAGTCTCACATATGGATCTCCATCTCGGCAAGGCCTGGCGGTGTGGCTAGCATGGCACACAGGAATGAACCCCAGTCCCTGAGCCTGCATAAGCAGGCTCTTTAGTCCACTGATCTATCTTGTTGGCCCTCCATATGCACTGTTAAAATAACACATCCATCACTATAAAGTCTTACATTCACAAAACAAGCATGTTATACGATAGGTGTTTTGTCTTTTATTTTTGAGACAGGGTTTCACTGTGTAGTTTACCCTCCTGCTTCAGCCTCCCTAGTGCAGGGATTACAAGCATGTATCACCACGCCTATGTAGTGTTCTATCTATTAAAAGAGAAATATTTATTTCACGATTTCTGTTACTATTACCCTTTTTTGTTAAAACTGAAATTTGTGGATTTGTTTTTATTGCCTGAGATTTAGGGCATGGGATGGGGAATGTTACCTGGGGCATACTCTACTCCTGCCCCCCAGTGAACATCCATTCTGATCTTCCTGGGATGTTCTTAGGAGGCTTTTTTTTTTGGCACTATTGCTGTTTTTTGTTTGTTTGCTTTTTTATAGTTTTAGGGAAGGATCTACAGGGTGTTCATGGTCTCACTACTAGATTGGACTTAGTGATTCACCTGTTCATAGCCTCTCAAGAGCTGGGATTACAGGCATGAGCCACCACGCCCAGTCTCAATTGCTGTCTCAGTGTGCCCAGGGGTTGGGGCCAGCCCGGCTCTCCCTGGGATTGTCCTTGCTCTTTTTGAGACAGGGTCTTACTTTATAGACCAGTGGCCTCACAGTGATTCTCTTGCTTTAGCCTCTTGAGGGCAGGGATCATAGATCTGCACCACCAAATCTGACAGTATGGGTTTTCTTAATCTTTGGAAAAAGATGGATTCAATTCCCAGTGTCCCAAGTCTGATTTCTAGGGCTCAAATGGAACTTTTCTTCTTCTTCTTCCTCTTCTTCCTCCTCTTCCTCCTCTTCTTTCTTCCTTCTTTCTTCTTCTTCTTCTTCTTCTTCTTCTTCTTCTTCTTCTT
>NW_004524668.1:4097103-4099641 GCF_000260255.1 Octodon degus
TTTTTTTTTTTTTTTTTTTTTTCTTTTCCTGAACTCTGGTAGTTTTCAGAATGTAACAAATGACAATATATGTATACATATTCAAAACTGACATTCACTCTACTATTTCAATAGTAGATGAAGTGGCTGACTGAAGAGACAGCCTGCTAAGGATGCTGGTGACTGATGGGCAGTGATGCTCCTGGAGGGACTCTGTAGCTGTGCGTGCCCCCCACCATGGGCTTTCGGGGGCAATCCTCACTACCTTGAGCGGTTGGAGGCAGTTATGCCCTGTTGGGACAGTCTTGCCAATCTTTTAATCTGGAAATTTATTTTTATTTTATTTTTTACCTTTTTTTTTTGCAGAACCGGGGATTGAACTCAGGCCCTTGTGCTTGTCAGGCAAGCGCTTATTCTACTGAGCTATTTCCCCATCCCCTAATCTGGAAATTAATTAATTAGCTAATTTTTAAAAGATTTTACAGTTTATTAAATCCTCTTGTGAAAAAAGTCAGACTCACTGCAGACAGGCACTGCAGAATCTGTACTCCTTCGGCTTTTTGCCAGCACCAACGTTAGCCTTTGCAGTGCCCCTGACTTTCTTCATTCTGTTCTTGCGTTCCTTCCGCTGCTTTCTTGAGGTCTTTTTCTTCTCATACAGGCCATGTCTTGCAAGTCTATGTTTGGGCTTATTTTTCTTCGCATAATCCAGGGAAACGTAGTTATACCAAAGCCAGTCGTCTTGCCACCACCAAAATGGGTTCTGAATCCAAACACAAAAATGACATCTGCTGTGGTCTTGTACATTTTGGCAAGTTTTTCCCAAATTTCTGTCTTAAGTACTGTTGCTTTCCCAAGGTGAAGGACATCAATGACCATTTGTTTCCTTTGAAGAAGCCGGTTGGTCATGAATTTCCAGGTTCAGATAGTTACTGTATCATTCATGATGGCAACGGAGCCTCAGACAGCCTGGGAGGAAAAGAGCCTAATCTGGAAATTTAAAAATAACATACTCATGTTTTTTGTGTTTAAAGGGAAATAAATATTATGGTCTTGTATTTCTGTAGAACTCCTTTGTGGGCCTGACAAACCTTGGAGCCACATGTTACGTCAACACATTTCTTCAGGTGTGGTTTCTCAATCTGGAGCTTCGGCAGGCGCTCTACCTGTGTCCAAGTACCTGCAGTGACTACATAAGAGGAGGTGGCACCCAGGAAGAGAAAGGTTGGTGGGGGTGGTCGAGGGCAGTCACCTGAGTGCTGACCACTGGAGCGAACAACCTAGAAGGGGAGGAATATGGGTGCTCATCGCAGGTCGGCAGGATACCAGGCTCTTCATGAACAGGATTAGCCTCCTGCATTTGTTATGTTTTGCACCAAAAATAGCCAGTATTTCAGTTGAAGGAAACACATTTGCCTGCCAGTGAGGTGCTGAGGCTACTAAGTTGTATCCCTGGCCTTTGGTTGATATTTGTTGTTTAGGGATTGCTTCACTATGTAGTTCCGGCTGGAATTGAACTCAGAGCAATCTTTTTTGCCTCAAGCCTCCCAGTTGCTGGGATTACAGTTCTACCCCACTGTGCCCAGCACTTATTTGGTTCTTAGGATATACCACAGCTACAATTTCTTTAAGACTCTGTATAGCGCCTTAATTTGTATGATAAAATCATTAAGGCAGAAAATTATTTCTTAGTTTGAGAGACAATAATATCTCAAGGTAACCATATTGCGTTATTAAATACATAGGCAGACTTAACTGAAATTGTATAAAATTATCACTAAACTCATTAACTGACAAAGTCATTCACAAAAGTAATACTCTGCTTGCTGTAAATTTGGACATGGTCATCTTCTGTTTTTACTAAGATTAAACATTTCACACATAGTGTGTGGATTCTTATTAACAAATAACATTGCTTTAGAAAAGTGAAGAGGTGTCCTCAGAATTGTAGCCTTTATGGAACAAGCCAGATTTTTCATGTTCTCTAAACGGGAGCTCTCTAAGATTGTACAGGTGTGGGGGCTCCAAGTTGGGAATTTAATTGGGAATTTAGTCTCTTCTGAAGATCCTATGCTGTAGTTTTTAAAAAATATTTTTTTTTTAAGGCAGAATCTGGATTTTGCACTGCAGGCTGGGGACCACAGTGAGACACTGTCCATAGCAAAATTAAAAGGCTGGGGCTGGGGCTCAGTGTAAAGACCTTGAGTTTCACCCTTAATACTGTGGGGAGCTGTGTTGTTTCTTCAAAGTATTATTCTTTTTGTTTGTTTGTTTGTTTGTTTTCCATAATTTTATTGATAAACAAATAGCAATGAGACAGTTTCAGATCAAACTGGTAGGACAGTTTCAATAATTAACACATTGCATACATTCTTCCCAGTGGTCAAAGTATTATTGTTTTGTGTGTGTGTATATTTATTTTTAGGGAAGGGTCTACAGGGTGTTCGAGATCTTACTACTAATATCAGATTCAGGGCTGGTGAGCTGGCTCAGTGGTCTAAAGCACCTACTTAGAACAAGCAAAGCCAAGCAAAGCACAGGGACCGCGGTTCAATCCCC
>NW_004524668.1:4099782-4127818 GCF_000260255.1 Octodon degus
ATTACAGGCACGCACCACCTCATCGCAACCCAGGGGCAGGGCCAGCACTATAGCTGCCTGGGGATCAAACCCCCAGCCCCAGCACCAGCTTGCAGTCACTTTAATCTGCTGCACTATTTGACTGGCCCTTCAAATTTTTATTTATTTATTTTTTCCAAATTTTTATTCTTATAGGTCTCATTATTTTGTGGTTATCTCAGCCTACCCTGGGTGGTGCCAGGGATCAAACCCGCCATCCCTGTGTATGCCTACGCTGATTGTTTATTTTTTTATCTTTTATTTTTTTGGCAGAACTGGGGGTTGAACTCAGGCCTTTGAGTGTGTCAGGCAAGCGCTTATTCTACTAAGCCATCTCCCCATCCCCTAAGCTGATTACAGGTGCTTTTAAAGCACTGAGCTATCTCGCCAGCCCCAAGTCTGAATATTTAAATCTGGATTAATACTATATTAAGTAGGCTTTTTTTTTAATTTTTTTTTTTTAATATGTGTGTGTGTGTGTGTGTGTGCGCGCGCGCACGTGGCCAGCTCAGCCCACCAGGGGGCGGGGCTGGCTGGCATGTGCTGGGGGATTGAACCGCGGTCCCTGTGCTTTGCTAAGCTTGTTCTAAGTAGGTGCTTTAGACCAACGAGCCATCCCACCAGCCCAACTATCCCCATTTTCAAGCTTTCAGGGCATGCCTGGGATCAAACCCTGGCTGCTGTGCTCTGCCTAAGCAGGTGCTTTAGTCTGCTGAGCTATCAGCCCAGCCCTACTATACTCAACCATCTTATGCAGAGGGCAGTGTGGTTCTTTTTTGGAGGGAAGGGTACCAGGAGCTGGACCCGGTGGAATTCACACTTGCCAGGCAGCTGCTGCACCACTGAGCTAAATTCCCCAGTCCTTCAGTGTGGTTCTAACTACAAGAATGATGTTTTACTGTTTTGTGAAAGGGCCATCATGACAGTGCACTTAACACAAACAGTGTGTAGCCTCTAGTGTTTACGTGTTTTGTGTATACAGCTCTGGTGGAAAAGGTGATTGTCAGCTCCGTTTCTCAACGAAACATTAAATGACAATACAGTATAGTTTGAATGTAAGGGTGTTTATTTTCTCATATGAAAGAAAAGTAGGAATTTCTAAGGAGTAACAACTTTTAAAAAATACATTTTTCTTTTAATAGATTATGAACCTCAGACTATTTGTGAGCATCTCCAGTACTTGTTTGCTTTGTTACAAAACAGTAACAGAAGATATATTGACCCATCAGGGTTTGTTAAAGCCCTGGGCTTAGATACTGGGCAACAACAGGTAAGACTTTTTTTTTTTTTGTCTTTTTGTCTTTTCATTTTGAGAGAGGGTCTTGCTTGTTCAGGCTGGCCTTGAGCTCACTTTGTAGCCTGGGTTGGTCTTGAACTCAGAACAATCCTTCTGACTCAGTCTGCTTAGTGCTGGGATTACAGAAGACCAAAGGAAAAATTCAGGGATGCTCAAGTGTTCCTTACAATGTCTGTAAATGAAGATGTAACATGATCCTTTGGAAAATTTTTTATACCTGAATTATTTGAGCTTTTATTTACTAACTCATAAATAATGCATTATTCTCCTCAGTGTTTCTGAAAACTGACCTGTGGATACAGAGTGGGCCAATATACCTGTAGTCTTCATGCAAAAAATGCTGTGTTTGAAGTGCAGATAGTTTATGGAAGATTGATTGCTATTTGTTTTAGATATTGAGAAGCAAGGTACAATTTTTCTTTCTCATTCATCTACACCTGTAGGATGCTCAGGAATTTTCAAAGCTGTTTATGTCTCTGCTGGAAGATACTTTGTCCAAGCAGAAAGATCCAGATGTACGGAACATTGTTCAACAGCAGTTCTGTGGTGAATATGCTTATGTAACTGTGTAAGTAGTTCAGCTTTTTCATGGTGTGGTTGGTTAAACTTGATCATTGCAGCTGCGCCCGTCCAGGTGTTGGGAGGCATGTTTAGGTGAAAGCTTGCTGTTTCATTTATGGCTATGTAGAGTGAGTTGCAAAAATAAGATTGAAGCCATCTAGAATATTAAACATAGACAATCTCTTTGAAAATTTCCCAGGTATTGAACATAGGAGTCTTACCAGGCACTTGAAGTGTTTTTTTTTTTTTTTTTTTGATGGAACCAAGAATTGAACTCAGGCCCTTGAGCTTGGCCAGTCAAGTGCTTATTCTACTGAGCCATCTCCCCAGCCCCAAGTTTTTGTTTTAATAAGCAGTATAAAGTTTTGGGCAACCAACAGTTTTTAATTTTTTTTTTTTTTTTTAAGTAGGGTCTCACTATGTAGTCCGTGCTGGCCTTGAACTTGTGACAATCCTTCTGTCTCAGCCTTTCCTGTGCTGGGATTACCGGCACATACCAACTAAGATTATAAATGCTTTCCCCTCATTTCTGTAGGGTATAATAATATACAATGTGATTGCTTTTTTCATTCTGACCTTAATTTTATCACTCTCTTTTATTGTAGATGTAATCAGTGTGGCAGAGAATCTAAGCTGTTATCAAAGTTCTATGAACTGGAGTTAAACATCCAAGGCCACAAACAGTTAACAGACTGTATCTCAGAATTTTTAAAGGTATTTGAATCTCAGTATATCTATTGGTTTGTTAATAAATATTCTGTATGGTATTTTTAATTATAGTGAATCCATTATTTTAGCATTTGTGGTGTAAGAACTATTGATTGAAAAGAAACTAAAGTACTGCAGCAGGTTGCATCTGAATTTTTGGCAATTCCAACTTAAAAAATTAAGTGTATGAGTAGTAGTAATGAAGGCGATCTTAGGTCTGTTAGCATAAAACTAATTTCTTTTCATGTAATGAGAATTGTATTGCTCTAAATGCAAATCTTTTTTTCTTTTTGTGTTACCAGCAATTGAACTGAGGACCTTGAACTTGCTAGACAGATGCTTAGGCCACTGAGGTAGCTCTTCAGCCCACAGAAAATTTTTACATCAATGTTTGTCATAACCTGTTCCACTTTAGTTTCTGCTTGTGTAGCTTTCTGCAAGTCTAGAAGTGGTTCCTTTTGTTTGAGTGCTATCAAGTATGAACAGACACATAGATAGCATTACAGTTTGATACACAGCTTCCTGTCAAATTTTTTAATATATTTCGTACAAGGGTCTACAGGGTCTCATTACATAGATGGGATTGGTAGTGATCCGTCTGTTCTCAGCCTCCCAAGCTCTTGGATAACAGGCATGCGCCACAACTGCCCAGTCTTAGTCACCATCTCAGTGCACACTGGGGGCAGGATTGGCACAGCTCTCTGGGGATCGAAACCTGATCTTTAATCAGCTGAGCTATCTGGCTGGGCCAGTCCAAATATTTTGTACTTGTGCTCTTAGCTTATCTGTTACCATACTTGAAGCAATCATCTGTTGACTTTATTCATCTAAATACTTAGCGTGTTTGTACGAGTACCATTTGAGCTGTCGGGAGGACAGAAAGATAAAGTATACCTCTGGGAAATGGTAGTGCAGTCTTGTGGGTACCAGGGAAGGTCAGTAGAATACATTTGTATGAAATGCATAGTGTGTCCGCGACCTGAAGTGCTGTGAGAGGAATAAAGCTGACTACAGGCTGGGGAGGGTGAGATGGAGAGGTGGTGCTATTGGAAGTGTAAAAGAGTGAGCCATTCAACATGGGAAGAAGAGTGTTCTGAGCAGGTAAAACATTAAGTACAGAGCCTGAGGGAAAGATGTGCCTGTGGCTAGAGGCTAGCATGGCTGAGTATGCCTGAAGTGAACAAGGAAGGTTAGGATGCTAAAGGGCCATGGCAGACAGGCTGTGTGAGAGTCAGGGCTGTCTGAGGCTGACTTCTATTCTAAGTTGATTGAGAAACCAGAAGGGCTATAAGTGTGAGAGCAAAGCAGTTGCTTTAACAGGACAGTGGTGTGTGCCATTTTAAAAATTGGTTGGACTAAGGGCAAACCAAAGGGTGCATGGTAGCCTGGCATTAGTCAGCTAACTCTTGGAGGAGCTGCATAACTAATGCTTGGCTCTAGGCGGGGAGATTGTTCCGTGGAATAAGTGCTTTCTTGGCAAGCGCAAGGGCCTGAGTTCAATCCCTGGTTCTGCAAAAATAAATAAATAAATAAATAAATAAAATAATGCTTGGCTCTTAGATACATATTTCCAAAGAAAAGGTAATAAAATGTGTGTACTGAAACTAAGGATTACTGAATTTTGTGGGCCGACAAGGTAAAAGAATGAAGTTAACATCACTGGAGGAAGCAGGCTGGGGAAAATTCAGGGTGGGGGTAGCTCCGTGTAGAGCACTAGCAGGCACCACAAAAAAAAAAAAAAAAAAAAAAAAAAAAAAAAACCTTTTGGCTTTGAGCTTGTTCCCTTGGAGTAGTGAAGTTTAAGGGAAAGGAGTGAAGCCTTTAACATCCAAAAGAATGCAGGGCGTTGGGGACATAGCTCGGTGGTCTAAGTGCTTCCCTGGCAAGTACAAGGACCTGAGTTTGATTTCCTGTACCGCATGCCATGCCACCCTAGACCTGGTGGTGCACGCCTGCCATCCCAGTGCTGGGGATACTGAGACAGGAGGATCTCAGTGTGAGTCCGAGTGTGAGTCCGAGCTGTGTAGGAAGACCCTGCATCAAATAAATACATAATTCTAAAAGGGCCAGGTACTGAACCCTTAAGTGATGAGGGAGATAGGAGCAACAAAGGCAGCTCAAGAGAAAGTACCAGTGAGGTAGGGATGGTGTAGAGGAGTGTGATATCAGGGAAGACCATTGAGGAAAGTGGTGGTTCGAGTACTGCCTATGACTTTGAACAAAAGCTACCAGAGAAGGGGGGGGGGGAGGATTAAAATCTCTTGTCAGCTATTGCATTGGATTTCTCTGTTAGCTTTTAGCTCATAAATGACTCATTTTAAACAAGCATACACATTACACATCTCCATGTAGTTTTGTTTTTGGGTGGGGGGAGGTGTTTGGTACCAGGAATTGAACAGGCCCTTGCTCTCTCAATTGAACAGGCTGAGCTCTCTCTCCAACCCTCCATGTAAAGTGTGCTTATCTTTTCTTTAGTCTAGAATTAGTTTTACATGAAAGCATAGATTTTGGAAATAGGCACCTTGAATTAAGTAGTATTGTGTGTATTTGATTGTGTAACAGCCAAGAAGTACCTGTGAGCGTTGGTGAAGGAATTTGAACAGTTTGGGAGGGGGCTAGTTATAAAATTAAACCTTGTAAGTTTTTAAATTTGTCCTGAATCTTCCACCCTTTGCTTTCCAAAATTAATGTGTCTTATTCCTGATTAGGAAGAAAAATTAGAGGGAGACAATCGATACTTTTGTGAGAACTGTCAGAGCAAACAGAATGCTACAAGAAAGATCCGGCTTCTCAGCCTTCCTTGCACTCTGAACTTGCAGCTAATGCGTTTTGTCTTTGACAGGTGAGTCTGTAGAAGCAGTAGGGCTTGCTGTTCACAGCGGAGTAAAATGGGCAGCTTTGCCACAGACAGGTGGAATACGCTGATTAGAATTGGGTTTTTTTTTTGTTGTTGGTACTGAGAATCAAATTTAGGACCTTGTGCTTGCCAGGCAGGCGCTGTGCCACTGAGCTATATCCCCAGCTGATTAGAACTTGAAACTACATTTAAGAAAGTTATAGTGCTGGTGAGATAGCTCAGTGGTCTAAAGCACCTACTTAGAACAAGCTTAGCAAAGCACAGGGACCGCGGTTCAATCCCCCAGCACCACATGCCAGCCAGCCCCGCCCCCTGGTGGGCTGAGCTGGCCACACACATACACAAATTTTTTAAAAAAAGAAAGTTCTAGAGGAAGCCTGCGATTTTGAGATGTCAGTATTACATAATTTCATCATAACTACTAAGCCAGGTACACAATGGAGAAATGGAAAAGTAGGGAATTACTAAAACTTGCCAGGAACTGAATTACCTTGACATTTATTATGTATTTGAAGTAGTATGAATTTGTACTTTTTCAATATTTGCGCAAGTATTTGTGAGAGCATATCTTCAATTTCATAATTAAAGTCAAGACAATTTTACATTTTCATGTGCTCTGTGATTCTGGAAATAGATTTTTTTCATACCTTTTAAACTTTTTTTTTTGGTGGAACTGGTGATTGAACTCAGACTTTGGGCTTGCTAGGGAAGCGCTTATTCCACTGAGCCATCTCCCTGGCCTCCCTTTTAAACTATTGAATATTGTTGGCAACATAAAATTGTATTGATAAAGCATGTATGTTTTATACATTTATTTATTTATTTATTTATTTATTTATTTATTTATTTATTTATTTTTTGCGGAACCAGGGATTGAACTCAGGCCCTTGTACTTGCCAGGCAAGCACTTATTTTACTGAGCTATTTCCTGGCCCGAGCATGTATGTTTTTACACAACATTGTTCAGTGAAATCCAGCTCCTATTAAAATGATTAAAAACAGTGAAATCCCAGTACTGTGGATCCTGAGGCAGGAGGATCACCACCAGCTTGAGGCCAGCCTGGGCTACATAGTGAGTTCCAAGGCCAGCCTAAACTGCACAGTGTTTTTTTTTTTTTTCTTTCTCTGTTGCTCTGTCTCTGTTTCCCTGTGTCTCTCTGTCTCTGTTGCCCTGTGTCTCTGTCTGTCTCTCTGTCTCTGTCTGTCTCTATCTCTGTGTGTCTCCTCTCTTCTCTCTCCCCTCTCCCCTGTCTCTTCTCTTCTCTTTTTCACGGTACCAGGGATCGAATTCAGGACCTTGTGCTTGCAAGGCAGGCATTTATGCCACTGAGTTATCTCCTGGCTTTATACAGTGAAATTTTAAAATTGGGGAAAAAAAAATCCTGAAGAGTTCACACATTGTTCCTGATTGTGTCCTCTTAATTAGGCAAACTGGACATAAGAAAAAGCTGAATACCTACATAGGCTTCTCAGAAATTTTGGATATGGAGCCTTACGTGGAACATAAAGGTATGTTCAAGACTGATCTACTTGTGATGAATATACAGTAGCAGTTTACTGCTATTTCTGTTTGCTAATCTCTGGGGAAAGGGGCTTCTCAGGTGAAACAAGATGTTTCAATTTTCTTATTTATTTATTTTTTATTTTATTTATTTATGTGTGTGTGTGTGTGTGTGGCCAGCTCAGCCCACCAGGGGGCAGGACTGGCTGGCATGTGGTGCTGGGGGATTGAACAGTGGTCCCTGTGCTTAGCTTAGCTTGTTCTAAGTAGGTGCTTTAGACCACTGAGCCATAAGATGTTTCAATTTTCTATGAGTAAAATGTTTCAATTTTCTATGAGTAAACATGTAACAAAGTTAAGATAGTTCTTTAGTATCTATAGTGAAAGATAAAAAATGAAATGGTATTTTACTCTTTGAATCCATATTGTTGTAACTTTAATCTGTCATTGAGTTCTAGCCTGCCTCTCTTTGTGTCCTTTATTAGCGCGGGAGAATGAATTTGGGGCCTCATTCTTTGCATTTATTTTTATTTATTTTTTTGCGGAACCGGGGGTTGAACTCAGGCCCCTGCGCTTGCCAGGGAAGCAATTATTCCACTGAGCCATCTCCCCAGCCCCTAGGGGCCTCATTCTTGCTAAGCATGCATTGTACTAATGAGGCTGCATTTCTTATTGTTGTATTTTAAGGGAAGGTTCTACAGGGTGCTCAGGGTCTCACTACTAGATTGGACTCCTAGTGATCCGCCTGGTTATAGTCTCCCAAGAGCTGGAATGTGCCACCACACCTAGTCTCAATTGCCATGTCAGGGCACCCCCGGTATGGGGCCAGTAGGGCAGGAACCAGGATAGAGCCCCCAGCCTGCTTGCAGGCGCTTTAATCTACTGAATTATTTGGCTGGCCCTTATACTTCTTCCTGCTATCAACATGTAAGAAGTATTTTTGAGAAACACTGAGGCAATAATTATGCAATAATTATTCATATTTATGTCCACAGACACACCCTAGAATGCAATGTCAGGGTTGTTTTTTGAGGTTCTCACTATGTAGCCCAGGCTGGCCTTGAATTTGGTAGTCCTCTTAACCTGCCTCCCAAGGGTTGGGATTACAGGTGTATGTCACTACACCTGGCTATGTCATAATTTCTACATGAAATAATTACTATTGAATTCACTTTTTTTTCCCCCCCTGGGAACCGGGAATTGAACTCACACCCTTGAGCTTGCCAGGGAAGCATTTATTCCACTGAGCCATCTCCCTGGCTCCTTTTTTTTTTTTTTTTTTTAAATAAAGACTCACTTTGTGTAGTTAAGGATAGCTTTGAACTATGTAGCCAGGCTAGAAATGTCCTCCTGCCTCAGCCTCCAGGATGCTAGAATTACAGGCAGGTACCAACCACCACATTGTACCATCACATCCAGCTACTATTTTATTCTTTTAGCAGTTTTCACAAGGAGGCTTTTCTTTTTTTAATTTTTTTTTTTTTTTTTTTTTTTTTTTTTTTTGCTGGTACAGGATCTCACTACATACAGAGCCCGGTTTTGGGCAACCCTGGAGCTGGCACAGCATAACATGCTGTACCAGGTTATCATACACGGGTTCTTGCTCTTGCTAGTCTCTTGCTTATACTGCCAAGCTATCTTCCTAGCTAGCACAAGGCTTTTTGTACAGAGGAAAACGTATTGTCCTTAGCTGTGCATGTTGGTACATACTTGTAATTCTAGAATTTTGGGAGGCTGAGGATTGTATGTTCAAATCCAGCCTGGGTTACGTAGTGAGATTAAGGCTAACCCAAACTGCATAGGGAGATCCTATCTTAAAAGTTTCTCCCCCAAAGGCTGAAACATTGTATGTTTAGCTGTTCATTATGCCAGTATTCTAGAGTTGTTTTTTTGTTGTTGTTGTTTTTTGTTTTTTGTATTTAGAGCAACGTCTACAGGGTCTCACTATACAGATCACTTGTAGTAATTCTCCTGCTTTTAGCTTCCCAAGTGATGGGATTACAGGTCCGCGCCACCACACCCAGGCTCTATCAGTCTCTCAGTGTGCCCAGGGAGCCGGGCCCTCACAAGCACGGCAGGCCAGGGATCGTCCCCTGTGTCTGCCTAAGCAGGCACTTTAATCATCTGAGCTATGTGGTCAGCCCTAATATGTATATTTTGGTAAACCCCATGTATAATATAATCTGTGACCTGTTATCCCAGTGGTTGGGAACTTGGGTTAGGAGGGTCACCTTTAGTTTAAGGTTTGTCTTACTATGTTCAAAGATAGCCTGCACTACATACTGGGACTCTGTTTCAAGGAAACAACACAGGCTACACCACCTAAAGAAATCCAAGGTGGAACTGATCTAGATTGTTACTAACACCTCTTCTGTCTTCCATTTTTCTTCCTATGCCTCCTTTTTTTCCCCCCAGCTTACCAAGAGAAAATTGGCATGATCTTTAAGGATGTACAATCTAATAGTGTGTACATTTTTGAAAATGTTTTTTTTGTGTGTGTGTGTGTGTGTGTGTGTGTGGAACCGGGGATTGAACTCAGACCCTTGCACTTGCCAGGGAAGCACTTACTCTACTGAGCCATTTCCCTGGCCCCAAAAATGATTTCTTTTTTTTTTTTTTTCTTTTTAATATTTATTTATTTATTTAGTGTGTGGCCAGCTCAGCCCACCAGGGGGCAGGCGGGCTGGCATGTGGTGCTGGAGGATTAAACCGAGGTCCCTGTGCTTTGCTTGGCTTAGCTTGTTCTAAGTAGGTGCTTTAGACCACTGAACCATCTCACCAGCCCCCCAAAAATGATTTCTGATGGGTATGGAGCTAAAGTGTTACCTTACAAATATACCCTTTGCCCATGGCCTACATACCATATCTAATTTTTGTTTTTATTTACAACGCAGGAGATTGAATCCAGGACCTTTGTTTTATTTTATTTTATTTTATTTTATTTTTTATTTTTATTTTTTTTTTATTTTTTATTTTTTTAACATTTATTTATTTATTTAGTGTGTGTGTGTGTGTGTGTGGCCAGCTCAGCCCACCAGGGGGTGGGGTTGGCTGGCATGTGGTGCTGGGGGATTGAACTGTGGTCCTTGTGCTCTGCCAAGCTTGTTCCAAGTAGGTGCTTTAGACCACTGAGCCATCTCGCCAGCCCCCGAATCCAGGACCTTTGCACTGTGCTGTGTCCCCAATTTTACTTTTCAGAGGCCCTTGCTAAATTTTGTGGGTTGGATTTGAGGCTCCAATCCTCTTGCTTCACCTTTCCAGAGTGCTGGGATACGGGGCTGGGCACGCCTGACCTGTATACCAGTGTTGAAAGCAGTTTGTATTAATGAACTTGACTCTTTCCCTCCAAAATATCTACCTTTCTCTAATTATAGTAACTTTCCATTTTACATTCATATTAATTTGTGCATATATATATATATATATATATATATTTTTTTTTTTTTAATAATTTTTTTTTTTTTTTTTTTTTGCCCAAATAAGGGGTTTTTTTTGGTCCACGCTGGCCTTGAACTCACAGTGGGAGTGTCCAGGGAGAAGGCTCAGTAGAATAAGTGCTTGCCTGGCAAGCTCAAGGGCCTGAGTTCAATCCCCGGTTCTGCAAAAAAACCCAAAAAACAACTCACAGTGGTGCCACAGCTTCAGCTTCCTGAGTGCTGGGATTCTAGTCCTGTAGCACCCCGCCCGGGTACTTTCCTTGAGTTTTGTAGTCTAGCCTGGCTTCACACTTGGAGCAATCCTCCTGCCTGCCTCACCATCTTGTGCTGGGATTATATCCATGTGCTATGGCACTCAGTGGGGTAATTAGTTCTGTAACAATATATAACACCTGTGTACCAATAGTTGGTTCTTGTGAACATAAGGCTCAAATAGTTTTCTGTGTTGCCAGGGTGCCGTTGAGTTAGGTCAGCTCCATTGAGTACCCAGACAGAATACTTGTTGCCACCAGCGTAATCGTAGAGGGAATGGACAGTGAATGATAACCTGCTCAAGAGAATGTATCGTCTCTAATAATTTGTGAAAATGAAATTTTGCTGTTGTATGCAATATGTTTTGAATTTTATCGGGTGTGTAAAAGAATTCTTTGGACTAAAAAAGACAAGGACTGTGGCTCAGTGGTAGAGCTCTTGCCTTGCATGAGCATGGCCTTGGGCTCAATCCCCAGCACCACAAAGAAAAAGAATTGTGTTTGGGACTATGCATTGTCACAGTATAAAAAGTATTGTTATCTACAATTTCTTTTCCCATTTTTCTCTGGCTCCAGGTGGGGCCTATGTGTACGAGCTCAGCGCAGTCCTCATACACAGAGGCGTGAGCGCTTACTCCGGCCACTACATCGCCCATGTCAAAGATCCACAGTCCGGCGAATGGTACAAGTTTAACGATGAAGACATAGAAAAGATGGAGGGGAAGAAATTACAACTAGGGATTGAGGAAGATCTAGGTAAAACCTTTAAGTTGTGAGTGCCCTTTTAAAATACAAATTTTTAAACCAGAAATACTTATATGTTACTGTGGCCCAGGAATGTTCCAGGCAATTACAGATATGTACATTACTTAAACACAAAATCATTGAATTATTTTTATTTATTTTTTTATATATTTTTTTAATTTTATGTGTGTGTGTGTGTGTGGCCAGCTCAACCCACCAGGGGGCGCGGCTGGCTGGCATGTGGTGCTGGGGGATTGAACCGCGGTCCCTGTGCTTTGCTAAGCTTGTTCTAAGTAGGTGCTTTAGACCACTGAGCCATCTCACCAGCCCCTGAATTATTTTTAAATAGTGTTAAATTTTTTGTTTTGTTTTGGTTTGTATCTTATGTTTTCAGGAAAGCGTGAAGGTAAATGATCAGTTTCCACTTACTAGGTTTATACTTCATAATGAAGGGGCAAACGCTGGCAATAAGCAAACAATGATGAATGCTTAACTATCTAACACAGTTTGTCTTTATGTTTTCTGATTTTTGTTTTTTTTGCTTTTTTAGACAAGAGTCTTTCTGTGTAGTACAGGCGGGGCTTGAATTTACTTTTTAGTCCAGGCTGGCCTCATACTCAGTGAGTGGTCTTCCTGCCTGAACCTCGCAAGCACTGGGATGGCAGGTGTGCATCACCTGGCCCAGTGGGACCCACTTTTTAGTCTAGGCTGGCTGGAACTAACTCTTGGGCATTCTGCCTGCCTCATCCTGCTCCATGGTGGTATAGAAATGTGTGCCACCCTGCGCAGAGCTAAGAGAACTTAGTCTTTCCCTGGGTCAGGAAATAGCTCCCTAAGGGAGTGTTGCCCTGAGAGACAGTGCCTCCTCTAGAGTGTGCGGAAGGCCCCTGGAAGCCTCCACCACTCTTGTGCTGAGGACTGTCATGTCATGTTTGGATTTTTTCTTTTGGTATTTAGTACAGGGGTTCACTACACAGATTGGACTCATAGTGATTCTCCAGTTTTCACTCTCCCAAACACTGGGATTACAGGCCCGTACCAGCATGCCCAGTCTCAGTTGCCATCTCAGCATGCCTTGGGGCCAGGGACTGCAGGGCTCACTGGGGCATCAAACCCTGGTTGCTGGGCGCTTCCTATGCAGGCACTTTAATCCGCTGAGCTGTCTGGCCAGCCCTGAAATTCCTCACATTTGATTGTTTAAATGTGGCTTTGTTTTTTCCTTGACATGGTCTTACCTTGTAATGTGAGCTATCCTTGAATGCTTTTGTTGATGCAGCCCAAGCTGGCCTCATGGTGATCTACCTACCTGAGCCTCTTGAGCTGGGATTATAGGTGTGTCCCACCATGCTGGACATGGGCATTCTTCTTTTAACTAGATAAGTTTTTGCGGAGCCAGGGATTGAACTTAGGCCTTTGTGATTGCCAGGCAAGCGCTTATTCCACTGAGCCATCTCCCTGGCCAGATAATTTTAATGTTTTGTTTGTTTGTTTGTTTGGTTTGGTTTTTGTGGAACCAGGAATTGAACTCAGGCCCTACACTTGCCAGGCAAGCACCTATTCTACTGAGCTGTCTCCCTGGCCCCTTTAATGTTAATTATGCTATCATAACCCAGCATGGTGGCCCTGTCTGAATCCCAGTACTTTTAAGCTTAGGTAGGATGATCACCACTAGTTTTTTTTGTTTTGTTTTGTTTGCGGAACCGGGGATTGAACTCAAGCCCTTGCGCTTGCCAGGGAAGCACATATTCCACTGAGCCATCTCCCCGGCCCTTTTTTTTTTTTTGTTCACTACTATTTTCAGTTCAGCCTGAGTTATAGAATCTTAAGTTAGTGAGACTTAAACAAAAAAATCATCTTGAAATGTGTTTTAAAACATTTGTCTTGGGGCTAGAGAGATGGCTCAGTGGTCTAAAGCACCTACTTGAAACAAGCTTGGCAAAGCACAGGGACCGCGGTTCGATCCCCAGCACCACATGCCAGCCAGACCCGCCCCCTGGTGGGCTGAGCTGGCCACACACACACACAATAAATAAATGTAATAAATATAAATAAATATTAAAAAAAAAACATTTATCTTGGAGCCCAACAGATAGTTCAGTGAACTAAAGCACCTGCTTAGGCAGAGTGCAGCAGCTGGGGTTTGACCCCTTGTGTGCTGTGTGGACAGGCCCTGCCCCGGGTGCATGCTGAGACTGCAGTTGAGATTGGGAGTGGTGGCGCACACATATAATTCAGTTTGGGAGGCTGAAAACAGGAGAATCTCTGAGTCAATTCTATGTAGTGAGACCCTGTAGATCCTGTACTAAATACATTAAAATTCTTTCTTGAACAGCTTGGTGAATTTTGAAAAATGTGTATAGTGTATACATGGACTGAGGAGATAGACGGGTAGCATAAGCACCTGTCTGGTAAGCACAAGGGCCTGAGTTCCCTTCCCGGAACCCACCCCCTCAAAAAAGTGTATATTAATGTAACCTGATTAATTCATGGAATATTTCTATAATTCCATAAGGTTTCTGTAACCTCGCAGTCAAAACCTCCATCTCCCAGAAGCATCCTCTATTCTGGTCCCTACTACCAGAGACTCATTTGAGGTTTCCATAAGTGGGATTATACAAGAATGCCAGTTGTTTATTCCTTTCCCTTTGGCTCCATATGGTCCTTTTGGCAACTCATGCTTACTGTTGGTTTTGTCAGTATTTAAAAAAAAAAAACAACAAAACAACTTAAGCAATATCCCATTTTATGAATAGAGTAGTTTTTTAATGCACATTGTAACAGAATATCATGGTTTTCATTTTCAGTGACAAATGTAGTAGGCTGGTAGCCCAGGCAGTTGGGCCAGTGGAACCTGCCTGTTATCTTCCTGTTCATGTACCATTCTTCACTAAGAATAAACTTAATGTAACTTTAAAATATGATGAACTGTGACTTGGTTTATATAGTGACTAGAACCACTTGGTACAAACACATCTGTCACTATTACCTGTCCTTTTACTAATAAAATTAATAAGCCACCCGATAGGACAGTCATGCTTGTTCAACTGGTAGTTCAAGCCATCCAACGAGACTAATTTAACTCCCTATTGAGAAAGTGCTAAGCAGCTACACATAGTGTCATTTATAACAAAATGTAAATATTCAAACTGCAGCATTACTCTTAAGTTTTAGAGTATTGAGTTCAAATACACATGTGTATTGAATTTAAATTTTTTTTTTTTAATTTTTTTTTTTTTTAATTATGTGTGTATGTGTGTGGCCAGCTCAGCCCACCAGGGGGCGGGGCTGGCTGGCATGTAGTGCTGGGGGATTGAACTGCAGTCCCTGTGTTTGCTAAGCTTGTTCTAAGTAGGTGCTTTAGACCACTGAGCCATCTCACCAGCCCCTTTTTATTTTATTTTATTTTATTTTTATTTATGTGTGTGTGTGTGTGGCCAGCTCAGTCCACCAGGGGGCGGGGCTGGCTGGCATGTGAATTTAAAAATATGTGGGTGCCGGGGAGATAGCTCAATAAAATAAGTGCTTGCCTGGCAAGCGCAAGGGCCTGAGTTCAGTCTCCGGTTCCACAAAAAAACAAAACAAAAAATAGAAAACACATATGTCACAAGCTGGGTGAGGTGGCAATCGCCTCATCACAGTCTTCCAGAGGTTAAGGCGGGAGGGTTGCTGCAAGTTCAGGTCAAGCCTGGGCTGCATGTTGAGCTTAAGGGCAGCCTGAACTTAGCAGTTCTTAGGCTCTCTATACATGGATAGATAGATAGATAGATAGATAGATAGATGGATAAGAGATATATAGTTGGCATGGTGGCACATGTCTATAATCTCATGAGACTGTACTTCCAAAAAAAGTTTTTACATCCTCATTGTATGTTCTTGTATTAAAAACACAGTAAAGGGGCCGGGGAGATGGCTCAGTAGGATAAGTGCTTGACTAGCAAACGCAAGGATCTGAGTTCAATCCCTGGTTCCACCAAAAAAAATAAATAAATAAAAATAAATAAAAAATAAATAAAAACACAGTAAAACAAGTGATTGTTTACCAGGCTACTCATATTAAGATAAAAAGATTCACAAAGTTACAGTCTCATGTTCTTAATGACTGTTAGTCTGATTAATTTTTTTAAGTGTATTTAGTACGGGTTCTTCACGTTCTCATTGCAGAGATCTGCCTTGTAGTGATTCTCCTGTTTTCAGCTTCTTAAGTGCTGGGATTACAGGCATGCCACCATTCCCAATCTCAGTCATATTCTTGAGCACCCTGGGGCTGAGGCAGCACAGCATGCTGGGGCTTGAACCCTGGTCCCTGCATCTGCCTAAGTGTGCTTTAATCCACCGAGCTATCTGGTCAGCCCTTGATTAATTTTTTAAAATCAGGACTATAGTAAAAGTCATTTCAGGAAGTGCAGTACGTGTCATCTTTTAACAATGAGATGTGGCAGGCAAGAGTGGCCCTCGGTACTTCATAATTGGATCTTTGAGAAAAATGTTTATGCTCCATTCTCTCCATAAATGAAGAAATTGTGATCATTTTAGTGAAATTGTGTTTTGATTTCTCTATCCCAGCAGAACCCTCCAAGTCGCAGGCCCGCAGACCCAAATGTGGTAAAGGGACTCATTGCTCACGAAATGCATATATGTTGGTTTATAGACTGCAAAGCCAAGAGAAGCCCAACACGACTGTGGAAGTTCCAGGTAATGTGCTTTTCAGCACAGCACCAGGCAAATATTTGAGAATGCCAGTGACAAGCACCAGATTGTACTTAGTATGACAGGTTGATTCCACATGACAAATGTGAAGGGGAGTGAATAATAATAATTACATTTGCTTTAAAATAGTGAATTTGAGAAATAAAAGAGCCTTTACTTCCATTTCTGGAGCTATTCCATTTCTTCTAAAGATGTTCAGTTGCAAAGGTAATCAGTATACTTAATGTCATCTAGTTCAGTTTATATGACGCAAAAGGTTGCACAGACCTAAAGATGGTTCTTGTCAGGTCACCTAGCTTGCCGGCATTCCAGGCTGTTTGTCTGGAAATGGTGCGTATCAGACCTTTGCTGGTCTGAGTTACTGGTGCCATGGACAGCTAGGCAGTGGGAGGAACAACTTAGGGTTGCTTAATTTTTTTTTTTTTTTTTTTTTTTTAGACAAATAACATAGAAGTAAGTAGGTGCCATCGAAGTCTTAGCTCACATGTCATAAGACTGAGATGCAGATAGAATGTTTTTCATATTTTCTTGTGAATAGCCTTTCTTCAAGAGCTGGTGGATCGGGACAATTCCAAATTTGAGGAGTGGTGTGTTGAAATGGCCGAGATGCGTAAACAGAGTGTGGACAAAGGAAAAGCCAAGCATGAAGAGGTTAAGGAGCTGTACCAAAGGTTACCTGCTGGAGCTGGTCTGTAAGATATTCCGGGACAGCACTGTTGCCATTAACTGCCTTGTTTGTTGTGTTCGCAAAAAATGTGTATGGACAAACTTTTCTACCCTTCCTCACAATCCACCAAAGGCAGTGTACATGCGATAAAATCACTGTGTAAAACAGCAATAACCTGGTGTGTAACATTCCAGATAACACTTACTACTGTGTACTTTTGAAAATGGGATGCTGTTAATAAATTATAAGGCTTAGCTTAGGTTAGCATTGTGCATATATGCATATGACTAGTAGATTTTTCCACTTTGTCTGGTACTGACTTGTTTCTAAGGACAAACCTGATTGGATGACAATGGGAGCAACTGGTCTGGTCTATTTTTGCATAATACCAACAGCCATACTTACTTAGTTTTTGATACATTCAGATTAATTTGAGACTTAGTATCAAGTGTTACGCATACGAATATAAAAACTATAGCTCCTCCCTCATTCTTAGAATTATTACGCATTCTTTTACTGTATATAGGTTTATCTAAGTGTCTTAAAAACCAACCAACCAACCAGTATTTTACATCTGATTTATCTGTGGTTAAAAGAAATTCTTTGTCATTTCACAGGCATGAATTCCCAATATTTAAGTCCTGTTTACCAAAGGGGCAATTTAGACCTAAGTTAGATAATAAATATTCAAGCATGATTGTACTTGTGGTTTTTGTCTTTTGATATCTTAATTTTTTATTACAGGTAAAATTTTAAACCAAAGATGACTGTAAATTGCTAAATATGTAAGCATAGCTCTTAGAAATTCTTTTTTTTAAAGGCTAAAGGTTTAGCTTCCTGGTAGACTGCATGACTAGCATGCTCAGGGCACTGGATTCAATCCCCAGCACTGCAGATGCCATAGATGAATGAAGGGAGGAATTCTTTCCAAATGTAGTCTTAATTTGATTCTGACCCTTTGTAAGTGCTATTCTAACTCTATTCAAGGATCCAAATTGTCCTAAAAAATTAGATTGAACCTAATTTAATAAGAAATGATTTGGAATTAGCCCATCATTCACATCTCAGTTTATATGCCTTTGTTCAGAGGAACTGGGGCCTAGGAATCTAGTTTCTGAAATTCTGATGCTGCTGTTGTTACTGTGCATTGAACCCAGGTCCATCCCACTGAGTTACAGCTACCGCCCTTTTGAAATATTTCCAAGGTAGTCTTGCTATAGGTTGCACAGGGTTTGAATTTTCAATCCTCCTGCCTTAGCCTCCCAGAGTGCTGAGATTACAGGCGTGTGCCACTGACGCCAGCTCTATTTTTTGAACTTTATCCAATTTCTTATTCTGGAGAAAAGAAAAAGATTGCATGGATCAAAGGAAACTGCTGCTCTCAGGGATGTTGGCAGATCACTTGCCTACTATGCACAAGACTTTTGGGATCCTAGTGCCTGACGAAGAAAGAAAAACAAATAGTGTTTTAGATAATATGGCCCAGTGACATCAATTCTGGGGCAAATTAGCACTGTGTTTTTGATGAGTTTTTCATTTAGTGTGTAAGAACTTGTGTTTGTATTCATAGAATATCTCTCTAATGTTTGTACTTTTATCAACTACTAACTTCATATTTTTGAATCTGCCATATAATTTCCATTGTGGCAAACCTGTGTTGTCCAATGATAAAATCTCAAAGGCATTGACCATAGTTTTTGGGGAGCCAGTTTTGATGATGCATTTTCTAGATCTTATTTTGTGAACATAAGCAACAGCCGCTTATCATGAAAATCTATCACAGGGAACATGGGTCCTTTTGGACCTTGATATCTTAAGTTGAGATGTCTCTTTTCTCTAATGTTTCAAATATTTTGATACAAAGATTGTCTCTATTTAGTGCTGGATTTATGCATCAGTACTATAAAATTTTGCTGCAAGTAGAGCCTTGTGCTCAACCCCAAGCCACCCTTCTGTGGGTCCTCTACCAAATATAATCTAGAAAATCTGGGACAGTGTTTGAATGAAGAGTATGATGTTTGGTAGAATTATGGACCCAGTCCCTGCTCTAATCTTTCCTCTGACTATAAAATATACACGACTTGTCTAATCTGTGCATTTTACATTGATTTCATAATTTAAAAACCGAAACAATTTTCACTTGGAAGTTTTTGGTAGCGCTCTACTGGGACTAGAAATTTCATGTTGAATTTATGCACTTATAAGTAACGTGCTATGAGTAACGTTGTTGCTCAGCAGGTCAGGATTACAGTCACCCTTGGGATTGCAATTCTGGGAGCTGTCACTGGTGAGAAGTTCCTTAGCCACATTCAATTCCCTACATAGCTTTCCTTATAAGAATGGGACTGATAGACTTTAATGTTTCAGTTAACACTGACAGGCACTGACCTCTTACTCACCCTTCCAAAGCCACTGGAGAAATGCCAACCCCTAGGGAATTACTATTGAATGTTGCTGTTTCATAATCCTATTTTCTGACCTTTGAGAGTGTGCAGATGATTCCAAATTTTAATTTGTGTTTTACTTGCTGAGACTTATTTGTTCTCAGGTAGAGAGTATTTATCAGAGCTTTTCAGATACTCAGTGTGCTCTGGCCCTGAACTTTAAACAGGAAAAGTGGCAAATAAAGCGTGGAGAGGTGTTATGAATACAATTAACCATACCATGAAGTACTGTAAGATGCCACAACCTTGTTTCCTGTACTGCTTCATAGGGTTTCCTCTTATATACGTGTTAATGTATAATTAACCTTCTGTATCTCTTTTCTTCCAAAAAGCTCAAAATGCTTCACATATCTTATCTTTTATACTCAACAACATCCCTGTGAGGTAGGTAGAAGGCAGGTATTACTATCTTGATTTTACAGATAAAAAGACCTGAAGCATAGAGTTTACAGTGACTTGCTGGAGTTCAGCTCTTCCAGGCAGAATGTGGAGTAGACGCTGTTCTCTCTTTGGAACTCTGTGAGGCTCCTTCTAGCTTCCCAGTTGAGCGCTCTTGGATGTACTTTTTAGCACAGATACTGGATAGGAGTTCCAAACAGGTTTTGTTACAATTGAAATGCCTTTCATTACAATGAAAATGGGGAGTTTTCTAGACGTGTAACTCTCAGTGTAAAGTGGGTCCAGATATTCTTTACACTGAAGTGTCTGTCTCAACGCATCAGAAGTAGTGCACAGTACAAATCCATAAATTCAACCTCTGTATGTTTTCTTCTATGTTTTATGCTGGGACTCACTGGAGATCTTTGTAAGTAACCAAAGCTGTCCCTTTATCTTTAATTTTGGCTTTTAGAGAACTCTGGAATTCCCTCTACTAAGATTAAAACCCCTTTTGAATTGTTTTTGTCTTTTCATTTTTGCAGCTTCAAAATAGGTAGTAATTCCATTCTAGGGTGTTTCATATCAGGAACTATTTAAAATAGGTTACTTTCTTGACTTAACGAGGTAGCTAGCTCATGGCATGGAATTGGGTGGGGGAGCAAATACTTCATTTAGTTCTCATTGCTGGACATGGTGGCACACCTGTAAAGGAGGCTGAAGCAGGAGGGTCACTGAGAGCATAATGTCAGGTGGAATGACACAGCTTGTCTCAACAGCAAGAAGAAATTAATTTGACATGATCATTTTGGATGCAGAAAAAAAAAGTTCAGTGTTTAAAATGGGCAGAAGTGTTGTGGTTTCAGCTGAGTAGTTTAGTTTTAAATGTCAATCTCATTTGAGCTTTCCATTTTAATTTTCAGAAGTATATGAAATGTTTGTGGACAGTGTAAATGAAAATAATTTATGACATAAATTTACTAGGAGATGAGGTGGTGAGTCTCGAGCCAGTGTAGAGCACGGCTGGTAGTCAGCAAGCATGGTGCCTTAATCAAAGCCCTGCTGTGCTGTCAGGCTAGACACTTCTCTCTGTAGACAATTTTTGTAGAATGTGGTTAATAATACCAGCCTGTCCTATCGGGCATTGTGCTGTGCACAGACCCTGGCTCAGTGGCTTTCTGTCACACTCATCATAAACATCTTCCAACAGTGATTCTTGTGATTCTGCTAACTGTGGTTAGAGTTTGCATCGTATGAGAGAAATGACTGTCACTTGGTCCCCAAACTGTAAAAATACATAGTTTCTTTTCATCACTTTTCTTTCCCAGAGCCCTATGAGTTTGTCTCTCTCGAATGGCTGCAGAAGTGGTTGGATGAATCGACACCTACCAAGCCTATTGATAATCATGCTTGTCTGTGTTCTCACGACAAACTTCATCCTGATAAAATCTCAATTATGAAGAGAATTTCTGAATATGCCGCGGACATCTTCTACAGTAGATATGGAGGGGGTCCAAGACTAACTGGTAAGTCAAAATGTTTACTTCTGATGAAAAAGAGCGATACAAGTTGAGGGAGGTGATGCACACCTGGGGCACACCTTGGGAGGCGGAGGCACAAGGACTGCCATGCTTTGGAGGCCAGCCTGGGCTATATACTGAGTTCAAGACCAGCCTGAGCTTCATGGCAAGACCTTATCTCTGAAAACAAAAGAAAAAGCAATGCCTGAAGTCTTCATCAAGGGGCCGGGGAGATGGCTCAGTAGAATAAGCGCTTCCCTGGCAAGCGCAAGGGCCTGAGTTCAATCCCCGGTTCCACCAGACAAAAAAAAAAAAGTCTTCATCATTTGTTCTCCATGAGTGGGCTTCATGGAGACTTGATCTGATTTTTTTTTTTTTTTAATTTTTATTTATTTGTGTGTGTGTGTGTGTGTGTGTGGCCAGCTCAGCCCACCAGGGGGCAGGGCTGGCTGGCATGTGGTGCTGGGGGATTGAACCGCAGTCCCTGTGCTTTGCCAAGCTTGTTCCAAGTAGGTGCTTTAGACCACTGAGCCATCTCACCAGCCCCTTGATCTGATTTAAATCCTGGTGATTAGATGAATGTTGGTCTTCCAAAAAAATGATTTACTGAGTAGAATATAAGGAAAGGATGCTATTCAGAGAAGGTTGATTGTTGACACAGACTCTCCTCCCCCAGTATCTGTAATATGACTTTTTAAAGAAAAACGGTGGCTTGCCCTTTTCAAAGAATTCAGACCTCCGTTGATTCCCGTTCTGGTTCCTCCAGGTTAATTGGGATTTCTTAATGTTTAGCATGCAGATTGCTATTTACTTTATAAACAGAAGTTGTAGATTCTAGATTCTATCTTGAGTACATACAGCCATATATAACCAAAAAGTATCCATGGTCTATTTAGGGCTAGCTGTCTTTTATGTGGTGTTTTTGTTTCCTTTTCTCCAACGTTTTTGGTACAGGGTTTCACTGCATAGCTTGGCCTTTGTAGTAATCCTGTTTTCAATCTCTGCAGCACTGAGATTATAGTCATGTCTTTCTGGTCAGCGGGCCTGTAGGCGGGCCAGCAGGGCATGTGGTGCTAGGGGTGGAGCCCTGGTTCCTGCACTTGCCTAAGCAGGTGCTTAGTCTGCTGAGCTATCTCACTGGCCCTTTAACCTTTTTATTATTAACGAATATGATTCTTAAATCTGTAAAGGCAGCTATGAAAATTCCGTGTTTCCATCACCATATGGCCATACTACTTTCTCATCCTATATAACTTACCTGTTAAAATTTGTACTGAGATGCGTGTTCAACCCTTCTTAAGGTTTGCTCTGTAAATTTATGCTCCAGATTCACAGTAAATGATGCAATGGGAAGGTCTTTCACGTGATCACATCTTAATGATTTTTAGAGCATCTATGCCTTTTTATTTATTTTTTATTTTTTTTAATTTTTTTTTAACATTTATTTATTTATTTTGTGTGTGTGTGTGTGTGTGTGTGTGTGTGTGTGTGTGTGGCCAGCTCAGCCCACCAGGGGGCGCGGCTGGCTGGCATGTGGTGCTGGGGGATTGAACCGCGGTCCCTGTGCATTGCCAAGCTTGTTCCAAGTAGGTGCTTTAGACCACTGAGCCATCTCTCCAGCCCGTCTATGCCTTTTTAGTCTTGCCTTTCAGTTTTCCCTTTTAATGTTCTGTGCTTCGAAGATCACTTCCGTATGAACATCCACATTTATGGTCAGTAGTATTCTTGACTCTCCAACTTTAATTATGTGATTGCCATCTTGTAAAGCCTTTATCTAAACTTTATCATATTGAACCTTATGGCAGTGTTTTAGCACAATATATATAGTATTTCTTTTTTGGTGCAGATGATCTTTCTACGTTCCAACTAATTTTGGATGTATTAGCATTTTGCTCTATTGTCATTTTGTGAGGTTATGTTAGAATTTGTCTCTTTTTGAAGTACTAGTGCACTCTGCTATCAGGAAGTCTGTGTAAATGAAGCATTTATTTTCTTTCTCCTTCAGTGAAGGCATTGTGTAAGGAGTGTGTAGTAGAGCGCTGTCGTGTGCTTCGCCTGAAAAACCAGCTAAATGAAGATTACAAAATGGTTAATAATCTACTGAAAGCAACAGGAAAGGGGTATGTTACGCATCATACATTGCTAATGCTACATTAAAATTTTTAAAAAGCAGCTACTAAGCCACTTGTTATATGCTGCACAGAGATTGTTGAGATATTTAAGAAAGGTGAAGTGTATGATAAAGCCACATTGAAAGTCAGTCTTAACAGAATATTTTTTCTTATGGCACAATGAAGGTTGAGTCAGTGTTTGTTACATTTTATCCAACAGAGAAGAGGCAGAATGTAGATTTATGGCCATAATTCAGGTGGCATGAGCCTGTGCTCTAGCATGGAGCCATGATGTTGCAAAAACATCACGGATATGGGCTGGTGAGATGGCTCAGTGGTCTAAAGCACCTACTTAGAACAAGCTCAGCAAAGCACAGGGACTGCGGTTCAATCCCCCAGCACCACATGCCAGCCAACCCCGCCTCCAGGTGGGCTGAGCTGGCCACACACACAAAAAAATAAATAAATGAATAAATAAATAAATAAATAAATAAATAAAAAAGATTTAAAAAAAAATCACGGATAATGGCAAGAGAGTGGGTGCCCATTAGGAAAGCTGAACAGGGAGCTCAGTGGAACCCCTCCCCCCCACCAAGCGGGGATTGAACTCAGACCCTTGCACTTGCCAGGTGAGCGCTTATTCTACTGAGCTATTTCCCCGGCCCCTTCAGTAGAATTCTTGACCCAAAATCTCCAGGCCATGTGGAATGTGCCAAACCCTCTCCCATGGAATATTTTTGAGCTCAGGAATTGATGGGACTTACCATATCTGGGTTTAATTTAATCTTACCTAATAAAGATGAACACAATTGTTTGATTCTACAAACAACCTCCTGATTGCCTAGCACGTTCATGGGGTATATGTGTTTGTCTGAGCATTGCTGTGCCAATTTTTACTTTGTTTTTTTATTTTTTAATTTTTTGGAAGTGGGGATTAAACTCAGGCCCTTGTGCTTGCCAGGCAAGTACTTATTCTGCTATTCTGCTTAGCCATCTCCCCGGCCCCTGCTGTGCCAATCTTAAATTACAGCTATAACATGCACATGTAATCTTAAATTATAGCTATAACATACTGTAATCCCAGTATTCTGGGAGATTGAGATGAACAACCGCAAAATTCAATTCTAGATACTTTAGTGACTTAGTGAGATTCTGTTCAAAGATTTTAAAAAGGGGGAGCTTGCTGTGTAGCTCAGAGGTCTTAGCTTTCCACAAGAGGGTGGGATGTACCACATGTAACTGTGGAAGAGTAATCAAGTGAAGAGAGGTGCCCCTTTAATTGGTGTTGCTGGTATGAGTGACTGTAAATGATTGAGAACAGGATGAGGTTTAGACCAGCTACAAAATATTAGATGCTTTCTAATGTCATAACCTGGCTGCTTATTACCCCATTAATTCAACAAACAGATTTTGGCTGATCTGGCTGCCTTTGTGACTGTCCTTTTTTTTTCTTTTTTCTGTGGGGATTGAACTCAGGCTCTTGCGCTTGCCAGGCAAGCGC
Organism: Octodon degus; assembly: GCF_000260255.1. Lineage (NCBI taxonomy): Eukaryota > Metazoa > Chordata > Mammalia > Rodentia > Octodontidae > Octodon > Octodon degus. The sequence continues at coordinate 4,124,482 of NW_004524668.1, forward strand.
TTATTCCACTGAGCCATCTCCCTGTGACTGTCCTTTCCCCTCCTTTTTTTTTTCTTCATCAGTTAATGTATTTCTCTGTCAAAGAGGACAAGCTTCCCAGATAGATGGACTTTTTTTTCTTTTTGAGACAGTGCGTGCTGTGCAGTTCAGGCTGACCTTGAGCTCACTTTGTAGTCCTCAGCCTCCCACGTGCTGGTAGTACAGCTGTGCGCCACCATGCCCAGTGGATGGACTGTTATGCTAAGGGTACGTGAGTAGGTGCCCTCCCCTATGAGACTCCACACGAGAGCTCAAATTGTTAGACCACATGCAGTCCACTAGTGAGAGTAAAAGTTGGCCACAACCAGGAAGTGGGTTAAAAAAGTTGTGTGAAAAGAAAAAGAAACTGTGTGTATAGTAGGTGATCTTGCAGTTTGTTTTGTCTGTGGTCTTTCCAGAGATAAAAGGAAGAGTGTTAGTAAACATTTCTGTAGGATGTAACATTCTTTTCTTCCACAGCAATGATGGATTTTGGGTTGGAAAGTCATCCTTGCGGAGTTGGCGCCAACTCGCCCTAGAACAACTGGATGAGCAAGATGGAGATGCAGACCAAAGCAATGGGAAGATGAATGGAAACACCTTCAACAAAGGTAACCTGAGGGCTGGAAATTTACCATGAAGCTTAAAGTTTTTGTCTCTGTTTTGCACCTGCCCATGTAATTACAAAGAATTTTTATCACATCAAAAGCTCCAAAAATACCTCCAGGGAAATAAAATAATATGTTTAAGCTGTTGCATCAGCAAAGAACTTAACAGCTCCCACATGGAATTCTCCGTCATAACCAGTCATCCTTCGGCTCAGGCTCTATCTAAATAAACATAAAATTAATGTCAATTCTTGTCTCATTTACAAGTTTTAAGGCTGAATCTGCTGCAAACGCAAGTGTATTGTGAGCTCGGCATTGGCACACACTGACAGGCCCCCTTTCTAGTGCAGCATTGTGCCCTTGGCCCTTATCCATGAGGGAAGGCATTTGTGAGTAATAATTTTCCTTATAAGCTTTTTGGCAATGCATGAGGTACCAGAAGCCCTGCTTTAGGATGAAAAATGATATTGTAAATTAACTACTAAATTACCCTTAGAAACCAAATTTTTTTTTTTTTTTTTTTTTTCTGGAACGAGGGGTTGAATTCTGGTCCTTTCGCTTGCCAGGCAAGTGCTTATTCCACTGAGCTATCTCCCTGGCCCCTAAAATTTTAAGGCACAAGAAGAAATTGATGCATTAAAATTATTTCAAGATGTGAAATAGAGGACCTGGGAATAAAGGCTAGTGTTAGATACTAGGTAGCATGATCCAGGCCCTGGCCCCAGGACCACAAACAAACAAGGTTTACGAGGCAGATCAGTTTTGTGATTGGAGCAGCTTTACTAATTCACGGGTTGGTTAGCTCTGTACAGCAATCCTGTAGTCCCTAATTAGTAATTCAAAAACGTGTGCACTGAACAGATTTTCCCTTTTGTCACGCTTGCTCCTTTTTTTTTCTTCTGTAATTTTTGTTTTGTTACTGTGTTTTGATGCTGGGGATTGAACTTAGAGCCTCACCCAGGCCAGGCAAGTGCCATATCACAGAGTATGCTTTTAGCCATACCGGGGATTACATCTAGATATTTTTTTTTCCCTCTTACTCTCCTTTTTAAAAATTCCACTCTATCTGGATACCAGGTATAGAAGCCAGCGCCTTCACAATGAGCTATAGCCCCAGCAATTTTTTTTTGGTACTCCATCTTTTTTTTTTGCAGGGTCTTACTACACAGCCCACATTAGTAGTGATCTCCTGATTTCTGCCTCCCAAGTGCTGGGATTACAGGCATGCACCACTACGCCCAGACTCAGCGCACCCGATAGCGAACCTTGGCCCCTGCACTTACCTAAGCATGCGCTTAGTCCACTGAGCTATGCTGCTGGCCCTTTAAGGCTGGTCTCACTAAGCTACCCAGGCTGGGCTCAAACTTGAGGCCTTTCTCCCTCATCCTCCCAGAGCAGTGAGATTATATAGGATCTTGTGAGCTATGCATTTAGTTTAATACTTTTTAACCCTTTGAAGTGTTGTTGTTTTTTTTTTAAATACACACTTAAGTGTTTTATGTACTGCAAAATGAATTAAATATAATTGGTTTGAAACTTCCGTGTCACCACATATTTTTGAGAACATTATCACACCAAGCCACCATGAATTTTAAACCCTTTGAGCTGTGTTCTCAGTTGGGTGATGGAGGTTGAACCCGGTGCTTGTGTATTCCAAGAACATGTCCTACTACTGATCTCATTCAACATTTTATAGTGTTTTCAATTTTGTGGGTTTTTTCCTGAATATTCTGTTACACTGCTTAATTCGTGAGCTTAACATTATTTTGAATTTACTGTCCTGTGCTTTGGAAAAAGCATACTGTAGTTTTGGTGGTGTTACAGGGCCCAGTGTGTTAAGCAGTTGCTGCTGCTTTAGCCTCTGTATTGGTCTTTCCTCATTTTAAAAGTGCAGTTAGATGCAACAATGGAAGAGGCCTTGATGTGGGCCCGGCTGGAAAGCACTTTTCATGGTTTTTTTGGGTAGAAGTCTTCTGTTCTCCTTTGTTGGCCATTCAGAAATTTTAAAAGCTTTAAGCTGGAGAAATGTAACAATGCAGAAGTTGAAAGCCCTCCAGGCGACATAATCACTGAATACAGTGGCTTTTTATAAAGGATCTCATGCAGGCATAGCTGTGCTTCTGCTATATAGTGTGTAGCCCACTTTTTGTTTAGTGGGTATGTTTCATTGTGTCGTGATCCTACACGTATGTAAGTGCTTGTTTCAAGTAGCATGTATGGAATACATTATATTGCATATTTTTCAGGTTATTTCAGAGATTTTTCTTTTTTAATCTCAGAGAAGATTTGAATGAACTTCAGCTTGGCTGCACACTCCTTTTGTATCCCAGCAATCCTCCCTCAGATTCCTGAGTGCTGGGATGTTAGGCATGTACCACTGCACTCTGATAAGTGATAGTCTTCAAAGTTCTGCAGAGACTTAGGTGATTTATAAATTCTACATACTAATAATGTATTGCTGCATACTGGTACATTGCCTTTATTTATTTATCTATTTGGGCAGAACCTGGGATTGAATTCGGGCCCTTGCACTTGCCAGGCAAGCGCTTATCTTCCCGGCCCCCATTTCCTTTCTTCCCCTTCTTCCCCTTCTTCCCCTTCTTCCCCTTCTTCCCCTTCTTCCCCTTCTTCTTCTTCTTCTTCTTCTTCTTCTTCTTCTTCTTCTTCTTCTTCTTCTTCTTCTTCTTCTTCTTCTTCTTCTTCTTCTTCTT
>NW_004524668.1:4128083-4170583 GCF_000260255.1 Octodon degus
TTTCTTCTCCTTCTCCTCTTTTTCTTTTCTTCTTCTCCTTCTCCTCCTCCCTTCTTTTCTTCTTCTTCTTCTCCTCCTCCTCCTCCTCCTCCTTTTTCTTCTTCTTCTTCTTCTTCTTCTTCTTCTTCTTCTTCTTCTCCTTCTCCTTCTCCTTCTCCTTCTCCTTCTCCTTCTCCTTCTCCTTCTCCTTCTCCTTCTCCTTCTTCTCCTTCTCCTTCTTCATTTGTGTGTGTGGCCAGCTCAGCCCACCAGGAGGCGGGGCTGGCTGGCATATGGTGCTGGGGGATTGAACCACGGTCACTGTTCTTTGCTAAGCTTGTTCTAAGTAGGTGCTTTAGACCACTGAGCCATCTCACCAGCCCCCCATTTCCTTTAGAAAATACATTAGAGGGGGGCCTGCCCCTTAGCTCAGTTCTTTAAGTGGCTGCTTCAACAAAGCAATCAGGCTCTGGTTGCTGTGGTTTGATCCCTACAACTGAAGCCAGCCAAATCTGCCCTGAAGGCATTTGGAGCCAAAAAAAAAAATCCTAGAAAATACATTAGGGAAGTTGGGTGTGGTGGCACAATGCTGTCATCTCAGCACTCAGGAGACTGAGGCAGGAAGGTCACTGGGGTACAAAGGGAGCTCAATGCCACCCTAAACCGCATAGCAAGACTCTGACTCAAAAAGTCCGAAAGAAAATGTATTTGAGGCTTATTTTCTGCATGCTTTGGCCTCTATAGAATAAATCAGCCATTGGCCCTAATCATTCTATACATGAAAATGAGTTGACAGTCCTGAGGCTTGGGTTTTCCAAAACCATTGAGATTGATTGTCCTCTCATTTGAGAAGTTACCTGCATTTGGGTGTTGACACATATAGGTGGCGGCTGGGTGGTTTGGCCACACGTGGTTTTCTGCATTTGAGGATTTAGCCCAAGTCCTTGCACATGCTAGGCAAGTACTACTGCAGAGCTATGCCTCCTAGCTGTAGTTGAGGGTTTTTTTAGTGGTTAGTAAATTTTCTCATACATGAAGTGCATTAAAAATTGTTAAGGGGGGCTGGGGAGATAGCTCAGTAGAATAAGTGCTTGCCTGGCAAGCGCAAGGACCTGAGTCTGAGTTCAATCCCCATTCCCACAAAAAAAAAAAAAAAATTGTTAGGGTATTTAATTTGGAAAACTCATGGATGACTGTCCTAACGTGATAAAAAATTTTGTTGTTCCTGTTCCCAGGACACAGATCTATAAATGGCAGTGAGATATTATTAGAAATACAGGAAGCGCAGAAAATGAAAGAGAAATGTTAATGTGAATAGCTGTGTTCTTATTATGTATTATGTTTTTTAGAGTTAATGTCTTATGCGTTAGGTCTTCTACTCAGCCTTGCTGAAAGTACGTAGGTGAAAATGACTTGACATAAAGATGACTAATTTGGTTTATGATGCAGTATTATGCATAGTTTGACTAGGATTAGAAGATATATAAATCCTTTTCCAATTTGAAGAAAGGACACCTTTTCTTGCATAACCTAAATCTTTAAAAACTTAAATGTCATTAGGATTTTTCTGTCTTTTTAAAGGAAAGATATGTAATACTTAGCAGAACTGCATAGGAATGATTTGAATCTAATTTTCAGAATTCAAGGTATTTTCGTTCAACATTGTGCAGAATTTCTAGTTGTAGAGGTGCACCTCTCTGAACCCCACACTCTGAAGGGGGATGAGAGCTAGATGTTGAGGGCATCGTGAGCTTCAGGACATGTCTCTGAACAAATAGCAAAAGAAGGTCTGTATGGTGCGATTCTGTCTCTTAAGGCTGAGAGGGCAGAGTAGCCAGGCGTTGAAGGCTTGAAATGTACAGTGAATGCTTGACTAAAATAGATACCACAGTAAAGACAGTAGTGTCTCTTACCTGCTGCTTGATTGTTTTATTTTATGTTCTATTTTTTGAGACTGGATTTCACTATGAAATTCTGGCTAGCCTTGACTCACTTTGTTGTAGCCCAGGCTGGCCTCAAACTCAATCTTGTCCTCCTTCAGCCTCCTGAGTGCTGGGGTTAGGAGGTGTGTGCTGTGACGCCAACTTCGAACCTTTAAATACCATAATTAGAACAGTTTTCATCTGTATTTCTTTAGATGAATCAAAAGAGGAAAGAAAAGAAGAAGAAGAAGAAGAATTAAATTTTAACGAAGATATTCTGTGTCCACACGGTAAGCTAGAATCTTCTGGTACTATAGTGAACCATAAATGTTTGTTCAACTCTTCTTTCTCTTAGGAACCAAGCCTAAGTGGCATTTGGGGATTTTTTTTTTATTTTTTTTTTGGTGGAACCAGAGGTTGAACTCTGACCCTTGCGCTTGCAGGCAAGTGCTTATTCTACTGAGCCATCTCCCTGGCCCAAAAATTGGTTTTATGTACTGTGCTTATGTTCAGTGTTTTCACTTTTTCCTCATGTAACTGTTAATTTCTATTAGCAGGTGTCATGCCAAACCCTAACCTTCTTTACTTAAAATGGTACCCTTTCCTCACTATTTGAATTGAGTGGAGAAGAAACGTTTTACTTGTGACATTGAATTTTTAATTTGAAAGGAAGAAAGAACATGAGTTGTTTCCTGTGACTGTGTGACTTTGTCCAGCTGGAACACTCTGGGTCTTTCACATTATTAGGGATTCTTTTTCCTTTTCTTTTAATATATTTGGTACAGGGTCTTAATATGCAGCACAGACTCATAGTGATTTCTCCTGTTTTCAGCTTCCCCAGCACTAGAATCACAGGCGTGTGCCACCATGCTGGACATGGTGGCTGGCTCAGTGTGCCTGGGAGCAGGGGTTCCGAACCCCAGTTCCTGAGCTTGCCAAGCAGTCACTTAGTCCACTGAGCTATGTTGCAGGGCCTGTTAGGGCTATTTATACATCTAATTTCTCAGGCATTTGTTGACAAGCTTATGAATGCTCAGTAGGAGGCAATGAAAGTTAATTGGTTTCTTCTCAAACTGGGGACTGAACTCCTAGCTTTCTCACTGAGCCACATTCCCAGCCCTACATTGCCAGGCAGTGTCACTGCGTCTCTAAGTTGTCCAGGCTTGCCTTCCGTGTTTTCCATGCGAACTCTATGGCCCTGCAGCACCAGCCTTACTGAATGTTGGTCTTATAGACTGGGCCATCAGGTTTCAAATAAATGTAGTTTAAAAACTCAGTTGTGTTGGGGCTTGTGAGATGGCTCAGTGGTCTAAAGCACCTACTTAGAACAAGCTTAGCAAAGCCCAGGGACCGCAGTTCAATCCCCCAGCGCCGCATGCCCGCCAGCCCGCCCCCTGGTGGGCTGAGCTGGCCACACACACACATAAATTAAAAAAAAAAAAAAAAAAACTGAGTTGTGGCAGAGCAGGAGGATATAGTATTTGTCTGGCATAGCTGAGGTGTTGTTGGTTTGATCCCCAGCACTGTATACACATTGCCATCACCACCACTTTTAAGTGCAATTCCTGTAGGCTTGTTCTCTCTGGGATGTCTTGTGGCCATGGTGCCCAGGCTGGCGACAAAATGCTTATGTGGACTTAAGTAATCTTTCTTTGGCCTCTGGAGTATCTGAGGATACAGTTCTATACTTCTGTACCAGGCTTTAAGTCCTTGTTTTGAGTTGTATTACTTGTGTTCTCCCCGTTCCCTCCCATCCTTCCTGTCCTCCATCTCCCTGCCCACCCTGCCCCCCTCTTGAGCCAGGTACTATGTAATTCAGGCTAGCTTTGATCTCAGTTTGTAGCCCAGGCTGCCCTGGAATGCACAACAATCTACCTGCTTCAGCCTCCAGAGTGCTGGGATTATAGATGTGCATTACCACACCTGTCACAAATGGTATTTTTTTTAACAACAAATCTGCTAGGTATTTCCAAAGCCTTAGTACTTTTTCACATAATAAACACACAATTTGAAGATCCCACGTGGATACTTTGTGACCCAATTAAATGTTGTTTGAAATACATTTTAGTGGTTGAGGGTCTTTTATCCATAATCTAAACTCACTTCTATGTTAGTAGTGGGGATTGAACTCATGGGCTTGTGTGCATGCTAAGCAAGTGTTCTAACACTGAACTACTTTTCTAGCCCTAGATGGTTTTTTTTACTAGCAAATTTTGTAGTGCATTATATTTAGTAAATTGAACCTCTCACTGCTAATTTATTATTTATTGGAAGATACTGTTTATAGGATTTAAATGTTTTTGTTTTCTAATTTATAAAATGCTATTGTGATAAGCAAAAGTTATTTAGGTCATAGGTATCATCCAAATTTTTAAAATCCTAGTAGATGTTAATGTGATAAGAAATGAAGGTTGGTTAAGATGCACTGTACATGTAGAGAAATGATGGTCGACTGCCTGCTAGGCTTCTGTAAAATTAATTAGTAGAGCCTGGTGTGTAGCACACTCTTTAACTGCAACTCTTGGAGGCTGAGGCAGGAGGATTGCAAGTTGAAGGCCAACCTGGGCTATATAATTGAGTTCAAAGCGAACCTGAGCTACACAGAGATTCCCCTCTTTAAAAAAAAAAAAAAAAAAATAGTTGCTAGAATTGTATTCTTTCTTTAATCATGTTAAAGTTCATCCCACCTAAATGCTAGTCACTACCAAAAATCCACAAGAGGCAGTGCCTCTTCAGTTCCTGTGGAATTCTCTGGGTGAATATGGGTGGGGTCAGTGCGAGGTGCACCAGCCCAGGCTCTCAGCTATTCTAGGCAGATGGTGTACTGCAGAGCTACATCCACAGCCCCTGTTCTGATTAACATATGAAAGTGTGTGTTTGTATTGTCAGGCCCTTCATTTTTGCCTGGTGGGATTGTAACATGCACACACAAGGAAAAAGTCCTACTTACTTGATATTATTTGGCAATACTAAGGACTGAATGCAAGGCCGTTACACTGAGCTGCATCATCAGCCCTTTTTTTAAAAGGAGGTTTTCATTTCAAAGTGTTGCACAGGCTGCCTTTGCTCTTCGTGCACCAGGCTCTCTACATCCACAGCGCTGGGGGTTCAGCGTAGTGCAGTGATTGTGCTGGGGTTCCACGATTGTGCTAGGAGTGTGCTGCGCAGTGAGCTACCACCCCAGTGCACTGCTCTTAAAAAAGGTGAAAAGGTAGTAGCCTGCTCTATACATTACACAGTGATTGGCTTGGAGTTCTTTGAGCTAAATCAGATCATGACTTCTACCTGTGGCTGCAGTGCATTTCTTCACCACAGGGATGTACTCAATGGAATTTAAGAATCCAATTAAATTTCCTTTTTAATGTCTTATTTGTGTCTGAGTATAGACTTGTTGGAGTAAGTGTTTATGGCCTCCAAGAGAATTTAAATGAAGAGCTTTAGAAAGTAGAGTCCTGTACTGTGACCAAAATTTCTTTGATAATAAGTATATTAAAATGAAAATATTCTTGATTGTATAAACAATTGTACAAGCTGGAATTTAGGAAGCTGCACTTTGTGATAATAGAAATTACGGGGAAGAGATGGAACACACGGACAATGTACTAGCTTTCGTTGTACTTTCTGTGGTGAACCTGCTGTAGTCATCACTCTGATTCTTAGGTTATTATGTGCGGTGTAGCTCATTGTAAGTGAACAGTGAACAAGCTGGATGTGGTACATGTCTGTAATCCCATCACTGGAGGATTTGGGACGCTGCAGGCCAGCCACAGGTATATAGCCAGACCCTTTCTTTAAAAAAAAAGCAATTCAAGGAAAGCCACGCTGGGAAAGGGACTGAGAGTGCCGCCTGCTGGGATCTTGGCATTCCTGAGATCCTCTGAGAACAGGCAAGGTGATACCATTGTCTCCTGGGAGTTAGCAAAGAAACTGGATCTTGACTCCTGGCTTTCAGATTGATTGGTAGATTGCATTATCACCTATCTTTGAATCGATAGTTTCAAGAGAATAGGCCTGTGAGATCTACACAGCCATGAAAATGTTGTTTCACTGCAGGCTGATTTCACTAACATTCAAATGGAGTAAAGTCAGCATGGGATTTTGACCTTTGAGTGGAGGAAACACATGACCCCTGCTGCGGCTCAGCCATCCGGGAGCCCTGGAAGCCTCTGTTCACTGTTGCTTGACTGGCAGGCAGGACTGAAGAGTGCATGCATCTAGTCATTGTGCATTTGGCTGTATCTCCTGATATTTTTTCTTTTTCCAACCACAGACTTAGGTTGAGGATTTAAGATGGAGATTGGTAGCTTTCTCCTTTAGAATTAAAATGAAATTAAACATTTAGAGAGGATTTAGTTTCTTTCTTTTTTTTTTTTTTTTTTTTTTTTTTTTTTTGATTTAGTTTCTTGTGTGTGCTCACATACGTGCATGAGTAACCAGGAAGGAGCAAACTGTAGATATTGTTGGAAATAAGACTACTGAGGAATTTTTCATAAATTTATAAATTATTTATTTGTGTGTGTGTGTGTGTGTGTGTGGCCAGCTCAGCCCACCAGGGGGCGGGGCTGGCTGGCATGTGGTGCTGGGGGATTGAACCGTGGTCCCTGGGCTTTACTAAGCTTGTTTTAAGTAGGTGCTTTAGTCCACTGAGCCATCTCACCAGCCCTCATAAATTTAAAGAAGCAGTAGTATTAGGAAATAGATTTGAGGATATATCTTTAAGTTCATAAAATAAGAGATAGGTACTAACTTTCCCCATCCTTTTTACTTACCCATACAATTGATTCTTTTTTAATCTCAGGGGAATTGTGCATCTCTGAAAACGAACGAAGGCTGGTTTCTAAAGAGGCGTGGAGCAAATTGCAACAGTACTTCCCAAAGGCTCCTGAGTTTCCGAGTTACAGAGAGTGCTGTTCACAGTGCAAGGTACTGAACTCTCCACCAACGCCGGGGAATGGCTCGCCACCTCCCCGGGGTGACTTGCCAAGAGCATTAACACGGTGTACCCGATGGGCGTGTGGGGAGGAGGCAGGCCGTCTACTGTCAGCAGGAGACAGCTGATTGCTTCGTTTTCTCTCAGATTTTAGAAAGAGAAGGGGAAGAAAATGAAGCCTTACATAAGATGATCGCGAACGAGCAAAAGACTTCTCTTCCGAATTTGTTCCAGGACAAAAACAGACCATGTCTAAGTAACTGGCCAGAGGTATAACGATTTCCACAAAGGGAAGAGTTTCTCCACTGAGAAATGACATTGACAAATTCCTGATGTAGCATAGGGCATATGACTGTGTGGAGAGAATTAATGTGTTTTTTTTCTGTGGATTTTTTTATGTTTCAGGATACCGATGTCCTCTACATCGTGTCACAGTTCTTTGTAGAAGAATGGCGGAAATTTGTTAGGTAGAAACCAGAAATTTCTTACTTTGGGGATGTTGACTTTAGTTGTTTTTTTCCTAAGAATTTATGACTTTTATTTGTGGCTCACTTCTTGGTCATGTTAACCAAGGTGCACTGAAAACTCTCTTTTCTATAAAGCTGAATAAATAACTGCCAGAAACCCATTTAGTTGCTAATAACCCTTTATGCTTGTCTTGTTTTTGAAGAACTATTTTTAAAATCTTCCTTTCTTCAATAATGAGGTACATTTGTCCTCTTTGTCTCACTTGCACAGGAAACCTACAAGGTGTAGTCCTGTGTCATCGGTTGGAAATAGTGCCCTCCTGTGTCCCCACGGGGGGCTTATGTTTACATTTGCTTCTATGACCAAAGAAGATTCTAAACTGTGAGTTTCTTCTCTTCATGTGGTTTTGTTTCTAATGATTAACAAAACGCTTGAGAATGCTCCCCGGGGTGAGCAGTTCTAAGCATGGAGTCATTCACTAGATCACAAGCTTTTTCCTTTTTCCTGTATTCGAATGAGCACTTTTCTTTCCAGAGACCAGACTGTTTCTCCAGATAAAGGCACAAGGCTGTTTTTTCTTTACTCCTCACTCCTCGACTTTCCAAATAACCAGAAGGAGCTCCTTCGTTCCACCCAGGCCAGTGGTAGCCGGCTTTGAGCCTCTAGACAGAAGACCTCTCCAGCATCATGTAATCAACACAGCCTTGGTTATACTTGGTTTTGGGGTTTTTTTGTTTTTTTTCTTCAGCTGCCCAGCCGAAGCATGGGAAGCTACTGAGCTGGTCACGTGAGATCCTTTATTTTGGCTAATCTCACTGTGTTCAGACTGGCTTTCACTATGTGGCCTTGGCTGGCATCAAAGTGGAAGCAGCGCTCCTGCCTCAGCCTTCTAAGTGCTGGGATTACAAGGGTTCAAGACTATCCCTGGATTCAACCTGGAATTCTAATCAATTAAATTCCAAACATGAAGCCCTTCTTGAAAGGACTCACCTGTGAACCTTACCCTTCATGTTGCCTCTTGGCGGGGAGGTAAAATAATTTTACTTTTTTGAAATTTTCTTTTTCTTCTTCTTTTTTTTTTTTTTTGCGGAATTGGGCATTGAACTCAGGCCCTTGCGCTTGCCAGGGACGCGCTTATTCTACTGAGCCATCTCCCTCAGTAGAATTTAATTTTTTAAATTAAATTTTTTTTCTTTAATTTTACTGTTTTGAGACAGGATCTCTCTGTAGTTCAGGCTGGCCTCGAGCGCAGTTTGTAGCCCCAGCTGGTCTCTTCACAGTGATATTCCTGCCTCAGCCTCCCAAGTGCTGGGATTACAGGTGTGCATCACTACACCTGGCCTGTAAAATAATTTTAAGACAACCTTGTTAAGAGTTGGTAGTATGTCTTTAACATTACTAGAAAAGCTGGGGAGGAAAAAATTGGAACATAAAAATCGCAGGGCTGGATGGGCTGGTAAATCAGTTCTGGAATGTGTGAAGCCCTGGGTTTTGATCCCCAGTGTTTAAAAGGAAATAAATTCTTTTTGCACCAAACTATTCATATCTGAAGAACATGCCTGTAATCCCCACACTCAGGATGAAAAAAATGAAACAAAAACAAAAAAGCCAACCAAAAAAAACTTAAATTCAAAGTTAACATAAATTTTCTTCTAGGTTTTTCCCTAGCTCTTCTCTCTGTTTCCATTCTTATTGTTAATGCCATACAGCATTTAGTGGGGAATACCTCTGATAAGCAAGTAAATTTGTCCAGTTTTTTAAAAGATTACTGAATTCAAATGTAATTGAAGGCTCCTAAATTCTTTATCCTTTCATCCACTTCTACCTTTTGTTTCCTGTTTCTTTCAAATTAAGCACTGTCCTAATTTTTGAGAATTACTAGTCTGAGAAAAGTCCTTTAAGAAGAAACACTGAAAAAAGAGAAAAATACCTTGTATTTACCCTCCAATTAGTTACCTTACTCAACTTGTTATTTTATTTAGTCAAGTTGATTAATTTAGTGTCCTCATTTATTTTAACTGCTGGTCTAACGCTGCTTTGTTTAGAGAACTAGACCTCATTGATACTAATGAATCTTTCCCCATTAGTGTCTTTGTGTTAAATGTAGGCATTGAGGGTTTGGGATTGAGTTAGGGTTCCTTTATTTTATTGAGAAACAAATAGCAATGAGACAGTTTCAAAACATGTTAGTAGGATAGTTACAATGATGAATACATTGCATATTGTTGTCTTTGTAGTAGTTATTCATAGTATAAGATGCAGACATGATATCCTGTCCAAACACTATTAGTACGAATCTTCTCATTGAGAGTTAGGGTTCTTAACTGCCATGTATCTTAAGGAATGTGCTTTTTTCTTGCACAGTATAGCTCTGATATGGCCCAGCGAGTGGCAGATGATACAAAAGCTGTTTGTTGTCGATCATGTAATTAAAATCACAAGAATTGAAGTGGGAGATGCAAGCCCTTCAGAAACACAGTATATTTCTGAACCTAGTAAGTTTTAATACTATTGCATCTGGTTTCTTTTTTTTTTTTTTTTTTTTTTAATTTTTTTACATTTATTTATTTAGTGTGTGTGTGTGTGTGTGGCCAGCTCAGCCCACCAGGGGGCGGGCTGGCTGGCATGTGGTGCTGGGGGATCGAACCGCGGTCCCTGTGCTTTGTCAAGCTTGTTTCAAGTAGGTGCTTTAGACCACTGAGCCATCTCTCCAGCCCCTGCATCTGGTTTCTACAGTTAAATGTTGATACTTATGGTGGGGGAAGAAAGGGTATTTCAATATTGTATCCTCTGCTTGAAATTAAAGTTGATATTGTTGGGGCTAATAGTATAGGCCCCTTACCTACTATTTAGGTGCTAGCTTCAATCCCTAGCACTGGGGGAAAAAAAATAGGTCTGTGGCAGTCTGGGCTACCCAGACAGCCTCTGCCATATAACATCTCATTCATGAGAATGAATCACCTGGTAGAGGTCATTTGCATACAGCAGCAGAACAATTAATGTAATTGTTTAATGAATATGCTCTTGTAAATTATATATGCTTTTTCACCTTCAGTCCTTTGACAGTGATTCCTCAGCCACTTGTGCCTTGCTTTTTTAGAGCTCTGTCCTGACTGCAGAGAGGGCCTTCTTTGCCAGCAGCAGAGGGACTTGCGGGAGTACACTCAGGCCACCATCTATGTCCACAAAGTTGTAGACAATAAAAAGGTACTTACTGCTCCTTCTTGTGACTGCACCAAGTAATGGTAAATCTTGCTATTTGGCATCAAACTTAGAATTGGATAGAGTTGAAAATGAGTAGTTAGGTGTGTGGATTTGCTTTGTCATTATTTGGTACATGCTTCTGAATGTTAGCTGCTCAGGGCCAAGAATGGTCTGAGTGCTGGGGCTGTTGTGATGGACACAGCAGACTCACTGAGCTCAGCCACACACACAGTGATTTCACATGGGACAAGTCTGTGCAGCACGTCTCGCAGGGTCCAGCAAGAGACTGACGGCAGTGAGGGAGTAGACAGGGTGGTCTGCGTAGAGGAGCATATTATTTGAGCTGTACTCACTATCAGGGGCACAGCTTGGAACAAGTATTGTAGAAAACAAAAGCCAAGAAAGCCTGAGTATATGCAAGCTGCATCGTAAGAACCACAGAAGTCACCCTGGCCAGGTGTGGTAGCAGGCACCTGTGGTTGTAGGCATGGGGTGTGGGGCAGTGACCCTGGCCATTGAATTTGGAGTCTTTTTGCTTTTTTTGCGGTACTGGGTATTGAACTCAGGACCTTGCACTTGGCAGGCAAGCACTTATTCTACTGAACTATTTCCTTGGCCCAATTTGGAGTCTTAAGAAGGGAAAGTTGACAGTGTGCATCGAATATTTTTATTGTATTAATACTGGCTATTGAGGATGTCTTTATGTGCAACTCTGGACATCTCAATCATCCCATTGTTTTATGGCTTCAAAACAAAACAGCTTGCTGGTTATCAGTTTTACAAAGAAACTTAAAAATTTTTCTTCATACATGTGGCATTCTGCAGCACAAGTTAAAACTAAGATCTTCATCTCATAACTATAATACAAGTATCTTTCCCCTAAAGTGTCCTTAAATCTTTTATACCTTTTAATACATATATACAGTGGTATATAGTGTGAAAGTATTCCAGTTTGTTGATGTTCCATTATTTTGAATCTAATAGTAGGCCTTCGAAGTGTCATACCCAACAATTTCTTTATTGTTCATTTCCCCATTTCATTTTTGGCAGTCCTGAGGGATTAAGTCCATGCTTCAGGCTTGAAAGGCAGTATACCTCAGAGCTACACCCCTAGCCCTGTTAATTCTTTAAAGTTTGAGCAGAGTCTTCTTAAGTTGCCCACATTGCTCTTGAATTTGAGATCTTATTACCTTAGCCTCAAGTAGCTGAGATTATAGGGATGTGCTACTGTGCCCAGCTTCCCTTCTCATTTCTTAAAGAGCTCTGTGACTCCTGTCACCTCAGCAGTTTTCAGGGTTTGATTGAAAAGGCTTGACAAGGGTAAAGTGCCTTTGAATTTCTGCAAAAAGAACATCATTATTAAAGGCTGATTATACCTGCTCATCAGAGACCTCTTTTTTTATGAGTGTTAAATAAAAGAGTAGTCACAAGGTTAGACTAATTTGAAGATAATAAAGAAAACAGCATAGGATTCTTGGTCCATCCTTCCCACCTGTCCTGTCACAAGAAAGGTGACTTTCTCTCACGTAGGCTGCAAGTCACAGGCACTGTGTGCCCCAATAACCCCTACCCTCCTGGTTGCTGACCTTGACCTGGTTCTCTCTCTGGTCCTGGCACATGCAGGTGATGAAGGATTCAGCTCCAGAGCTAAATGTGAGCAGTTCTGAAACAGAGGAGGACAAAGAAGAAGCTAAACCAGACGGAGAAAAGGATCCAGATTTTAATCAAGTATGTGTTGAACCTGCTTTTCATGTAGAAGAATCAGCATGCAGCCTTTCACCTCTCACCCCACATCCCTCCAGGCTGTGGACCTCTCTCTGTGCCCTTGCTAGGGCGGTGCTTCTCTCCTCCCACTTTTAGTTTTAGTGGCTTGCTATACCGCTGTCCTGATTTCTTGTGAAAAGCCATGGTTCTTCTTCCAGAAGTTTCCTCTTGCTATTCTTTCACATCATGGAATCTTGGTACATGGTAAAATGTATTTAACTCAGTTTCCGGCCTTACAAAATAAATAGTAGCCTTAGTAATGCATTATATGGAAAAGATTGGTCTTTCTTTGTAGTGTTAAATAACCAGATCAGCGGATGTGTTGTCTTCTCCTTTGTGTCAGTATAACATTTTCTATTAAAATTGACTTGTTTCTTGGGTTTCCTATTAAAATTTTCTGTCCCTGCCCAGAGGAAAGTATCTTAAAAACAGGAGATAAGATGAGCAAGAGGGGCCACGAGATGGCTTGGTAGAATAAGTGCTTCCCTGGCAAGCAAGAGGGCCTGAGTTCAATCCCCAGTTCCACAAAAAAAAAAAAAAAAGATGAGCAAGAGTTTGGATATTGTATGGTTTAGATAAACTTCAGCATCTCAGCAGGTCAGGATGCTGTGTTCATAGGATATCCTACAGATATTTTGAATTTTATTTTTTTATGGGTAAAATTTTTATATCCATGAAATGAGGTAGGCAGGTTATGGATAGCATTCTTCTTCTTTTTTTTTTTGAAATTTTTTATTTATTTATTTATTTATTTGTGTGTGTGTGTGTGTGTGTGGCCAGCTCAGCCCACCAGGGGGCGGGGCTGGCTGGCATGTGGTGCTGGGGGATTGAACTGCGGTCCCTGTGCTTTGCTAAGCTTGTTCTAAGTAGGTGCTTTATTTTTTTTTTTATTTTTTATTTTTTAGATGAATTTTTTTTTTTTTTTAATTTTATTTATTTTGTGTGTGTGTGTGTGGCCAGTTCAGCCCACCAGGGGGCGGGGCTGGCTGGCATGTGATGCTGGGGATTGAACCGCGGTCCCTATGCTTTTGCTTAGCTTAGCTTGTTCTAAGTAGGTGCTTTAGACCACTGAGCCATCTCACCAGCCCAAAGTAGGTGCTTTAGACCACTGAGCCATCTCACCAGCCCGCATTCTTCTTGAAAAAGGGGTGTGATGGCCATCTGCAGTGTCCATTGCTAAGCAGACAGGTCTGGGCTTGTCACCCGTATAGGCTGGTACACTACTTCATTTTTAGCATTTAGAAAGTTGTGACCCTTAAGCTGTCTAAGTAAGTTCGTTGTAGTTTTCCAATTGTAAAGAATAATGTCATCTGTTTCCTATGTCTTGTTGGTATTTCATAAAATAACCTTACAACACCTGGAAAGAGAACCTTACAATTTTGTTCCCCAGTCTGCCAACAGTTATCAGTCACTTGGGTTCATGTTACCCTGCCAAATTTATGCACTCTACAAAATTTCCAGCCAAATCTATACAGTCTACAAAAAAAAAAAAAAAAAAAAAATGTAGATTTTCAGTTTGGCTGAATTGTTTTCCTACGTTAAGTCATCTGTGCAGGTTTTTCCTGTGAGATGACAAACATTCTAACATGACTCTGCCTTCTCAGTTGGTTTTATGAGACAAATTCTCGCTATAGTTCAGGCTAGTCTTGAACCTCACTGGTTTTCCTATGCTGACTTGGCACTTGGAGTGATCCTGCAACCTCACCTTCCTAGTGCTTGATTACAGACAGGTACCACCATGTTGGGAGACTCCCTGTCTGTTGAGTCTGTAGACACAGCTTTGCTGCCCTCTGACCTGTTTCACTTTGGTTTTATGTCTTTATCACCATATTCCAAGGTATGTATTTTCAAATAAATATTAATACACATGCCATGAACATACACATTTGCACATAGAATTACATACCCATCTTGGTCAAAACAGCATTCTTATCTTGGCTTGAAGTGCCATATTGATTTTAATTACTGTCACTTGAGTATATAGTGTTGGGTTTTTTTGTTTTTGTTTTTGTTTTTTTGGGCAGGGTTTCATTGTGTAGTTCAGCCTGACCATGAAACTCACTGTATAGCCCATCCTGCACCTTGTGTTGTTCTTGCCTCAGCTTACAGGGTGCTACGCTCACAGGTGTACACTGCCAGGCCTGACTGTGTTAACACTAATTGTGTAGCTCACCTTTTTTCCTTACCTGTTACTGCTATTAGTCACTAGTTTATCTTCTATTCTTTGATAAACCCTGTTAAGGCTGATAGATATTTTACTGTCTGTATTTCAAGCTTACATTTCAGTTTTTTTAAGAGTTCTTTAGAAAATAGTTGGGTGTACACCTTAATCCCAGCACTTAGGAGACTGAGGCAGGTGGATCACTGAAAGCTTGAGGAGGCCAGACTATGCTGTAACGAGAGGGTTCAAGGCCAGCCTGGGCTACATAGGGGAGCCATGTCTCAAACAAGAAACATAGAGGCCGGGGAGATGGCTCAGTGGAATAAGCACTTACCTAGCAAGTACAAGGGCCTGAGTTCAATCCCCGGTTGCACCATAAAAAAAAAAAAAAAAAGGAAACACAGGTTTGTGTTGCCTTACAGGGACTGTGGATTAGCTGGGAGGTGGAGTGCTTGCTTAGTGTGCATGTGGCCTTGGATCCAGTCTCCAGAATTTCCCTTGCCCAACCCCCAAAATATCCTCACATCGTGAACAGCTAATTTTTTTTGAATGTCTGGTTTTACTCATTGTGGCCATAACCACAGCCATGTTTTAAAGTAGATGTGGAATTATTCTCTTCGGTTCAGACAACAGCCTTCACATTTACAAATACGATAGAGAATGTTGGAACATGGCTTTTTATACTGTAATTATCTTCTCTACTTCATAATTTAGCTCTGTATTCCCTGTCCTTATTTGGCTGTTGTAATACTCTAAGATGTTTAAAATATTTTTGGTTCACAAAAATAAAAAAAAAATCTCAAGCCCAACCTTTGTTTTGAAGAGTAGTCAGTCCCTGAAGAGCACCCTTGCCTTTTCAAAGTGTGTCCCTCCTCTCACTCTTTCTTTATGCCAGAGCTCTCCAAACATAGATGGCTTCTGTAATTGCTGTTGTAAATCCCTTTAATACAGAATGATGCATCTGTACTTGTCCTTAATGGACTTGAACAAATCCCTTTCCCTCTCCTCCACTAGATCAACCCAGTTCTTCTGTTATCTAAAATTTAGGTTAATAATACACTCAGTATTCAATGTTACTTAGGTAATTGGAATCCATCTAAAACCAGTGGGCTGGTTTTTATCAGTTAAGTTGGATTTAAATTTTGTGGGTTTAATGGAAAATAATTCCAGAAAAAGCCTTTAGACCTATTTAGAATCAGTCTTTAAAAATTATCTTTGTTGATGTTCAGAGCTTTGTTTTTTGGTTTGGTTTTATAATTCTGAAATAAAACTTGCTACAGATATTTTTTCTTTTTCCAGTGGCAGAGTATAAGTTAAGTTTGACCTTTTCAGCAGTTCAGATTGAGAGAAATAATCCATCAATTTTGAATTAAAAAAAAAACCTGCTTAAAAAGAGAAACCCTGCTAAGCTCGCTTAACATTTTCTTATGAATGTTGGGCTCAGCCGCACAACTGTGTAAACACAAGGGTAGATATGGAAATTAAGGTTTATGCTGCGCCTTGCCAAAGTACAGCTCTGAAAGCCACGTTCTTTTTGTCTGCATCCTGGTCAACCGCTGCTGCGTAGATGTGTGGAGCCCTGTTGCTAATGAGCAGGGGCATTTGCCTCCATGGTGACTTGAGCCACTCTAAGCCACTGTGCTCATCATGCTGACACTCAGTGACAAGTGTGCAACCAGAGGGAGGCCTCAGAGTCACCTCATCCAGATTTTATTAGGGCAGAGAAGACCTTTATTTATTTTTTAAATCTTAGATTCGGGCCAGCCAAATTGCTCAGCAGATTAGAGCGCCTGCAAGCAGGTGCAGGGGCCTTGTGTTTGATTCCAGGGCCTGCTATTCCAGCCCCTTCCCAGGGGCCACTGAGATGGCATTTGAGACTGGGCATGGTGGCACCCGCCTATAATCCCAGCTCTTGGGAGGCTGTAAACAGGCCGATCACTACATGTCCAATCTAGTAATGAGACACTAAATACCCTGTAGACCCCCTAAAACACAATAAATCAATAAATAAATCTTAGATTCATTCTCTGAGTTAGAAGACAGATCCTGACTGTTAACCACTTACACAAGTATTTGCCCTAACCTACCTCTCCTTGACATTGACTTGGAAAAAAGTTAGATTTCCTATCAGTTTTTTTCACATTCTGGATTTCAGCAGATTGCCTCCAAGAATCCATTCTTAAAGCCCTTGACAGTGTTGCATGTAAAAATGGCAAGTTGGGTCTAAGTATTTGACACCTCTAACATTTTGTAACAGCAGTTCTTAGGTGAAACTAAACATTGCACTAGTATGACAAGAGGCAGAATGTCTTTATTTTTTTGGAGAGAAGGTCTTACTGTGTACTTAGGCTTGCCTTGAACTCACTAATGGCATCTAGGCTGGCCCTGAACTCACTGATCCTACTGCCTCAACCTTTAGGGATTACAGTTTTGTGTCACCTTATGTGGCTAAAGTTTTTTTTGTTAATTTTGATTCTTGTGGCTGGGGAGATCGCTCAATAGAATAAGCACTTTCCTGGCAAGTGCGACAGCCTGAGTTCAATCCCTGGTTCTGCCAAAAAAATTGATTCTTGATTAAGGTACATTCACAAACAGTTCATACTTGTTATTCTCAAATAGACAAAATTAGAACTCAGATTACTCATGAACTAAATTTAGTAATTTTTCAGTTTCCTTCCTTCCTATTTTTGTATTGGTGGTTGGACCCAAGCGCTTGGTGCATGCTAGTCAAGTACTCTACCATGGAGTTCTTCCCTAGCACATTGTATTTTGAGGCTGGATCTTGCTAAGTAATCTAGTATGGTCGTGAACTTAAGAGCCTCCTGCACCAGCATCTCAGAGTTGTGCCCATTTAATTTTGCTCATCAATATTTAATATAACAGGGGGCCGGGGAGATGGCTCAGTAGAATAAGCACTTCCCTGGTAAGCGCAAGGGCCCGAGTTCAATCCCCGGTTCTGCCAAAAAAAAAAAAAAAAAGTAATAACAATGATTTAAACTGCTTGCATGTATTTAGAGGTATATTTCACTTAACATTTATTCAATTAGATGTGAGCATTTAAACTGTCCAGGATGTCATTGTGTATGTTAAACTTTACTACCAAGCGTCACATTATGGACAATTTCAGGGCTTTCTTTGTTTTGGATCTTTATTATAGAGCAATGGAGGAACAAAACGGCAAAAGATATCCCATCAAAATTATATATCTTATCAAAAGCAAGTCATCCGACGAAGTATGCGACATAGAAAAGTTCGCGGTGAAAAAGCACTTCTTGTTTCTGCTAATCAAACTTTAAAAGAATTGAAAATTCAGGTGAGGAAAACCTAACATTTTTCCATATCTGCTCATGACTTGAAACTATGTCTATTCCTGCTTTCTTTTGTGTTTGTTATCTCCAGCCTGACCTTTTAAATGTCTGCCTGCTCATAGGATGATGCCATCGAGAGGGGGCTCTTTTGATTTTAGAATTATATTCACAAGGCCTCCAAATTAAAATAAGTCTTTAAAAACAGTTGGTTTTTAAATAGTAAGGAACATTTCTATGAAAATGAAAGTAATTTTTAGATTCTAAAACCTTGAGCATGTTCTGCGTAACTTTTCAATAATGAGAAGCATTGAGATCTGTTTAATTTGCCATACATCAAGGTTGTTAAAAGATTTGTTCTCTCAGTTGATGGTGCTGTATATTTATCTTTTTGTCCACCACATAGGTTTTTGGGTTTTCTTGTTTATTTATTTTTTTTTTGTGGTACCGGGAATTGAACTCAGGAGGACTCTGCTTGCCAGGCAAGCACTCAATCTACTGAGCTATCTCCTCTGCCCCATCATGTAGGTTTTTGAAGCAATCACCAAGATCTATGAAATTTAAGGAAGTTAGGGGCTGGTGAGATGGCTCAGTGGTCTAAAGCACCTACTTAGAACAAGCTTAGCAAAGCACAGGGACCGCGGTTCAATCCCCCACCACCACATGCCAGCCAGCCCCGCCCCCTGGTGGGCTGAGCTGGCCACACACGCACGCACGTGCGCTCACACACACACACACACACACACACACAATAAATAAATAAAATTAAAAAAAAAAAAAGAAATTTAAGAAAGTTAAAGAAAAAAAGCTCCTTGAAATCTTATTTACATGGAGGAACCAAGAGTATTTTTAGTGACAAATGAGCCTATTTGGTGATGTTTTCAGTTACCTTTATCATTCTTAATATAATGATGCATTTCTAAATTACTATTAGACACTCAGTTTTGATCCTGCTCTCGTGCATGACTTGCAAACCCATTTCATGTTTATAATGCAGACATTACGAAGACGCTTTATGTATTTTCCTTAGTATGAGTCCTAAAGCACTGTAATTGAGCATTTCATTGTCATGTTTCAAAACTGAGGCAAAAAGAGCTGATCATTCCAGATGCCCATTTAAAAAATCAGGCCCCCAATCTGTTTTCAGTCAGTGCTTACTATGCTACAGTTGACCAAATCCCCCTCTGCTCTTTTTGTGCCATGGTTACCAGTTACGCATTTTTCTTGTTGCTGATATTTATCATTGTAATTGAGGCAAAAGTACAGGCTTCCTTTGAGGGTGTTATGTGTTCCAGATTGTCCTGAGCACAGTATTTCCCTTGGTTGAACCCACAGCTCTGAAAATAAATGTATTGGCATGATATCTGTACTCTGTTATTGTACCCTTTACATCTAAGAAGGCTTGTTTCCATCACCGGCTTTCTGCCTGTCAGCGGTAAACCTCGAACATTCAAAACCTTTAAATTACCAAAAGAGCCCCTGTGGATAAAGACATTTTAAAAAGCCTGTGCTGCTTTTATCATGGACTACTATTTTTGAACAATAAATGAGAAGCCAAGAGAAAAACATCTCCATTTGGGAGCATGTTACCTGCACGGATGAGCTGCTAGAAGGCGGGCGCTGTACAGCTGAGAGCCCCAGATGTGTGCTCGTGGCCCTTCCTTTGCAGTGTCTCCATCCTCTCATCTCCCACCCTTGTGACCAGGACCACTGTGAATCAAAGCGGATGAAAGAAAGGGCAGTGGAATGTGATTTTTCCCTCCGCTGCTCAGTGGTGCAGCTTTTAAACCTCACCTAGCTGTGACCCTTCTCGTGCCTGCATGGGCCGCATGGGAGTTTGTGGTGAGGATGTGTGTGATCCTGGGAGATTGGTGCTCCCCCCACTCCTTCTAAAGGGTGTGATCTTTTTTTCTTTTTTAAAATGTGTGTTGGATCCTTTCTTTTAGGGCAACTATTCTTCGAAGTTAATAGGATGACAGCCTTTGGTAAACTGACATGCTGGATTCTAGACATTCACCACATATAATTGCTTGAATCCTTAAGAAACTTTCTGTAATTATTAATTTAGCCAAGTCTAGGGATGTCATAAAGTATAACCCCCCTCTTTTCCTCTCTCAAAAGAGGCTCAGTGTTTAGTTGCATTATCCTATTTTTGACTTGTTTTATGTTTTGTAATATTGGAGATCAAAACTAGGTGTTTTGTTTTACGTGAGCATCCTACCACTGAGCTACATCTCCTACCCTGAACTGCATAATTTCCCGCAGATAAGTGTTTGGTGATACAATTGCCTATTTTAGGGAGGAGGCATTTTGCCACCAAGATTTAAATACTCTCCCTTGCTTCAGTCCTACTGCCAGAAGCAGGGTTTTCATTGCCTCTCTCCTACTACATGGGTCAGTAGCTCAGGAACCACTGCTTGGGGCCGATTTGTGTTGTTTATGTGAATCAATCTGAAGTACTGACAGTTTATGAATTCTGTGCCTTGGGCTTCCATGCCTTGACTGGCAGCACCCACATTGAAATGCCTCTTTGTCATGGGAAGGCCTTGCTCTTTGCTCATAGAACCTCTCCTATGACAGCTCTGCTGGCCTTTGTGGTAGAAGTGACTGTCCTTTCCTCTGTGTTCCCCAGGCCCTGTGCATACCTTCTGCCACTCTCTTCACCACTTTGTTCCCACCCACTCCTGTGAACCCTTGCAGGGGGAATTATTCAGGTTTGTAATTGTAGCATCTCGCACAGTATTTGATACACAGTCACTTCTTAATAAATGCTTCATTAGTACTAAGAGTGCAGCGCATAAGCATCAGCCCCCCACCCCCACCCATTGTGCGGGGATCAAACACCAGTGTATGTAGTGTTTAATCTCTTTTCTTGGGGTTCTGTAGAGACACTGAATTTGGGGAGTGAGGGAGCTTTGCTTCATTCAGGCAGCTGTGATATTCTCAGTTGGTTAGCCTCACAGGTCTGCAGATCTGCTTGTGTCCCACAGCTCCTGATGCTAGCCAGGGGCTGGTGCTTCTGCCTGTTCTTTTTATACCGGGCTGGTTTTGGGAGAGCTGCTCTGTTGATGCCTTTTGCCTATGAGAAGTAGGCATATTGCTTCCTGAAGGTCGTTGATGATGCTAGTGCTGTTGGCATGCAAATCTCCATGCCATTAGTGCTTACTGATTCTCAGAGGCTAATGTCTTTTTTGTTTGAGAAGCTCAGATAACATTGTGCTGTTACCCTTGTTCTTTCTTATCTCCATTCCATTAGTAAAACCACATTCCTGGTTAGCACCTCTCCAGGCTGGGAAGGGCTTAAGCTCTGTTACACGCACAACTGGTTCCGGGCTGATTTGCTGGACTTACGTTAACCTTTCCACGGAAAATGAAATGGTTTTCATGTGCATCATGGATGTTGGTGTAATTAAGATATATGTGGTTAAGCACATGTTAGTGAATTATAAAGCAAAATATAATGAATATTCCTGAATTTCTCGTGGCAGTTTGGAATTACAATAGTATCTATCAAAGATCCTTGTGCTTGCCTTTCTAAATCCTACTCTGTATTGCCCTCCAGAGGTAATTACTATCCAGAAGTGAAAATTTGCACATAACATTTTTTTTTTTTAATTCAAAAGGGCATTTAAGTATTGTACATAGCAGTTTGGAGGGAATATATTTGATTTTTAACACTTTCCCAAGATTCATGTGGGCCATAGGGCCCCTGCACTTAGTCTAAGACTGGATGGCAGTCACAAGGACTCAATTACACAGTCCAGAGTGTTTGCTAACGGGCTAAACATGGAAGGACAACAAGTTGCTGGGTATGTTAGAGATGGTTTTAAGAATGAGCTGGGACTTGTCTGTGGAAGAATGAGTAGCCTGGGAATTGGAGGGCAACAGTGTCAGCAGTGCCCGGGCCTTACTGCCAGAGCGCCCAGCAACTGCACACCGGGAAGCCCTGCTCTGCCTGTACCTCCCTCCTTCGCTTCTCCACCCTCAGCTCTGGGAGGTGGTAAGGTTCAGAACAAAAGGATCTTTGTGTACAATTGTTTCCTTTCTGCTCTAGACCTCCTAAGGGTGTTCTGGCTGTCAGGGATTATAGGCTCAGTAGGAATGTAACAAGTGGGCTGGCTGCAGAGTCCTGTCTTTTGTACTCTGAAGCCTTTTTGTCTATAATTTTTAGACTCCATGCTTTATTTATTTAGGTAGGTAGGGTATAGGTCTCAGTAATTTGCTTTATGCAGACTTTTTGTTCTTCTTTGTTTTAAATTGCTACAGATCATGCACGCATTCTCAGTTGCTCCCTTTGACCAGAATTTATCAATTGATGGAAAGATTTTAAATGATGACTGTGCCACCCTTGGTACCCTTGGCGTCATACCTGAATCTGTCATTTTATTAAAGGTAAGTAACAACTGCCTCGTTCAAGGAACTGTAGGTTTTGGTGAAGTGTAAATGGTGTGAAATGGTGGTTAAAGAATCCAGGGGATTAGTCACCACTATAAGCTTTACTGCCCTAGGATGGCCCAACTCTGGCGTAGTCTCAGGACAGTTAGAAGTCAGATACTCCTGTGTTTTTCCTGGTTTTCATAGTATGGTATAGTGACCCAATGTCAGCCACTGTCCATACCCTTAGAAGATGAAGTGAAGGCTTTCTCTCATTCCTTCCTGGATCAACCAGCTCAGTGTCCTGCAGTGAGGGCCATGTGGATTATAGTTATGTGGTTCCCGTTTTAGTGGGGTAGGCTGTGACCCTTCAGCAGTTGGAAGACCCTACGCCAGATTTCTTGTTGAATCTCTCTGATAGGGCCCATCTGTTACAGACATTCTTCTTTTTTTTTGTTTTATTTTGTGTTTTGTTTTTTAGGGGAGGTTAGGGTTCAACATTATATTGGACCTGTCTAGAGACGCTAGATTGATTGTTGGCTCCAGGAGCAATCACAGTTGGGGGTTTGCTGGGCCAAGTGAGTAGCCTGGTCTCTGTTCACAACCTTTTTATGCCCACCTCTAATTCCTCCCACACTGTGTTTTGTCTATGTGGAGATTTATCCTTTAAAAACTGACACAGCTGCCTGGTAGATCTTCGACATGTCGCCTCTCCCTCCCAATGTGATTATGTGATCAATAATGAATAAGGGCCAGGGAGATCGCTCAGTAGAATAAATGCTTGCCTGGCAAGCACATGGTCCTGAGTTCAATCCCTGGCAGTGCAAAAAAAAAAAAAAAAGACTTTAAAGTCTAAATCATTGTTAATAAAAAAAAATGAAAATTCCAGTAAAGATAGTGGGGAGAAAACTGGGTGTGGTAGTGCATGCCTGTAATCCCAGTTCTTGGGAGGCTGTAAACAGCCTATGAGTCTGATCTAGTAGTATTTTTAGTGCATCTTTGTTTTGACTACAACATCACATCATGTCATTGTGGAGCTTTTCACATGTGACACCTTGGTAAAATTCAGAGAACTTCAAATGTTTGGATTTTTTTTGGTCTAGGGTTGCTTAGCCTTTAGTATCCAGGAAAGCTGGGAAACATGCGTAAGTCACACATTTCTATCACAAATCCAGAATTCCAGCAGCTTAGTGGGATTCCTCCTGTCCATGATGTGTGGTAATTGGCTTTGGATTTAGAAAATAAGGGTTGCTGAGCCCTCACTAGCCAGACCCTTCTTTCTCTACCACCTGGTTGTTTCCCTTTGCTGCTTCTGTTTTTTAGTGTCCGGGAGCACCCTCGCTGTGCGTGAAACTGTTCTGCATACACAGTAAAAGTTTTCATTTTGTGAACTGTGAAATATGCTTCTGGAACTGTAGATTTGTGGTGCTCATGCACTAAGGATAGGCTTGGAGCAGAGGCAGACCCATGTCTAGTGCTGTGATGTCTGCGCGCCCTGCCACGCATGTCTTTGCCCCACCCCTGAACTGTGGAATCTAGAGGGGTGTTGACAGCCTGCGGAGTCGCTGAGTTCTGAAGCTTCTCTCTAAACTCCTAAGAGAACAACTTGTATTATTAAAGGGAACAACATCTCTGTGTAAGCTCAGACTTAGACTCAATTCCAAAACAGACACAGGTGTGTGTTCTAGATGGTGAAGAGGGTTGAAAATGTAATTATGGGCCGGGGAGATAGCTCAGGAGAATAAGCACTTGCCTGGCTAGTGAGGGGTCCTGATTTCAAACCCCAATAAACGCAAAATAATAATAATAATAATTATTATAACCTAATTACTATTTTGAGAAGAGAAACACATTTTTCAACCTCAGTATAACTGAGAGCATTTAATTCATAATAATTAAAGCAGGTTTTATGTTTTTCTGTTTCTTGCCACAGATCAAACTCAGGACCTTGCCAGTCCAGGCAGGCGCTTATGCAGCTAAACTATCCCCTGGGCCTGATTAAAGCACTTTATTAACCTCAGACAATGTAGAAATTTCCATACCTAGGAGTGGTTTGGGTATTTTTTTTAGGGAAGGGCCTACAGGGTGTTCAGGGTCTCACTACTAGATCAGACTTGTACTGATCCTCCTGTTTCACAGCCTCCCAAGAGCTGGGATTACAGGCACACACCACACTTAGTCTCAGTTGCCCTCTCAGTGTACCCCAGGGGCAGGGCCCGTACTGCAGGCCCAGGGATAGAACACCACCCCTCCCGTCCCTTTGCCTTTTTTGCAGGCACTTCAATCTGCTGAGATATTTTTTTTTTTTTTTTGCGGAACTGGGGATTGAACTCAGGCCCTTGTACTTGCCAGGGATGCTGAGCTATTTGGCCGACCCTTATAGGGGTGTTTATGTGAGGCAGAAAACACTATATGTACTACTACCCAACGTTTTCTTTGAGATGAGGAGTCGGCCCATAGTTGAGTGGATGTCTACTGCCCTGGGTATCACTGGCTGGGGCTTGAGTAGACTTCTCTACTGGATAGGATTCTTGTGGTTTTTTTTTTTTTTTTTTTTTTTTTTTTTTTCCCATAATTTTATTGATAAACAAAAAGCAATGAGACAGTTTCAAATCAAATTGGTAGGACAGTTTCAATAATCAACACATTGCATACATTCTTCCTAGTGGTTAATTGCTGTACAAGATGCAGACATGATATCCTATTTACAAACACCATTAGAACACATCACTCTATTCTTTCTTTCTTTCTTTTTTTTTTTAATGTTTTATTTATTTGTGTGTGTGTGTGTGTGTGTGTGTGTGTGGCCAGTTCAGCCCACCAGGGGGCGGGGTTGGCTGGCATGTGGTGCTGGGGGATTGAACCGCGGTCCCTGTGCTCTTTTGCTAAGCTTGTTCTAAGTAGGTGCTTCAGACCACTGAGCCATCTCACCAGCCCTCTATTCTTTCTTTCTTTCTTTCTTTTGTGTGTGTGGCCAGCTCAGCCCACCAGGGGGCGGGGCTGGCTGGCATGTGGTGCTGGGGGATTGAACCGCGGTCCCTGTGCTTTGCTTGGCTTAGTTTGTTCTAAGTAGGTGCTTTAGACCACTGAGTCATCTCACCAGCCCTCTATTCTTTAAGAGAATGTAACTATCTATCCTAACCATTTTGAATACAAAGATACAAAATGGACATTCATCTGTATACCCTTTTTTTGTTAAGTTCCATTATTTGAATATTGTAGGTATGTAAACTCAGCAAAATATTCTAAAAGAGTCCAGTAGCCCATAATAGTATTGGGTCTTCCGCTTGACTGGCAATGTCAGAAATTGTTGCCCTGAGTCTCCTATAACTCAACATAACAGCATCGTTTTACTTCTTATATATCGTTTTTATACTTTACTGCTGGATGGTTAAGACCAAGGTAAAGCAGGACCTATGCAACAAGAGTTGTAGCTTTTGGGTCTGATAAGGTCAGTGAAATCCCCTCAGGATTTATCCTGAGACCCTGTACCTCAGATTGTAGATCCTTTGTCAGTGTCAGCCATGTGGATGAGTCACAGCCATTGCTTGGCCAATGAGCTCTCTGTGAAAGCCTGAGAGAATGTTTTCTCTCCAGGTGACTCTCCTTAGGCACACTCTACATCATCGATCACTTTCCTCTTTGGCTTTCTTGAGTGTTTTGTAGCAAAATCATGGACCATATTTCAGTGTGAGTAGTTGGCCCACTCTTCCCAGCTCCCTTCCCCTTACGTGTCTGAACCATTTGTTTGTTTTCTAGGCTGATGAACCAATTGCAGATTATGCTGCAATGGATGACGTCATGCAAGGTAAAGATTTCCTCACTGTCGGAGTCTATGTTGTTCAGGAGGTGTGATCATAGATATTGAGACTGGCTCACAGTGCCTTCACTTTTAACCTGAACAGCTTCTGCATGCTGTGAAAGTGGACAGGAAAGATATGTTCAAAAATTTGGGAAGTGGGAAAGAAAGAGGGATGACTAGTTAATCTGAGGAAATTAAAGTGCATGCAAACCAGCAATGTGAAGAAATCCACAAAACAAAGCTAGTTTGGGTTGTAATGTTCAGACAGGCACCCAGAATCCTTTGGGGTGGGAATGAGGTAGAAAACCAGGCACAGGAAATTTGTGTTGGAAACCTGGGAGAAGCTGGTATACAACTCCCTGCCCACAATCCCTGTCACCATTCTTACCTACTTGTGCCTCAAATTGGCAACTAGGATGTGAGTTTATTAGCTAGCACTTGACTGAAGGTAAGCTAAAAAGGTGTCCCATTGTGTAGAGGAGACGGTCCCCGGCTCTCAGCAGGGGCCCCACAGCCTATGTTTGCCTCCATAGATGGGAAGGGAGTTCCTTTCCAGGAAACTGACCAACTCAAGAAAACCATCACCAGATATTTTATAAAGGTGACTAGTCTACCCATTAGCCATGCCCACCAGTACTCCCTAAACAGAGTTTTCAGATAATCCTATTTATTTATTAGGGAAAGGTCTACAGGGTGTTCAGGGTCTCACTACTAGATCATACTCATAGCGATCCTCCTGTTTACAGACTCCCAAGGGCTGGGACTACAGGCACGTGCCACCACACCCAGTTTCAATTGCCTTCTCAATACACCCCAGTAGTGGGGCCGGCATGACCAGGCCTGGGTATGAAAACCCCAGCCCCTGTGCCAGATTAATCCTTTTAGTGCCTCAGATCTATGTAGGCAAAAGTGAAATGCCAGTATTCCAGACAGAACTGAGGTCATAGCATCAAAGCCTGCCTGTCAGTAGAAACAGGAAGAGAAGAGTAGACAACATAAAATAGCTCAAAAGCAGCTTGTATATGGGCTGGAGAGACAGCTTAGTGGCATAAGCACCTGACTGGCATGCACAAAGTCCTGGGTTCGATACCTGGTACCACAAAAATAAAAGAAAAAAAATCCTGTATGTAGTGCAGGGAAAGTAAACGATGGGGCAAATATATAGAGAGGAAACAATTGGAAAATAGTAAAAAAATTCATAGTAGCTAAGAAGTGCTGTAGTGGTAGTGCCCATAGGTAGCTGACTGGTCCTTGGCGGCTCCATGCTCATTACTCCCAGAATGAAGAAAATAATTTTTTTTTTTTTTTTTTTTTTTTTTTTTTGCGGAACCGGGGATTAAACTCAGATCCTTGCGTTTGCCAGTCAAGCGCTTATCCTACTGAGCCATCTCCCCGGCTCCAAGAAAAGAATTTAAGGATCTCATACAGTCAGTGAAAACCTAGAGATAAGATCCCAACAGGTGTAGTGTCATATACTTGTAATTCCAGTTGTTTAGAGGCCCAGGCAGGGTGATCACAAGTTCAAGGCCAGCCAGAGCAATTTTGGCAATATCCTTTCTCAAAAAAATATGAAGGTTGAGGGTTCAGCTCAGTGGTTGAGTTCTTGCCTTATGTGAGACCATGGGTTTAGTCTCCAGCGTTTGGAGAGTGAAATAGCCCAGATCTGGAAGGAAGATCCACACTCCTTGGAGGAAGGGCCTGGAAGACAAGGGACCCTTGTGGAACACATTTTGGTCTTAACCGCGCAGTTGTGCCTCCAAACCTGTTGCAAAGTTTGTCTGCCAATATTCTGTCAGAGAATATGTTCTAAACAAAGTGAAACAAGCAGGAAGTTGACGGTGGAACTGGTAACATAGGAGAAGATGTCCTAGAAGAGGATTGGAGAAAGATTTTAGAACCAGGTGTCCTGCAGCAGCCATCAAGGTCCACCCTGGCCTATGGGACAATAGTGGCATGTTGATGTGGGGAAATGGAAGTGACAGTGGATGCCGTAAAGAGGCCTATGGGTCCTTGAGCTGGGTGGAAAGATAGTGAAATTCCTGAGCAGGCAAGAGTCGTCGGACCTGGAGAGACACACAGACCGTGCAGTTTAACCAGCACACATCAAGGGTATCAACAACAGTCCTTCCCTGCAAGCAGTGTGAGCACAGCCGAAGTAGCGTTGGCAGAGGCCATAGCAGCCGCCAGCACCACTGTCAGGAGGAGGGGCTGGCAGGCAGGCCTTGAGTTGGCGGAGGAGCTGAATCTTGGTCTTCCATTCAGGAAGTTGTCAGATAATAGCAATGTAAACATGTAAAACTAAAGAGGAGGATGCATCCCAGGAAAAAGTGCTGTAAGAGTCAACAGTGACTTCTTCCTCTTTCAGAAAAAGAAACGTGTGGCCCTGTTTACACAGGTTGATCCACCAAAAGTTGACTTTTTAAATGATGCATATATATTGCTTTGATTAAAAATAAGGACAGAAATATCAGATTAGTTTGGAAATGATTGTTTCAGGTGACTAAGAGTTATTTTAAACTTTCCATCTTAAGTCATTGAAGTGATCTTATTATGTCTAATGTGACAAGTCTCTTCAATTTGGATTTTTTTTTTTTTTTTTTTTTTTTTTAGTTTGTATGCCAGAGGAAGGGTTTAAAGGTAAGTTCCATTTGTCATGTTTTGTTCATGAATGTCAGAATCATACTGTAATTCTCTATTAAAGTGAAGGCTATAATTTGATTTTAAAATTTAATCCAATCGCAGTCTCCTGGCAGGAATTAATTTTAGCTAAAGGCATAATTTATTCAAGCTTGTTCATTATAATTTGCAGCACCCAGGCCTCAGATGCAGCCCATGTGTTAGAACTCTCCTGCCAAATGTCCATTTAACTTCTGCTTCGCTCATTTCTTGGAAGGTTGGGAACTTAGCTGCTGGTGTTTCAAGATTTATATTTAGCCTTTTTCTGGTTCCTCTATCAGTCTCTGTTAGAGCAATACTGGTTGTGTTGCTGGGTGTGGTGGCACATGCCTGTCATGTCAGCACTGGAGTCTGAGGCAGGAACATGGAGTTCGAGGCCACCCTGGGCTATTCATCTGAGACGCTGTGTCTCCTTATGGTTTTGGGGTTGTTTTTTTTTTTTTTTTAATTTTATGTTTTTTTGCAGTACCAGGGATTGAACTCAGGCCTTTGTGCTTGCCAGGCAAGCATTTAATCAACTGAGCTATCTCCCCAGCCCTGGGACCCTGTCTCAAAAGAACAACAAAACACCTTTTTTTAAAATGAATTTAGGACAGGATGTATAGGGTCTCACGACGTAGATCGGACTCATAGTGGTCTCCTCCTATTTTCAGCCTCTCAAGTGCTGGGATCACAGGTGTGCACCCCCTCGCCCAGTCTCAGTGGCCATCTCCGTGCACTCCAGGGGTGGGGCCAACAAGGCACAGTGGAGGCTGAACCACTACCTCTGTGCTCTGCCGAAGCAGTTGCTTTAGCAGGCACTTTAGTCCGCTGAGCTATCTGTCCAGCCTTTACAAAACACCTTTTGTGTATAACTGATAAGATTTAGTGAGAGAAGAATTTGCTGAATTATGTGAGGTCCACGGAAGAGGTTTACTTCATCTACTTAGAATTTAGGGATTTGGGGAATTACTACTTCAGCTGGAGCCATGTCGGTGCCTTGTTCTGCATCTTGGCCACTGTTGTTACCCACACCCAGAATGCTTACTAAAATCCATCCAGTGGAGACATTTTTCATTTACAGATAACTTTGCCACGTCGATTCTTTTGTGGACCACTCCAGAGGTCCATGAAAGGGTGTGCTTTTTACCAAGGACTATATCTGAGTCAAAGACCAGGGGTTATTTGCCAAAGCAAATAAGTGACAAAGCTACTACCCTAACAGTTTTCTCAGCACAGCTGTGTTATCTGTGTGTTACCGGGACAAAGGAACTCCTGATACGGTCAGAACAATATCTCTGAAAAAACACCACCAAATGGACATCAGTAAAACATGGTTAACCTCTGTGGAGACATACATAGGAAGCACCTGGCTTTCAGCAGAAATGTGATTTAGCCTGGAGGCAGCCGAGATGTTTCTTACCCTTCAGTTCCAAGGGGCTGCTGTGTTCATTATTAAATTGGATATTCCCTGTTGCTGATGCATCTGGGCGAACGGAATGCATGAATTCTTGCTGTTTAGTTCACAGCCGTACCTCCGTGTGTGTTTCTCTTCTCAGGTACTGGTCTACTTGGACATTAATCTTTGAACACTTGCTGACTGCTAAGAAATCGCCAGAGGGGAAGAGGAGCTTGACGGGTTAGGGCATTAAGGAAAGGTGGATTTAAGAATTAAACCATGACATGACTCTTCCAAAAGGCAAAAACCCCGTTCAAACGTGACTGCCCC
The DNA here is from genome assembly GCF_000260255.1 of Octodon degus. NCBI lineage: Eukaryota > Metazoa > Chordata > Mammalia > Rodentia > Octodontidae > Octodon > Octodon degus. Next base: position 4,158,377 of record NW_004524668.1, read on the forward strand.
AAATGCCTTATGTCAAATAAAGCAGATTGCACTGATGGACATCAAACTTGAAGGACATGTTTCAAATTTTATATTTAAAGGGGGTAGTGGGAGCAAAGGGGGGCGAGTAAAAATGGAACTATTAGCCAGCAACATTAAATCATGTTTACATATGAGATTTATAGTCATGGAAGGGAATAAAGTTCTGTTATATTTCCTTGCTCAAGTTTCATACCAGACGCACTGGTCCATAAAGGATTTGTATCACAGTAGATGGGACAGCAAGCATTCTGCTCTGAACTAAAAGTGATTCTTTAGAGACCATAACCTGCTTACCCATTCCTGTCTTTGACTCATACTCTACTTTCAATAAAGCATGAAAGTGAAGAACTTGCCATCGTTGTGGAAAAGTGTCTTCCCATCTAGACTCCTCCAAGCCAGCTGCATCGTCCCCACCGCGTGCATGGCGCCCAGTGCTCTGTGTTGAGCAAAGGAGGGGCACCCCATGCCTCCCGCAGTGAGTGAGGGGTTTCGTGCCTCACTTTGCCTTCCCAGCCATTTCACCTTGGTACACCTCAGAAAAAGATGGAGAGTGTTTGCTACCGATGATTATCAGCCTCCTCCAGTGTTGCTACTGGGAAGTAGTTTTTTACGCATTTGAAAATTCTGACCTCCTTACTTGGAAGAGAATGTTGAGCATTTGGATATTTTCTTCTCGTTTTCCAAGTCTCCTGTTTCTTCAATCATGCTTCTCTATTTGAAAGCCTGCTTCTGAAATGCCCTGAAAGTATCTTTGTGATAGCTTTGTGAGGGAAGGGGTATACGGATGGAATATGTCCTTTTATCCCCTCAGGATTGTAGTTATTAGCAGTGAATAGTGAAGACATTCTTAAGAATATTGAAGGTTTTTAAATGAAACTTAAGGCTGGGATTGGTTTCTTTTTACAATTTTCCCCCTCTGTTGAGTATGTATGTGTATAATTGTAGCCTGGATGCTGATGCGGGTATCTCACATTCTCGGTGGCCTCAAGTTTGTGCCAGGCCTCCCTACCCTACCCCCAGGCTGAACTCATAAAGGAGGGAGGAGGCGGATTTTAATTTGAGCTCCAGTAACCTTAGAAGCAACCCATTTGAATAGCTTTCTATCAGAATAATTATGGCTGTTTGCTTCAGCTGAACACTTGTTTCCCATCCGTGTTGCTGCATACGCAGTCTATGCCCCCTGAGGAATTGGGGGTGTTTAATGAGCCTGTGTAGGGTAATGAGCTGCTCACAGGTTCCTCAAACCTGTCCTAGTGGCCAGGCATGCCTGTAGTTGGCACCAAAGTAAGAGGTTCCGAGCTGGAGGCCACCCTATGCTATCTAGGGAGACCCTGTCAGTTTTCAAATCTCGATCTTTTACTTGGCTCCAAGTAATTTAAGGTAGAGCTTCAAAGTCGTCACACAAAGGAACTTATCTTTTCCAAGTTAAAGGCTTGTTTAGAAGTGCAGAGTGCTTGATAGAGGAGCTTTTCTTTAGAAAGGCATTAGTGTAGCTCAATGGCAAAATTCTTGCCTAATAACGCCTAAGGCACAGGGGTGTAAATGTTCTGGGGATCGACATAACTAAGCTCCAGAAATACATTTTTTCCAGTTTGCTACTGATAACTAAGAAAGTCTTCCCGACTGATGCCTATTATGCTCTCTTAACGGCGGCCATATAGGAGGGATGCGCCCAGATTGAGCAAAGCCAATGCGTCAGAAGTCTTAGAATCTGTACCCACACGCCCCCGCACTACTCTTGGAAGTTTGGGCAACCCTATCCTGGGGCCTTTCCTCTACTCATAGTTGGCAGGTTACAAAGAAGTGTGCTGAGCAGCTTCAGTTTTGCCGCCTCTGCCAGTCTGTATAGGGAAATAGCGCTGGGAAAACCTAAACCCATTCTTGTGTGTGTGGCCACAAATCGGTAAAGTCCAGTGTTCTCTGAGCTGGGAACACATTCAGGCTATTGGGGCTCTAATGCTGCGCATGTGCACTTTAGTACACTGGCCTCCCACAGAATGTATCAGGAAGCTCAAGCCCCACTCCTGTATTTCTGGCCATTTAGTCCCTCGAATGTATACAGCAACATCTGCTTGGACAAATTGCTGCCTCTACTTGAAAAATAGGTTGCCCTTTGGATGTCTTCATCCTCCTCGTGTGGAAATACGTTTCTGCTTATTTACAAGCTTTGTTTAGAATTGGTTTTACCTTTCTGCCATAAATGTCCTTTTATTTCTGTGGAGTCATAATCCTGCTTGTTGTCCTTTCAAATGTCTCGTTGACTGCTCTGTGGTTATAAACTTGTTGATCAGATCCTGGTTAAATATTAGAAAGTAATGATTGGATTAAACAACTTGCTTTCAATACCTAAGTGATGATCTGTCCCTGTCCAAACAAAGTGCTGGTGCAAACTGAACAGGAAAGCCTGTATTTCCTGTCACTGATTCCTGGGGTGGCTTACCTGGGTATGCAGCATGTTCGCTGCACAGGAAGCTGAGGATGGAGGGCATTCAGTGGGTAGCCCAGTGCTTTCATTTCACAGCATCTCATCCTTATGCCACACAGCCCCCCTTCCCCCCAGTAAAGCACATTACTGGGGGCCTTTACTCATTATGTTTCAGTTTATTAAAGACTCTGGTAGGTATTTCCCTTAGCAGCAGACCTCAGCCAATTGTGTGCTGAGCCAGCAGCCAGTCTTCAGATACTGGAGGCCACCTCTCTGTCTCCCCTGCCCCAAGCCTGGATGACTTCTCTAGACTGGCTGTGGCCGTGGCTGAGGGCTGAGGCATCACCTTGCCTCGCACTAGCACCCATCTGGTCATAGAGGTGCTATAGGATCTTCCAGGTTGGGTCAACTGTGTTCCAAATAAATTCACCTCTTACCTTGTAAACCAAGAAAAGTTACCTAATGTGGCTTTACCTGTTTCCCCATCTCTGAAGAGCAGTACTTGCTTCCTTTTTAACTCTTAAGGTACCAAGGACTGAGCAACAATAAATGTTAAAAGGTAGATGCTTTGCATTAGGACAGAGTTCTCCCCTGAGAACTTGGGAATGGACCCTTCTCTGGTAGCTCAGTCCACAGTGATGGCCACACGGGTGTTCAGGTACCCGACTGCTGAACCTTCCTTTGGCCCATAAGAGTACAGAGCTAGTGGCTAGATCAGCAAGCCTACTGAGCCCCTGTTCATTTTCAGGGTCATACTGAAAGGTATTCAAGCACGATTAGAATGTGTGTTTGAAGACCTAAGTCTTTATGATGGGCAGTCCCTGCCCCAGAGGGGCAACTTCAGTTGTTTCGATTGTCATGTCACTGCCAAGAATGTCAAAAACAAATGCCCTAAGTGCCTAGTCCTGGAGGCAGGACTGCATGGCTCTCCGTGGCACTGAACAGTGCTGAAGGCAATGGCCTGTACTTAGAGGACACTTCCTGGTTTGAGAATCAGATTTTTTTTTTCGTTATTATTTACATGCTGAAGCTTAAGTGAAGAATGTTGCTCTACAATAGAGGGCAAGAAAAAAAACCCCAGGTATTTCTTGTGGTTCCTCCTCCCGCAACAAACCCTCAGAACCAGTTCTCTGAAATTAATGCAGCATGCTGTTAGCTCTACCACACCATTTCTCATGGTGAGGTTGAAGGATCACGTGAGTGTCACTAGATTTTAGGAAGGAGGTTGTAGGACTTGCCAGGAGTTGGATGACCTTTTAGGCAGTGTTAAGAGCCATAGGAACTCATTACTAAACCCAGCCTCTGCTCTGTCCCACTCAGCAGAGGTAAAAGGACCAAGGCTACTACTGCACAAGCAGTGTTCCTGCCCAGTGGGCTCCATCCCAGGGCCCCAAATGGCCTTTTGGTCCTCATGGTGAGTCCTTGGCATTCATGTTGTATGTTTGCCCCTGGAGTCAGCGAGGAGCTTCCAATATAATTGCTGTATTTGATAGGTTCTGGCCGTAGTATGAATTGCTGAATTATTATGCTGGTCAGCAAATATGTCAGAAGCCCTTAAAGGAACTGCTTATCTTCCCAGAGACCATGTCCCACCATCTCCAACCCAGTCTAGGGTACAATTTCCTTTCACCTTTCCTGCCACCATAGGAAAGACCCCAGTCACCTGCAGGTATTTCTGAACATCCCCCTCAAGCTCCCCCACTAGCAGTAGTCCATAAAAGCCACAGCTTTCCTTGTCTCAGGCCAGAGGATCTGCCCCGATCTTCTCCATGTCTTTGGAGTCAAAGGCTTCTCTTATCTTTCCTATGTCTTTACTGTGCTGCTGGAAAAACCTATCAGTATTGATCCTGAATAGAGAACAGCATCTGTTCCCCACCCCTCAACATGCTCAAAAAGAAAGACGGGGGTACCCTTGTAGCTTCAAGGCGTGGCTACAAATTCCCAGAGTGAAATTGCTCTGGGACAGGGAGCCACCCTGTACCAGCAACTGGAATGGCTGCCCGGATTCCAGATCTGCAGTGCCCTGCCAGGCCCTGGGCCACAGGAAGTGGAGAACATGGAGAGAAGCTGAAAGCCCAGGCAGCTAGCGCCTGGGTTAGACCAGTGCCAGCTGGCACCCTGGCCTTTGCACAATCATATTTGATGTTTCCTCCACGCCTCACTTGCTGTCTGGTGATTTGTATCCAAGGGAACTGCAAACTGCAACTAGAATCCAGTTTTATGATCCTGGACAAGTCCATTCCCCTTTGAGCTGAGACAAAAAAGTGTGCACAGGTTGTCATACACGTGGAAAGACAGTGGGACCTGGTGGCTTCAGAGCTGCTACTCCTACACGAACCCATTCCCCTCAGGATACTCCAAATTGGACTGCTTCTGAGGACTTCTGTCACTCTGGCATGCCTCTGGTTGGTGTCTGGAGTTTGTACCAACTCAGCCATCCCCAGCATGTCACCGGCTGTGGATAAAAGAGGCACAGAGTCATGCTAGAGTGTCTAGAATTCTTAAACGTATTTATTTTTTGAGCTGGGAGTCGGAGTCAGTGCTAGACTCAATTTTATCTCTCTAAACATAAAAGTCATCCCAGAAAATGAATCAGCCTAGGTTGCAGAAGGCTGATTAAGCTCATCGAGAGCAGGGTTTTGGCCTCAGCCCAGAAAGAGCTGTTCCTCTAGGGTTTGACCAGATCATTCCCACTTTTTGGCTTTTCTCTGTCCTCAAAGCAGGCACTTCCTGTATTTACATTAATGACCTCAAAACCTCTGGCCCAAGAGTAGGTGCCCCAGGGTCACATCCTTTCCACCGTGTCTACAGCATCAGTTTGGCAGCTTCCTGCCCAGTCAGTCTGATCCCCGCTGACAGCTGCACCCTGGGGCTCACTCCCACTCATTACACCTGGCTGTGTCTGCAGTTTAGCTGCTCCCCCACACATGCCTGCTGCAGCTTACCCTCTTACCCCCTCAACCATTGATTGATTGATTGATTGATTGTATTTTAGGAGAGGGTCTACAGTGTTCAGGGTCTCACTACTAGATTGCATTTGTAGTGTGATCCACCTGTTTACAGCCTCCCAAAAGCTGGGATTACAGGAATGTGCCACCACGCCCAGTCTCAATTGCCTTCTCAGCAAGCTCTGGGGGGCAGGGCAGGCCTGGGGATTGAACCCCTGGCCTCTTCACCTGCTTGCAGGCACTTTAATCTACTGAGCTATTTGTCCGGCCCTCCCTCAACTTTTCTTTTTTTTTTTTTTTTTTTTTTTTTGCTCCGAATGCTTTCAGGGCAGGTTTGGCTGGCTTGAGTTGTGGGGATCGAACCACAGCAACCTGAGCCTGACTGCTTTGTTGAAGCAACCACTTAAAGAACTGAGCTAAGGGGCAGGCCCCCACCTCAACTTTTCTTGATGCCCTATGGAGAGCACAAGTAGTGGGCTTTTAGCTTGTGGGTTTTCTTGGATGTGGGTTCTGGCTCACCCCAGATACACCCCTGTGCTACAGGGAAGGTTGAGATGGAGGAAGTGGTGGTATGGAAATACACCGAGCCTAGGGGTTCAGCCATGTGCCCTCTTCCAAGGACCTTACCCTTCTGGGGTCTGAGCTCACAGACCCAGGGCTCTGGCCCTTCTGCTGGGATGTATGGGGCTGACAGAGGTAGGGGTTATTCCCCCCCACCCCCACCCCGGTACTGGGGATTGAACTCGGGACCTTGTGTTTGCCAGCAGGCACTTATTCTACTGAGCTATCTTTCCAGCCCCAGTAGGGGTTATTTCCAAAGAGTATCATTCCCTTTTTAGGACTCCTGCTCCCAACAGCATTGGGCATCATTCAGAGTTCATGATTATGCCACATACATTTTCATTTTCATGGCTTCTTGGATGTCAAAATTTTTGAAGCCAGCTTTCATTTCTCAGCAATTGGGAAGGCAGGGTTGGTGGCTGGGTCACAGTGTATTAAGTGTTTGAGAAAGAGAAGGCTTGTGCCCAGAGGCAGCCATGCGTGAGTGGTCAGTCCTGAGTGGTTTGGATTGAAATAGGACAGAGAAAGCGAAGCTGCAGGGCCTTTGTCCAATCTTCCTTCAGTAACCAGGCTCCACGCCAGGCCCTGTGCACAGCCCCTACAGCATGTGTTGCCTCCTCCCCAGGGGCCCTGACCATCTCAGAATGGGGCCCCACAGGACATATAAGAGATTGTGAGCCTTGCTGAGCTTTCTGTAAAGGGAAAAATTCTGTGATGAAAAAGCTGCTAAGTTATAAAGGGGGAAAAAAAAAACTAGGCGTGGCATAGAAGAACATACATTCTCTGGCCTACTCGGGCAGCACTAGGCACACCCAGCACCCCCTCCCATTGTTAAGAGGCTTGGCGACCTCTGAGTTTGTGGGTTCAGACCCCAGAAGGGTAAGTTCCTTGGAAGTGGGCACATGGCCGGCTCCCTTGGCTCAGTGTATTTCCACACCACCACTGTAGTGTGGTGGCCCTCCCTGTAGCTCAGTGGTACACACCTGGGTAGACCAGCGGCCATGCCTGCCTTGTCTAACTTGGGAAGCTGGTGGCCTCTGTCTCCTGGCACAGAGGAAGCAGGAAGAAGTGCTGGGCTTGTGCTTGGAAATGAAGTGGAGGCTCAGTCCAGCACAGTGTACAAAAAGCCAAAGGACAGGTGGAGATCCTGCTGGGAAGTGTGTTGGAATTCAGGCTTGTGAGACAGGTGAGGCCAGCCCTATGCATGCTGCTCACCAAGGTCTGCAGGCACTCAGTGGTCATTTCCCAAGTAAGGTTTACTTCATAAGGCATCTGTAGGTCCAGTGTTTTGTAAAATATGCATGCCTGGGACAGTTGCTACACCACACAGCCCATTCATTCTCCGTCATCCCCAGAAGGGCTTTGGCTGATCTTACTCAAGTTCTCTTTCTGCAGTTTTGAGTCAATCCTACAGTCCCAGTACATTCCTAGACAGGGGTGACGTTCCCTGAGTCTGTCTCGAGAACTTGAAGTGATGCCCCTGCCTCAGCCTCTGGAGTGCTGGGATTACAGGAATAGGCCACCAAGCCTGGATTCTCCTGGTTTGTTTTTTGTTTTTTTGGTTTGTTTTTAAATGTAGTACAGGGTCTCACTACACAGATTGGACTCACCCAGTCTCAATTGTTGTCTTAGTGTGCCCCCAGGGCAGGACCAGCACGGCATGCTGGGGATCAAACCCCAGTCCCTGGGTCTGCCTAAGCGGGCACTTTAATCCCCTGAGCTATCTGGCTGGCCCTTTCTCCTGTGTTCTTAGAAGTATAAGATCCCCTAAACTTGGGCCTCTTCCCAAGAGGATACCTTAGGGAAAATACCACACAGGAGGACCAGAAGGAGCCAGTGTTTGGTTTCTGCTTCCCCTCAGCATTTTCCCATTTGAGGGTGGGTAGGATGAGGCATTTCCTGTCCCTCACCCTTCCTCTTGTCTCTCTTGCCGAGAACGTGAGCCAAGAAGCATGGCCTGGTCCTCAGCTCCTGTGGGACTGGGCCCGGGGGCCTGCAGTCTGAGATCCTACAGAAGCTGATGTAAGGGTTCCTGAAGACTTCAGATCTTTTCCTTAATGAAATGCAGTCCCTGTGGTTGGGAAAGGAGACTGGGAGGTGGAACTGACAGGCACGGCATTAAGCATACAAGTGCTCAAGATGAACAGTGAATGTGTGATTTGAGTCCTTTTGCCCTTCCAAGTTCTGTGAACTGGGAGAGCCAGATGGGCTTGACCACCAATTGCAAATGATAGAGGTAAAATACAGGTCTGCCTCCACCCCTTTTGCAGCATCAGTCTCAAATTATTAGAACAGTGAGGTGAGATCTAGAAATCTCAGATCACTAACATTAATGTTCTGTGACTAGATCTTGATCTCGGGACTTCTGGCCATAGCCTCACCGCTGTCCTCATAGCTGCATCCTTGCAGACAGCTGTCTGTTTCCGTTTTTTCTCTGAGGAAAACAGAGGGGTCTGCGCGCACACGAGGGGTGGGCAGGGAGCCACAGGCTCTGCAGCCAGCCAGCAGGGGAGCCGTTGGGCGGCGCGGGTATCCGTGCTGCCACTCTCTTGCTGCCTGACCTTGGGCAGACCTCTTCCGGCCCCTTGCCCTCAGGGGTCAGTCTGTCTGATCCCTGAAGCTCTGCCTGCCGGGGTTCGCCTCTCGTCCTGACCCCACCTTCCTCCCGCTGCCTTGGTTCTGCGTGCCCATCAGAGCGTGGCCTTCAGCAGTGAGCCCAGGATAGATTGGGGCGGAGACGAGCCCCAGGCCACGACCCTCCTCGCCCAGCTCCACCCGGACGCTTCTCCCTTTCCCCTCACCCCGTCAGGCAAGTGGAGCCTGTGGGCACCTAGGTGTGTCCCCTACCTCTTCTGTCACCTTCACTTGCCTCAGAAGTTGTCTCTCCCTTCGGCTCAAGGGACGTTCGCTAGATCTTGCAGGCCCTGCTGCTTTTTAGTTTTCTTAGCTTTTTAGCTACTTCTGCTGCTTTGGTCCTCGGTTTCCCCACCTGTAAGAAGGGACGCGCAGCCGGGTTGGGGCCTCCCAGCGCTCCGCTCACGCTGCCGGCTCCGCAGTGAGGGGGGGTGCGGCGCCGGGAAGCAGCGCTCGGTGTCACGTGACGTCCCCCTCCCCGAACTGCGGCGGCGGCGGCAGCGGCGAGCGCCGACTGCGTCCGGGCAGAGCTGCAGCGGCCGCGGCGGGCACCAGAGTGCCGAGCCCAGGAAGCCCCGGCCCAGGCCCGTGGTGAGTGCGCCGCGCAAGGAGGGACCTGCGGTGTCCTCGGCCGCTAGCCGGGACCCCGCACAGGCGGGCTTGTCGGTAGGGGGCGAACGTGTTGGGGGGGGCGCTCGCGTCGGAGGGGAGCAGCCCAGCTCGACCGCAGCTGGAGCAGTGGGGGAGGCCCGGGTTGCGCTACGGAGCTCCTGCCTGGTGGTGTGGGGCGGCTGGGCAGCAGCTGGGGTCTCGGGTCCCACCCCCTGGGTGGGTGGCTGCAGAGTCTGCTCACGTTGGAAAGGGGTCATTTTGGGTTTCGAGGAGGGTCTGCGAAGTGAGTGCTTCTCCTCCACGCCAGGGAGGGGCCCTGGCCCTAGCAACCCCTAGAGGGAGGTGCCTGGGCCCTCAGTGCAAGGAAGTAGGGGGGTCCTCGGGTCTAAGGACCACGAGCCGAGCCGGGAGAGCTCAGGGAGAGCGGTGATGTCCTTGTAACCCTAGGGGCAGAGCGCGTTACCCCCGCCCTGTGTCCCTGACCCGCCGAGAAGCGGGGCACACACGTCACGAAGTCGAGCGCCCCCTCATCTCTGGCTCGGCAGGATCTGAGGACTCGGTGGGAATTCACAGGACTGTCTCCCTGCCAGCAGACGTTTTGGTGCCAGCCATCAGACACAGGGGTTCAGGGAAGAAGCCTTGTTTACACACCCCCCCCATAAAACACACCCAAGCTCCGCAGGTGAGGGCCCCCATCCCCGGGACCCATAGCAGTTTGAACCAAACCAGGGCTTGACCCTGGAGTCCTTGGCATCATATCACAGGTCTGAGGGTGTATTCAGGGCACCCACCCCTCACGTGGCACATTGGCATCTGTGTCTGGTCTTTACTCCTCTTCTGGGCAAAGTCAGCGGGCTGAAGGCCTGGTAGCTAGGAGGATGGCACAGGGAGAAAAGAGCCGGGTTGGAAGTAGGAGAAAGGGGCAGAGACAAGGAAACACCTGAAACAGCGCAACCTCCTCCCTGAAGGAGACTGCGCTTGACCCCCAAGAACCCCCAGGGACAAATCAGTGACCTCTGTTTCCTGAGGGGCCCTTGGGAAAGAAGCTCTGGCAGCAGTGGCTGTGGGTGTTCTAGTTAATACAAAAGGACTTGAGCTACAAGTGCTGCTGAGGGTGTCTAGGCTGGCACAGGACCCAGGACAGCAGCTGAGCAGGGGAGGTGGTGCTCAGGCCCTCCTGGCCCCTGATTTTTCTCCCCTCTTGCAGGACCTCCATGGCGCTTAGACCGCACACACAGTTTCAGGGTCTGGGCAAGGGGTGGGCATGCCTTATGCCTTGGAAAGGGTTATCATTACCCGTCAGGATAATCACTACCCCTCAGGCAGCTCCAGCACCTTTCCATCCTTGACAGCAGTGTAAGACAGGCACTGAGATCTCCCTTGCACAGACATAGAATGGAGCTCAGAGAGGCTAAGTAAGCTGTGAGGTCACTGAGTTGACTTGTACCCAGGCTAGAATGCCAGTTTTCCTGGGCCAGGGTGGAGATCCTGTGGGGTAGAGGAGGAGTCAGTGACCACACAGATGTCAGAGTGACCTGCTCCCTTTTTGCTGCCTGTGTGTATGGGCAAGGGTCTGCTGATGGAGGTAGGAGGTGGGAGGTGGGTGGGCTTGAGGAGAAAGCCTGCACTCTTTGCTGTTCCCTCACATGGTTGTGCTATGTTCCCACCCTGGGGCTGTCTCAGCTCACTGCCTTTCTTGTGCCAGGCCCTCTCTTTCCCTCACCAAGGAGCCCATCTGGCAGGGGTCTTGGAGGGCACAGGTCTCCTTTTTAGTTTGTTGTAGGAGACTGTGCTGCTCTGACCTCAGGCCACCCAGAAGGGTCTGCACAAGCGCAGGGAGAGGGAGCCCTGGGACCCTGCCCTTCTCCTGCCTGGACCTTGCTGTCAAGCTCCAGGGCCAAGAAGCCCTTTGAGGATTCCTGGACCAGCTCTGTCTTCCCTGCCACCTGTCTGTGAGCCTTTGTCCTGCCTGTCAGGCTGCCGAGCAGTCAACACGCTGCACAAACAGCTGACATTCACGCACAGCCAGACCCAGATGCAAACATGGCTTGACTCCCAAGTACCCAGAGATCCAGACATGGGACACGAAACATACCCAGACCAAGACGAAGACCTGACTCTGCTTGCTATCACACATAGGTGTCAGCCCCTGTGTACACGGAGATAGGGGGTGTGAGCAGGATGAGCTCGGAAGCCTTTACTGGGCTGGGATCTGGCTCTGTGGCCTCCTCTGTGTGCACATGGTACCGGTACCTTAGCCAACCTGGCAGACTCGCTGTATACCCACCCACACCCAGGCCACCTTGGGTGCACACATGCATGCATTGCATCAGCTTCCTGCCTGTGGGATGCTAGTGCTCATCACCCCAGGGTGTGGCAGATGCCTCTGTGGACAACCCCAGCCAAGTGTCACTTTCTCCCTTCCTGCGACCCCAGTGTGGCCAACTGTAGCACACGGGCATCTGTCTGGCGCTTCTTTCTCAACAGACCCTGCCCACTCCCACCCTCCCCTGCAGATGTCACTCCACAGGTCACTCCCCAGCACAAGCTCCACACAGCCCTGGGTTCTCTTCTCTTGGCCACTCTTGCCAGATGCCTGGTGAGCCCTAGTTTCCACCCTGCCTCCCCAGCAAGGCTGGGTCCAGCTGTTATGAATGGAGGCAGTCCCTTGAACGTGTCTGCTCACCTCCTCACATGCAGCACCTATGCCAGGTTGGGGCCTGGCACCTGTCTCTCAGAGATTGGTACCATTGGGAAGTCAGTGCCCTGAAGCACTTTCGTGGGCTTCAGTGAGGCTGTGGAGCAGACTGACACCAAGTCAGGGACAGAGAGGGGCTCTGGCTTCTGGCTCCCACCTGCTCCCTTAGGCCTGCACCCAAGCTTGGGCAGTGTGCCGATTCCCAGTCCAAGCCTGGCCCTGCCTCTTGCTGGCTGTGTGGCCCAGGCAAATCAGTTTCCCTCTGGGAGACAGCTCAGCTCGGCTGGGAGAAAGGAAAGTCAGGGGTG
>NW_004524668.1:4172348-4182050 GCF_000260255.1 Octodon degus
TTCATTCCCTAGACCTGGGGCAAGTGGGGGAACTAATGTAGATGAAACCCAGGTGATGCTCAGGGTATCTGTTTGGGTCCTTTTTAATTTTTAGTTTTGTCTTTTTTTTTTTTTTTCAGTACTGAGGATTTTTTTAATTTTTTAATTTTTTTTTATTTTAGGGAAGGGTCTGCAGGGTGTTCAGGGTCTCACTACTAGATCAGACTCATAGTGATCTGCCTGTTTACAGCCTCCCAAGCGCTGGGATTCCCAGTCTCAACTGCCAGCTCAGTGTGCTCTGGGGGCGGGTCCAGCACAGCAGTCCTGGGGATCAGCCCCCTGGCCCCTGCACCTGCTTGCAGGCGATTTCATCTGCTGAACTATTTGGCCGGCCATTGCAGTACTGAGAATTGAACCTAGGACTTTGTGCATGCTAAGCAAAGCACTCTAGTGCTGAGCTACATCCCCAACTTTTTATCTTGTACTTCAACACGATGTCTGGCTAAGTTGCTCCAGCTGGCCTTGAACTTGGAGTCCTCCTGCCTCACCCTGAGTCACAGTTGTCTCGATTTTAAAGGACATTATCTGGGAATCATCAGGAATCTGGGTCCAGTCTGCATGTGGCTTCATACAAGTCATTTTTCAGCACAAACACCAAAATAATCTGGGGAAAAATCTTTTTTAAAATCTCAAAATTTTCTTTACAGAAAGAAAAAAAAATAAGCCTTCTCTTCAATGACTTGAGGTAGGGCAGGATTCGATGGTGCACACTTGTAAACCCAGCACTCAGGAGGCTGAGGCAGGAAGATCAAATACACAGTGAACTCAAAGACATTCCAGGTGACATGACCCACAGCAGCGTGGGCAGAGGTGGGAGGTGGTAGACAGGACCCTGATTTGGGTTCAGTGAGAGGTGGGGGTAGGGAGGAGTTGAATCAGTTCATTGATCCACACTGAGGCATTTGCATTTTCTCCATAGTCACTGGGGGACTCAGGGGCCAGCTGAGCCTTCTGTGGTAGACCTGAGGGTCCCTGACCAGGATAAGGGGCAGCCTGGCACAGTGTTCTGCCCTCCTCTTCTGGATGAGAGTGGCCCAGTGCCTGTCTCTGTGTCAGCAATGTAGCAACTGCATGGCTGGCCGGAAGTCTTGGTGGGAAGAGAAGGCTAATAGGGCCTGAGCAACAGGCTGCCATGGGGCATTAGTTGAGCACTTAGTGTCCTGGGCTCCGTGTGAGTGCCTGTCATGGATCAGTCTCACTTACTCTGCAGAGTAACTCATTAGCAGCCATAAGCGGCTCATCTTCTGGGCCTCATCTTCTCTGTGTGCGTAAAGGAGAGGCGCTGGCAGCTCCCATCCCTGGGGCCTGCAGGAGGACCTAGGCACCAACCCATGTGAGAACCAGGTTGTTGTGAGGGTGTGGAGCCTGGCTGCCACTTGTACAGGAAGTCAGGACCTCATGTCACCTTCTGACCCTGTCCTACCAGCTTCAGGCCATGGTCTGGCCTCTGAGCCGTCCTATACCTCTGTGGCATCAGTGGATGCCGCTGCCCCTTTTGCAGCATGACTGCACCACACTGGAGCGCTCAGCAGTGTCGTGGGAGCCCCAGGTGCACTGGCCTCTCGGGAAATCGAGGTGTTTCTTGCAGCTACCTGTTCTCCAGGCTCCCCTGAGAATCAGGGCTGCTGGCAAGATCCTAGGGGGACAACGAGTGAGGATCAGGATCCCAAGCCACCTGAGAGGCCACAGGAGCCACGCACTTGCCCAGCAGGTTTGCTAGGGGAGTGGAGGAAAGCTGGAGGTAGAGTCCAGTGTCTGCTCTGTTCTGAGCTCTGGGCACGGGTCCGTGAGGGAAAGATACCGGCTCCCAAGTAGAGGAAACACCTCTCAGTGCCCCCTCTCCTTGAGCCAGGGCTCCAGGGGCAGGGTGGAGGTGACTGAGGGAGGGTGACCTTGGGATCTTCTCCATTCTGAAAGGAATAGTGTCACACATCTCCAAGGCCTGCCAGCTAGAGCCTCTCCCTCTGCTGCATCCTTCCTCATCTCAGAGGTCCAGAAGAGGCCACTTTCCCCCCACAAACTTGTGCCAGCCAGCCCAGGGAGCAGGCCAGCGTGCCACAGAGCAAGGCTGGCAGAGCCCCCAGGACCAAGACCTCACCTGTCCCGGGGCACAGCATCCTTTCCTGGAGGGCTACAGGCCTCTGTGGTCCTCTGAAGCACAGATACCTGGGGCTTGCCCTGCCCTTGCCCTAACCTGCTGGGTCTGGCCTGCTCAGTGTTGTCAAGGGGGCGACTGCATGGCTGGCTAGAAGTCTAGTGGGGCTTGAGCAACAGGCTGCTGTGGGGCGTTAGTTGAACACTTAGAGTGTCCTGGGCCCTGTGGAAGCGCTTGTCATGGATCCGTCTCACTTGCTCTGCAGAGCAAGTCATTAGGGGCCCTGGGCAGCTCAGAGAGGCCACATAGCCTGCGCAATACCCCCCAGCTGGTGAGGGGTTGGTCTGTGGTGGAACAAAGGTTGTGGGGCTCTACTTTTAGCCACATTGGTGTGTGGCATGCAGAATGAGGTGGAGAGAGGAGGGCATGAAGTGGAGGGACAGGCTACCCCTGAGGGGACAGGAGCAGCTCTGGGCTGGGTCACTGTGGTCATGGCAGCTGGGCTGCCCCAGGGAACCCAGGGCTCTGCACATCGGCTCTACCATAGCCTGTCACTGCCACTATGGAGAAGGAGTGGGGGTCATGCGCCCATGACACAGGAGACATGGGTGTCCCTGGGCTTCCCAGAACAGTGACAGTTACTTGCCTGTCCTCACTGGACACCTCAGAATCAGCCCCGCCTGGTTCACAGTGCAGTGTGGCTGTATCAGATGGGTTTGTGGTGGTGCAGCGGGCTCCAGGAAGGGACCAGGTCGTGGGGCCTGGCATCAGGGTCAGCCGCGCACCTCAAGGTCCCTGTCTGAACCTTGGTTTCCTCAGCTACAGCACAGGGAGAGTTTATAGCCACTGCCAGAGCCCCGCCAGCCCCAAGGGCTCTGGTGCACAGAAGCAGCCCAGGTGTGGAAGCCCTCTGTGAATTGCTACCACTGGGCATAATCATAATAATTGTTATCTGTAAAATGAGGGGGTTGGACCAGCTGATCTCTGCAAGCTCTTCTCCAGCTCTGATGCTGAGGATTCTCAGGTTTCCTGAGTTGGGAGTTCACATCCACAGAGGTGGAGGAGAAGTGCCAAGTCTCTTGTTCATCCCCTTCCCTATCTCAGGGAAGGGCCCTAGAGACAGACCATGGGGAGGGGGATCTGAGAGCTTCAAGGCCAGGCGCCGCACAAGGGAGGACTTCCTCTGCCCTTCCCAGCAGGGAGGACTTCCTCTGCCTACCATGCCCAGGAGGACTGGCTGCTCCAGAAAATCAGAGCAAGAAGGGGAGACCAGGGTCCCAGAGGAGCAGGGACCTGCCCACAGTTACACTGGAACTGGTCCAGAGCTGGGCTTAGGGCTCGGCTGACTCAGCTTGTGGTTGCACCAGAACGCGGTGCCAAAGTAAGAGTATGAGACACCCCTCGTGTAGCGGTGCCTCTTGTGTCAAGGTGGAGCACTACACTCTGAACCTTAACAGCCCAAAGACGGCAAGTAAATTAACTGCAAATGCTCTTTACTAAGGCTTTGAGAGGTTAAGAAAACAAGCCTTGGGCCTGGGAGATGGCTCAGTGGAATAAGCGCTTCCCTGGCAAGTGCAAGGCCCTGAGTTCAATCCCCCAGTTCTGCCAAAAAAAGAAAGAAAACAAGCCTGGCCAAGGTGGTGGTACATACCTGTAATCCCAGCACTCGGGAGGCTGAGGCAGGAGGATCACCGTGAGTTCAAGGCTAACCTGGACTCTGAGTCTGTCTCAAAAAGAAGAAAAAGAAGGGGAGGGGAGAAGGTGGAGAGGTCAAGGAGAAAGAAAATGGCCCCAAGGCATCAGCTAGGAAGTGTCAGGGGCTCAAACAGATCCATTCCCAGCATGCCAATGCCAGGCCCTATGTGTGTGACAACAGGAACCAAATGAATTTATCTTCCTTTCTCTCTACAGCTCATGTAGCACATCATTCACTCATTCATTCCTTGGCTATTTACTGAATGTTTTATTTATTTATTTGTTTATTTATTTATTTTGGTGGAACCGGGGATTGAACTCAGGCCCTTGCACTTGCCAGGGAAGTGCTTATTCCACTGAGCCATCTCCCCGGCCCCCATTTACTGAATTTTTGTAATGATGCCGCTTGTGGGGATTGAGGGTCAAAGACTAGGCAGCAGGCAGGGGCTCTCCAGACACCCCTGAGCCCTCTACTGCTGCTGCCTTTCCCTGCTAGCTTCGAGCCAGCCTCTGCTCTGCTGTGTGCTCACGCAGACCTGATTTCCTCCCTGGGAGAAATGGGGGCATGACTCAGCAGGACTCCCAGGCCTCCTTCACCTCAAAAATGACTCTGCTGGCCACTGTATTAATAGCCAGCGCCATGTGAGCTTTTCATGGGCACAAGGTGCCCTGCTAAATTGTCTGGGGGCACCACCTCGGTTAACACCATCAGCCTGTGAGCTCAGAGCTACTGTGTGCCCATTTGCCAGCAGTAAGAACTGGATCCTGGCTCTGTGGAGCTCCCAAGCCTGTGCCCTTGCCCACTGTCCATTCTGCCCTGCTCTGTGTCAGGCTTTGTGCCCAGGCTGTGTGGTTATGCATATACAATCCTGGTTCCTGGAAGGCAGGGCATTTGCCAAAGCAAAGATCTATTAGGCACTTACTGTGGATCTTGGGGAGGTACCTTGCAAGGCTAAAGTTTGGGGGCCGGGGAGACTGTGGGTCCTCTGTGAGAGACCCAGGGGCCCCATGCCCCACCCCAGCCTTTGAGGATGCCAAGGCAGGGCAGTGTCTGTGGTTTGAGGTGCTTGGAAGGCCTCAAAGGATATTTGCAGCCAATCCTGTCCTCACTGACCCTTGGACAGCCACAAAGCCCCTGGGGATCCCCGTTTCCTGATCTGTGAACTGGGAGGGATGATGGAACCTAATTTATTGGGGGAACGTTAGGTCTGGATGCAGGTACTCGGCACAAGGCCTCGGAAGCTGGTCGCTGCTGTTGTCCCAGTGCTGGAATACCTGTGGAGTGTACTGGGGACTGAGGTCTCCAGTGTCAGGGAAGCTGGGGATACTGTTCGCTAGCCTCAGTTTCCCCATCACCCATAGGGACATACAAGGCTTGCAAGATCTGCCTCCTGAGGTTGTAGAGATCACAGAGGTCCCAGGGCGCATGGGTGCGGCTCTATGATCAGCTCAGCTAGGAGCCAATGCGCTGTGGGAGCGGAGGAAAGAACACGGTGGGCGGCCGCGCAGGTGCCGCCATTGTGGAAGTGGCGCAGGTGTGCCATTGTGGGCCCGGAGGGGCGCGGCGTGGCGCCGGGGAGAGGGAGAGGGCGTGCCCTGGGCTGCCTCCGCATGGGGGAGGAGGGACGGCGTGGAATGCGAATGTGCGGCTGGGGACGCAGGACTCTTCCTCGGACAGCTGAGGTCCCCACCCTTGGAGGGAGAGTGGCCCTGGGCGCTGTCCCTGGTACTGGAGCGCACCGGGCTCTGGACTGCAGTTCTAATGATGGCCAGTTGAGGGCGCCAAGGACCGCGGCGGACTCCTTGGCTCCTTTTTGGACACGTTCTGAAAAACATCCTTTATTTTCCACATTCCTACATAGTAAGCCTACCCACACACCTAATTTCGAAAACCAACAATATACGGCCGTAAGAAAAGGAAGAAGTCCTCTGCTTGCCTGGATGAATGGCGTGGCCACAGTACTGGAGTCAACAAAGTAACTGTTTGCATCTATGTATAAAACACATATCTTTAGACTTAAAAATAGAAAGTCATACAGCTGTGCCTGACCTCGAGCTCAAATAGTTTTAAGCTATATCAAAAGCTTTTCAAACTGGCTAGGTTCTAGGATGGCATAACGAACCTGCTCACCCAGAGGAAGGGCTAGAAGAACATTTGGTGCCCCCTTTCTGGCATCTTTCCAAATTCTCACCCTTCAGATGACAGTGGCAGCAGGGAGTGGTGGTGCACGTCTATAATCCCTGCCCTATGGGAGGCTGAGGCAGGCAGATTGACAGTTTGAGCCCCACCTTGGCAAGTTAGTGATTTAAGTCCTGTCTCAACATTTTTAAAAAGGGCTATAAATTAAAAAAGGGTTAGGCATAGGGTCACTCAGTGAAAAGGCCCTGGATTCAGTCCCCAGTATTCCAATAATGAAAAACAATGGAGACCCAGAGTAATTACTGAGGCTGAAAGTCACCACTCTTATGTATTTCCATACTGTCTTCCAGGGGGCAGAGCATCTGCCAAGGTAGGGACTTGGTGGGATGAAGGGGGCTCTGGGGAGTCCAGGAAGGGCTGGCTGAGGGGGAGGTGTATCTTAAAGAGCTGTGGGGAGCCTCTCCTCATCCAATAAATGCACCAGCAGACACCAGAAGTGGAAAGGGGCTTATGCTACGAAACCCAACAAGTGGCTGGCAGAAACAGGGACCATAGCCAGGTCTCCTGGCCCTAATACAGCCAGTCTGAAGTCAGCCTGGCTTCCCTGGGTGAGCTCTGGGCAGCAAGCCCAGCTTGGTTCCTCTCAGCTCTGTCCAGCTCTCCCTGAATGTGGCCAGGAAAGCCATGCCCTTAGCAGGAGAGGTTGGCTGGCTGGATCCCAGCCTGTGCTGTATGAGGCAGCCTTTGCCTCCTCTCTTTGCTCTTTTATTTTTTTTTTTAATTTTATGTATATTTGTGTGGCCAGCTCAGCCCACCAGGGGGCGGGGCTGGCTGGCATGTGGTGCTGGGGGATTGAACCGTGGTCCCTGTGCTTTGCTAAGCTTGTTCTAAGTAGGTGCTTTAGACCACTGAGCCATCTCACCAGCCCCTCTCTTTGCTCTTTGGGGATGCAGCAGTTGCAACTCTCTGATCCCTAAAGATCACCCTGTCTCCTGCTCCCTTTTGCAGTAGCTAGGGGACAGTCTGTTGGTGATGTGTAAGTGTGGGTACACATGTGTCTGTGTGTATATCGTATGAATGTAGTGTGATGGGAGTGAGGAACTGTGATTTCCATGCATGGGTCGTTGGTGTGTTCACACCACTGTATGAACCCATCCGTAGTCAATGCATGAGCATGCACTGACTTGGGATCTGTGGCTGTGAGCTTCACCTGACCTTTGCGTGTGCATGTGCGTGGGTTTGCAGAATGGGGGCTGACATCAGGGCTGCATGCCTGGGTACATTCCATCTTGGTGTCACTGTAAGGCAGAGATAGAGGTCCCAGTGCACATGCACCATGGGAGGGCAAGTGCAGGTGTGCCTGCAGAGAGTACAGAGCGTGCAGCTCCACCAGAGAGACCTTGCGTCTTGTTCCTCTTCTGTCACCAGTGCAAGCAATGCTAGGCAACAGTAGGTGCTCAATATATATATTTGTTGAATGATGAGTGGATGGATAGAAAGAAGGAAGGGAAGGGAAGGAAGGTAGGGCAATCAAGCATTTATATGACTGTGTTTCCTGAAGGCTTTGCTTCCAGGGACCTTTGAGACACATGGTCTATGTGGGAGACAGAAATAGCCTTAGTGATGGAGTACTGAGATATTCTGGCCAGGCCAGATTGTTCTAGTCCCTGATGGAACACTTGATATGCAGGGGTCTCAGGACCCCATTGAATGTGGTAGGAGTCTTGATCAGTGCCAAGGATGGCTGGGTTGGTAGCTCACTGGGCAATGCTTGTAGAGAGAGTGTGAGCCAAGTCATACCCACTTTTCCCTCCCCTTCCAGGGCCTGGAGACCCCCCCACACACTGTGAGACTTGTCCAGGAGTTCAAGGTTTATAGCCCCTGGGATTGGATTGGTCTAGTGTGGCAAGCAAAGCCATGGGCTAAATAGGGATAATTATATTAGGTGAGCCAGTGGAATTCTCTCAAGACAAACACGTTTTTCCATTGTTATATCTTTAACCCAGCAAAGTGAGAGTGGGTGTTTAACAGAGGAGCAAACTGAGGCCCAGAGAGGAAAAGTGGTTAGTGCAAAGCCACACGGGGTCTGCCTAGACCAGGGCAGGAAGCCTAGGCCAGCCCTGTCTTCTGCTCAGAAGACCCCAGGCAGATATCCTGGATGGGGGTGACTCGGGAAGGGAGGAGGCGTCTGACACCCCACACGAGTCAGTCTTACCGGCAGCATCTGGAGCCCAGGCCCTAGCTCTTCCCAGGGGCCGCGCCTCCCTCTGCTTTGACTTTTCCCTGCTGAGGTTGGAAGGGGGAGCTGGAGGCACGTGGGCGGAACTCCCAGAGTTCAGTGCCAGGTGAACTTGGGAAGAGAGCTCTGCAGCCTTCCACCCCCTGCTCCCTTCTCTCCTGTTTCTGCAGTGTGGCACGTGTTTGGACAACTTGGGTGCACATCTAGGGGGCCTAGAGGATCTCTCCCAGAGGACAAGCTCTGTTTTCTAAGTAAGAGACTGGAGGCAAAGGAAGACGGCAGTGACTTCCAAGGTCACAGTGTATGTCTTCAGCCTGACTAGACACTAGTGAGCACCCCAAAACCATGGGCTGGTGGAAGTGATATCATTGCAGGGTTAGTGTGTCTGTGGTCACAAAGCTATAAAGCATGAGGACCTTCTTCAGAAACAGCCCCTTATCAGCAGCTCTGTGTGTGTGTGTGTGTGTGTGTGTGTGTGTGTCTGTCTGTCTGTCTGTCTGTCTTGTTTCACATACTTGCATACGATCTGTCCCATTCTTTCCAACAGCTGTATGGTGTAAATGGCATATAACTTATTTATAGACTTTCCCCTGGATGGTCATTTACTGTGTTTTGGAATTCCTATTAGTAAATCTTTGCTGGCCTGACAGAAATGGTAGTTTCACAGAGTTAAGTCTGATTTGAATGACACTGCAGTGAAGGTTTTATTTAACAGAAACAGGCTAAGTGCCAGGTGCTGCCCTCCAGGCTTTATAATTAGCAGTTTGCTTAACCCTCGGCGGAACCTTTTGAAGAAGTAGGTACTGATATTTGCAGGACCCACCTCACCTTGCTGATGAAGAGAATGAGGCACAGCAAGAGTAAGTAACACAGCTAACAAGTGGGAGAGCTGGGATGGGAACCCTGGGGTGAAGAGAGAGGCACGTGCCTCACTGTCCCTCGTCCTCAGCTACTGTCCCTTGTCCAGGCCCACAAGCTGTGCTGCAGAGTATACATAATTCTTCTCCTCTGCCACTACTGCCTCCTTCTCATTTTTGATCTTTTATTATTCAAAAAAAATTTTTTTAAAAATGAAACTTCATGGTCTGATTCTGTCCTTGTGTCTTTCACGCTTTCAGGGAAAGCTCTTTTGGTCCTGTTGTGGACGTATGTATCACACGTGGAGCCACCTTGGGCCTTCTTTATTTCAGACAGTCTCCTGAGACCTTTAGGTCTCACGGCCCAAGCCCTTCAGAGGTGGCCTGAGCACACACCATGTACAGATCTGGGTGCCTTCTACTGGTTAGAGAAGGCAAACACTTCTATACCATGCTTTTTTTCCTTTTCTTTTCTTTTTTTTTTTTTTTTTTTTTTTCTTTGCAGAACGATTCAATGTTTATCTCATGCCTACACCAAATCTCAACTTGTGATCCTCCCCTTAGTTTCTTGAGTGCTGGAATTACAGGTGTGCACCACCAGGCCAGGTTCAGATGTTAAATTGACATGAAGGAGAGC
>NW_004524668.1:4182150-4192308 GCF_000260255.1 Octodon degus
GAACCGGGGATTGAACTCAGGCCCTTGCACTTGCCAGGGAAGCACTTTATTCCACTAAGCCATCTCCCCAGCCCCCTGTTACCATGCACTTGGACAGCCTGGTGTTGTCCAAGGCTGCATTTCAGGAAAGAAGAATGTGACAGATGTCAGATGCTGCACAGCTCTGAGTGCCTCCAGATGCCATTCCCAGAGGGGCGAGGGGTGATCTCTCTGGCTGAGGAGGTGTGTTTGCATTCTGCTTTCATGCGAGGGGCCAAGAGTCAGCCAGGGAGTGTCCCGCTGCCTCCTGGCCTGGGCAGCGTGACCCTCACTAGCCACCCCACCCCCAGCCTTGCCAAGGAGGCAGCTGCAGCTGGTCAGAGCCCAGAGGCCGAAGCCCACACTGGGCTCTTTGTCTTTGGTGGGAACCCTGCAGCCCCGTGGCCCTTCTCAAGGGCCCACTGTCCCAGCACCAGCGGGGCCTCCCGGGGGCCAGGCCCGGCTGGGAAACTTGGCATGGTGCAAGCTCCTTGGCTGCCCTGCCAACTGGCCATGCAGAGCACACTCAGGAATCATTCACCCTGAAATGAGACTAGTGAGGCTGAGCTCCAAGCCTAAGAGGGCCAGCAGGCAGAAGGAGCTAGTGTCCTGGGCGCCCCCAGTACTGTGCATAACCCCTGCAGCCAGGCTTCGATCCTGGTTTCTCTTGCACCCCACCCCCAGGAAGGAAAGGAAGAAAAGTAGGAAAAACATCTTCTTCCTCCTCCTCCTCCTCATGTGGCCTGGTGCTCCCAGAACCTGCCCCTCAGCAGCCCCCCAACCTGAGCACAGAGTGGGCCTCCTAGACCCAGACCCAGCACCTCTTCCCAGACCCTGGCTCCAGGGTACCCTGCCCAGGGGAAGCCAGAGAGCCTCTGAGGGCCGCAGGCTGAGACAGGTGGGTCTCTAGGGCGAGGACCAGCCTGGCCCTGCTCTGGAGTTTACTTGGTGCACAGGGAGTGGGTGGGGAGGATCTTTGATGGGAGCCAAGGAGGCCTGAGGTGGTCCCCAAGAGAGAAGCCACTATGGGCAACGAAAGTCTGTGTTTCTTTGGGTCCGAAACGGGGCAGCCACAGCACCAGTGTCCCAGCTGTCTGCCCTGTTCCCCATTAGTCACTTCTTAGGGAGAGCTGGTGCCGAGCAAACTCTGGCCCAGTTCCTGGAAGGCTTCTGAAGAATCCCTGCCCCTTGATCCTTGTGCCCTTGAGTGTCCTTGCTCCCGCAGCCCCCACTGCCTCTGTTCCCCTAAGGTCCTTCAAGCAGAGAGTGTCATCAAAACCCTCAGGGCTGTGGCAGGTCCCCTGGCTGTAGAGGTGGGGTAACCATTCCTCCCTCTATAGGGAGGAGTCCTGGGGCAGAGCCAGTGCCCGGTGTGGCCTGATGTGTCTCCAAGTGGGTCAGAGCAGTGGAGGGACTTAGAGTGCTTGTTGAGTGAGTGAGTGAGAGAGTGACTGACTGACTGACTGACTGACTGACTGCAGGACACAGCCAGTGCCCTCCTCCCCCAAAGGCAGCTCTGTGAAGGAACCTGAGCTGAGTTTTTAAGATGTGGATAGGAATCAGGTGTTGTGACACATGCTTGCAATCCCAGCACTCTGGGAGGCTGAGGCAGGAGAATCAAAAGTTCTAGTCCAAGGGGCTGGGGAGATGGCTCAGTGGAATAAGCGCATCCCTGGCAAGCGCAAGGGGCTGAGTTCAATCCCCGGTTCCACAAAAAAAAAAAAAAAAAAAAAAAGTTCTAGTCCATCTTGAGCAACTTATCAAGACTGTCTCAAAATAAAAAGTAGAAGAGGGTTGAAGATGCAGCTCAGTATGAGAACCTCAAGTTCAATTCCTGGCTCAGGGGGACATGGTGGTTGGGATGTCTCCTTATCAGGGAAATGGAGAGGCGTTTCCAGGAAGGGGGCTGAGCTGGGGCAGCGGAATGGGGGTGGCATTGGGCACTAGAAGGGCCACCGAAGCCCCCGCTGTTCTCTTGGACCATTTGTTGGCCTGGGGAGCAGAGCCTGAGCCCCTGAAGGGGCTCCCAGAGCTGCACCTACTGGGTGTTTGTTGTGTGCCAAGGCCCAGGCCCAGGCCCAGCTCTGCTTGCCTTAACTCTGCTCTTGATCCTTAGGGCTTTAGGCTCAGTCTCATTTCGCAGATGAGAACTTCCAGGTCCCTCATGCACTCTGCAGACCGCTCTGACTATGGGTTCCAGACTCTTGACCCGGCCGGTCAGCCGTGCTTTCCACCCCTGGGGGCTGGCGCACGGATCCGACAGAGCCCTGTGGCTCCGTGGAGCACGGAGGAGGGTGTCGCCCCCGCGCAGCCCCGCCTGCCTGTCCCGCGAGGGCGGCGCGAACAAGCGGCCCTTTCTGAGCCGCTGCTGGGCAGCTGGACCGTGGCCGCGGGCGCCCACTTCCTGGCCGGCGGGCGGGGCGCGCGTTGCTGAGGTGACCGCGGGGAGGGCGCGGGCCTGGGAGGCCGGCGGTGGCGGCACCATGAGCGGCCGGCGGCGCAGCTTCACCTTTGGCGCTTATGGCGGGTAGGTGCGCGTCCCGCCTGGAGCTAGGGGGTTCTGAGCTGTGACTTCACGCGGGTGCACATCCGATCCAAGTGTGTGTACAGTTGTGTTGTCAGGTCTGGGTGTGTTTGCGTGCGTGTCCCTGTGCACGTGTGGGATCTGACTGTACTGCAGGGTTAGTTGGTGAGTGACTGACTGCCTAACTGCTCCTGCGTATGACCCGTGGAATTGGCTGGTGTGTACGTGTATGTGTCCCCGTGTGTGTGGGTGCACGGGGAGGTGTGCAGGGCACAGAGGCAGTCAGGTGAGGCTCTGCTGGGGCTCCCACTTTGCTTCTGGAGCTGGTGGGTGCCTAGAAGCTGCTAGTGCCCTGCTGTACCCAGGCCACAGGACCTCGGGCGCAGAAGCCCCTCCTCTCTGGGCTGGGCATGGAGGCCTGAGGAGTAATCAGTGTGGTGACCAGGCCATCCTAGGGTTTCCATCCCTCCAGACATGCCTGGGGGGTGCAGAGGTGGGATGGGGGGGTGGTTCTTGCCCAAGTAGAGGTTTGGCAAGTTGGAAAGAAGATGGGACACACAGCCTGGGCCCAGGGACCCCTCCTGGCTACCAAGGGCTACATGACCTTCGCTAGGCCATGTCTCCTGGCCAGCAGAGTAGGGGTGCTGGGGTGTGGAAAACTTGGTTCTTGAGCCTGGGTGTTGCTGTAGGCCTTGTGTCCAAGGTTCTTCCCCACCTCAGGGGACCCGGCAGAGTGGCAGGTGGGTGGAACACAAGAGGGTTTCCTATCTGGGAATTTGTTGGCCATCAGGTTGGAGGGGAGCCTGGTGCGGGCCCCACCTTCCTTGTTAGCTGACACAGAGGGGCAGCCAGAAGTGGAGTCTAGGTCTGTGGCATGCTCTTGCGCAAGCCTGGCCTCTCTGGCCCCACTTTCCTGCCTGCAGTCAACCTTTCTCTTCAGCTGGCCTGGGGACACCCAACCCTACTCCCAGAAGCCATGCTCTGGTCTCTCCTTTGCTTCTTGCCTAGGAGCAGAAAGTAGGAGTTGTTTGTTGTCTCAACATCAGGGTGGAAAGGTGTTGCCCCCCAGGCCACCCAACTTCAAGGTGCCCTTAGGAGGGCAATGGGGTTGAGACTCTGGGAGGCTGGACCTTAGGAATGTTGTAACACAGTCTGGGGTTGCCTCTGAGCTCTTGGGGGCAGAGACAGGGTGGGGGAGCTTGTAGGGCCCTCCCAGTTTCTAGACATTGACTGAGGTGACCAAGGACTTGGGGGAGGCATATGGCCTTCTTCCTGCCATAAGCCAGTCACCTGTGCCTGGGCCTTCCTCTGAGCCCACTGTCCTACTTCGTCTGTCCCAGGCCTCCTCGTGGCCCCTAATCCTTACTCTGTGACCCTACCTCTATCCCTCACCTGACACAGGTCCCTGCTGCCCAGAGACATGCAGAACCTGCTCCGGATTTGGGGGGCAGGGCAGGGCCAAGATACCAAGAGGGCACCCTCTCACGACTGCCCCTTGCTGTGTTTTAGGGTGGACAGGTCTTCCTCCCCTCGACGGAGTCTGTGGTGAGTACTGGGGACTCTCAGGAGGGCCTGGGGACATCCCCAACCCGTTGCCACCTCCTACAATGCCAGGCCAGACTCACCAACCCTCCCATCACCCTCTCTAGGTCAGGGGGTGGGCAACCTTGTCCTTAGCACCCAGTTCTGTGTGGGGCTCAGCCATAGAGTCAGACAAACCATGCTCAGACCTTAGCCCCCCACTGCCTGTGGGGCCTGCAGTGGTCTATTAACATCTCTGAGTCTCAGTTTTCCCATCTGTGAAATGTGAATTGAGACACCCACTTAATGCTGGGTGTGATGGTGTGAGGCTGCAATCCCAGCTTCTCCTACTCAAGAAGCTGAGGCAGGAGGATGGCAAGTTTAAGGCCAGCCCAAGCAACTTAGCTGAGTCATTATTTCAAAATAAAAAATAAAAAGAGATGGGGATATAAGCACTTCCTAGGTTCAATCCCCATTACTTCAAAAAAGAAGAAGAGGAAGAGGAAGAAGAAGAAGAAGAAGGAGGAGAAGGAGGAGGAGAAGAAGAAACCTATTTAACTGAGTATAAGTTTAGAAAAGCAAGGAAGCAAATCAGGCCTGGTGGCCTGCACTAAAAAGTTTCCTTCCTTTTTCTCTTTTCCACACTTCCCTCTTCAGGGTAGCTGCTGGCTGGGAAGGGAGTATTTTAGCCTTTTCTCTGACCCCCAGGCCTACAGACCACCCTCAGACACCCTCCTCTAGCTCTTTTCCTGGGTCTGAGCCACCTTCCCTTTGGAGGAGGAGGGGGTAGCAATGTTTGCAGTCTCCTAGGGCACCCTCACCTCGCTTCCACAACACATGATGCCCAGCAGGAGGGCACCTCCGGCTTCCCTGGCACCAGCACCATATGAGCCTGGCCAGCAGCTCCTGCTGCCACTTCACCTGCAGTGAGAGAGACCCCAGCGGTTCCTTCCTGCCCTGCTGAGGGCTTCCTGGGGGCTGCGGGCCTTGTGGTGTCCCTGGAAAGTCACACATGGGTCAGGAGCACATGGGGTGTCTGGGCTGAGCCTCTTCACTTACCTCTGACACTCGCTGTGCAGTTGGGGGCAGTGGCTCTCCCTTTCTGAGCTGTATGCCCTGCTCTAAGCCCCATCAGTCTGAGTGGAGAGATAAAGAGGGCAGGGAGACACTGCCCTTTCCTATGAGGATCTCAGTCATAATATCACCCACGGGGCCGGGGAGATGGCTCAGTGGAATAAGCGCTTCCCTGGCAAGTGCAAGGACCTGAGTTCAATCCCCAGTTCCACCAAACCCCCCCCCCCAAAAAAAAACCATAATATCACCCACAACTGCAGCACTCACGCACCTGCAAGGTGCTTGGTGTGCACCATTGCACAGAGCTTTGGGCACACTTCTGAGTTAGGGACTCTTCTCTCTAACTACTGGTGACAGCAGTGAGGCATAGAGGGGAAAGTGCATGGTCCACGGTCACACAGCACAGAGAGGGCATTTGGGCCCTGACCTTCCAGACTCAGTACACAGCCCAGTCTTGTCCACTTTATCCCAAGGCTTGTTGGCCATAGGGATGATCTGAACAAGGGCTATGCTTGAGGGCAGGCAGACTTGGAGCTGGAGAGGTGTCCCACAGGGCCACTTTAGGGAGCCCAGAACAGAGATCAGAGGTAAAGGCTGGGGGCTGACAGTAACTGAGCAGCTGTGTGACTTTGGGTAAGTCCCTTTCCTTCTCTGGGTCTCAGTGGATTTCTATAACATAAGAATCTGGAGTCCCCTGGACCCGCCCGTTACCCACAATGCCTAGCTTTGCAAACCACCCCCTGTTGCTGTCCAAGGTGCTAACCCAGGGCCTTCCCGAGTTGCCCATTGTTCTGCCCTAAGCTTGTTTCCAGAGCCTGTCTATCACTTAGTTAAGTGGTGGCTGTTCTGACCAATAATGACAGTCTCCCTGGCACTCAGGGCCTGTTGCCACCTCCTGGTCTAGTAGAGACTCACTCCTCTGTGCCTTCAATGGCCCTAGCCAATGTGACCACCACGTTTTTAATTATGTATCCTCTCTCCTTAACTGCTCCCACCCTGCGCCACTCCTGGCCCCTTCCTCTCCCCTTGTGTCACCTCCCTTATCCCACATCCCCTCTTCTTTTACATATCCACTGCCCCATTCACCATGCACATGGCTGGGATCTCTCCTGAGGGAGTCTGACTCCTGCGGACTCAATCAGCCTCTTCTGCTCTCTAGCCATGTGGCCTTGGGCAGTTCATTCCCCCTCTCTGAGCCCCCTTGATGCTCATGGCTGTTTGTGGATTGGCTACTTCAGGGAGTGGACCAAGGGGAGTGGGGCGTGTCTACATCTCCTCGAGACACGAGGCTGGCTCCTGGGTCTGAGAAGCAGGGGCTGCTTGGTTGCTTCAGGGCCCTGCCTCATGATACAGGGCACAGGGTCCCCCCACCAGGCTGTGCTCTTCCTGTTCTCTGTCCTCATGCAGTCTTGCAGAGCTACCATGCCCAGTAAACACTTCATGGTTGTTTGTGGAATTGAGTCGAATATGCTCAGAAGGGAGAATGGTAACTTTGTCAGTAGGCTAGGATAGCTTCTTGGAGGAAGTATGAGTTGTCCCACTGCTTTTTTTTTTTTTTTTTAAACTTAAGAGGTTGGGGCTTGGATCATAGGAGCGGTGGGACTCTGTGGAGGCCAGATTCCCCCTCCCACCTCTCAGCTGGTTACCTTTAGGGGAGGGGCTCAGACAGGTGAGTTCTGGGAAGAGGAGGGAGGGGCATGGAAGGGTGGGGGTGGCCCAAAATTCTGCTTCTGCAGCTCTGAAGGACCCCAAAGTGTGGTCCCCCAGAGTGGGGGCTAGATATTTAGGGTAGGTTCAAGTGGGGAGTGTGGGGACAGCAAGGTGGACATCCCCAGACCAGGGGCTTCCAGGAATACCTCTTGGAACAGGAGAGTTGATGCTGGCTTTAAAACTGGAGCGGGGAGGGCTGGGGAGATGGCTCAGTGGAATAAGTGCTTCCCTGGCAAGCGCAAGGGCATGAGTTCAATTCCTGGTTCCAGAAAAAAAAAAAAAAAAAAAATCCAGAAAAAAAAAAAAAAAAAAAAGAATAAAACTGGGAGCCTGAGAGTAGAGGCAGGACCTGGCAAGGGTGGAGTGTTGGCAGTGTCCCGGGCATTGAGCCATGACCTCAGGCCTGCAGCTTGGCCCCAGTGTCCCCATTTGAGAGGCCAAAATCAAGGCCACAAACAGTGAAGGCTGTGGTCCAAAGTCACCCTGCTAGCAAGGCTAGATTAGAAACTCTTGGCAGTGACTTTGTTTTGGTCAGAGACGGGGTTAATTCTGGTTATGCGGAAGAGAGAGGAAAGTGATGCATCTTGGAGTATCCCCAAATGGAATGGCCACTGCCCACTCCACGTGCCCCACTGAGAGGGCCTACGTGTCACTCACATGTCCCTGCATGAACCAATTGCTCCCCTGTGTGGGACACTTCCTACGCCCTGGGACCCTGGAGCTGTTTCTTTCCATCTTGACACTAGCTTTGTAGAGTAGAGGCTATCCCTACCCAACCCTTTTTACAGATGAGGAAACTGAGACTTAGAGCTGGGAGGTGGCTGGCTCCAGGGCATGCCACCAGTGACAATAAAGCAGCACTGTCATCAAGGACAGCCTGCACCTGAGCCTTCAGCACTGCTCAGCTGGGTGGTGGGCTGGATGGGTGGGGTGGCCCTGTCCTTAAGTGGCTCCTCTCAGTGGGCACACGGAGGCCCGGGGGGCTATGTACTGCTGCAGGAAGCACAAGGCTGGCCTCTTTAGAGACTCTGAAATGCCAGGCAGGCAGGGCCTGCTGGGCCTTCTCATCTATTATGCATCTATGGGCAGGCCCCAGGCAGGCAGCTGGCAGGGCACAGACCAGGGAGCTAGCAGCTGCCTCCTGAGCCCACACCTGCTACCACCTCTGGGCAGGGAGCTGCCAGGCAAATGCCAAGGCAGCACCTGCCGCATTGCCCCAGCCCAGTCAGAATGAGAGGGTCCCGCTGGGAACTGGGGTGTGGATACTGTTCCTCAGCCTACTAAGTTACCCAGCCTGACAGGGGCCAGGACTGAGATGAAGCCACTGCCTACTGTATGCAGGCTTGGTTCTCAGTGCTGCAGAGCCAGTGGGCAGTGGGACAGGCCAGCCCTCTCCCCAGAGATCTCACTTTCGCCTCTCTGAGCCTCAGTTTCCCTATTTGTAAGCTGGAGATGGGGGAAGTGGACTCTATAGGTAGACAGAAAACCCAGCATGGATGGGTGCCTGAACTTTGGAGAGAGGTTCAAAATTTTGTGTGCTTACAAGAAGAGGTCCTTCCTGGGGCTTAGGAGAGCCAGGCTGAGTTATGAAGCACTCTGCCCATGTGGATGAGTTTCATCACTGCAAAGCTGGTACCTGATGAGGGCTGCGGAGACTGAGGCAGAAAGGCCAAGGACCTGCCCAAGCTCTCTTGGCAAAGCTGCAGCTTGGACCTAAGCAGTCACTGTAGCCTGCCTCCCATCCTGTGCTCCATGGCCAGAGGAGGTAGAAGCCACTGAAGGCTTCTCAGAAAAAGAAATACTTGAACCAAACTTGAAGAATGGGAGGAGCCAGGCATGAGACGAGCTACTGGGTGTGGGATGGGAGTGCCAGCAAAGGAGTAGCAGGAGCAAAGGCCCTGGGGCAGCGTTGAGTTTAATATGCACCGAGGACAGTGAGGATCGATAGACAAGTGAATTAAGAGGTGGGTTTACAGAGTGGGGAGGGGACCACATTGACTGGGATCTTGCAGGTAGGATAGGAGTTTTGATATGTCAGTGACTGACCTGCAGAATCAGAGTCTCAGACTGACTCCCAGCTTTATGAAATCGTAGAGGATTTGGACTTCCTGGAATCTTTGGAGATGAATAGGTACTCGCCGATAGCCTCCCACTTAGCAAGGAACTGCTACTTTGGTTTATAACCTTTTAAAAGAAGCCAAGAAAAAGTGTCTTCATTTTCAGTGACTTCAAGGTCTGTTGTGCCCCTCATTTTAAGTTGAGCAGGGCTATGTGAGCTCTTTGTGCCACCCCAGTGGGGAGAGCTTACTCCCCAACATAGCCTGTTCTGTTGTGGGGCAGCTCAGATGGGCCTCAGTGCTCTCCTCACCTAGAGCCCTCACCCCAAGCCTCATTGGACCCCCCGAGCCTCCCTTCCAGGAGATGAGCGTGGAGACTACGTCTCTCCACCTCTGCCCTTTCTAAGCCAAGCATTGGCTCCTCCTGCCTCCCACCTTCACTCTCTGTTTCGCTGAGCTGTTGCTGGCCCTGAAGCCATAGCCCTTGTCACTGTCCCTCCCTGTATCCCTATAGTGGAGCTGCCCCTGGGTAAGGGGCTCCTGGCTGAGCCCCACACAGCCCTCCTCTGCCAGGAAGCTTCCCTGTAGACTGGAGAGAAAAGAGAAAATCCCCTCCAGGCGGGGCTGGGAATCGAGGTCCCATCTTGCTCTGTGCGGCACCCCCAGCCATCCTCTGCTATGGAGAACCGGCTCATGTGCTGAGTGCTGCCTTGGTTGGTCTTGTTCACTCTGACGCCCTGGGTACATGCGCCTCTAGGTGGCATTGGGAAGACCTGGGCTCTGCACATAGGTAGATTGGAGTTTAAATGCCCACCCTGCCTTTCCCCTGCTATGCGCCTTACCCGGTCTCCTTTGCCTCTCTGAGCCTTGGATTGCCCATAATCAGAGCAGCAGGATTGCTTAGGATGGAATGAGTCCTGCGTGGGTCTCAGGGAACATTCACTGCAGTTTGAGAGAAAAAGACTTTTTCATCTGAGAGTGACTCTGTAGCGGTGGAGTGTTAGGCTTCACACGGCTGCTTAAGGAGGGTTTTCCTAACACCTCAGACTCAGGCAAGACCTTTCCTAAACTCGGTGTCTTTGCCAAATAGTGGTGCAGTTGTTCAGCAGATTAATTCAGCAGGCATTAGTGTAGGGGCCCCTGTGAGGGCCAAGGCTCTGTGGGCACAGGGTCGTGGTGGTGGAGATGGTACAGGAAGTCATGGGTCATGGAGGGGGGGGAGAGAGAGAGAGAGAGAGAGAGAGAGAGAGAGAG